>NC_133804.1:7485630-7835630 GCF_043250625.1 Sebastes fasciatus | reverse complement strand
AGGTCTACCTTCTGTCCTGCGACCATCCCAAAATGTATTTTCGTCCCTGATCTTTTTTTTCCGTCACCGAGACAGCGGGACGGCCTTCGGTTCCAGCCCTGAATCATGGAATGAATCTACAGTACACTGGTTGTCTGTGGCAAACCCTTAACATGAACTACAGTAAATCTAATGAGACATACAGTATGTCACAATCGTTATCAAGCATAATCACACAATCTAGTTGTCAGTATAGGGCTGTCATTTTGTATTCCAAATTCAACATTATCATTCATTTGCAGTCGTGTTTGTGTCCACCTGATGATTATGAGTTCAATATTCACTCTCTTTTAGTTCTTATTTTTGGTCTCTACTAACTCTTAACTCTTAAAAATATCTGTCTCTCTTTAGCTGTTAAATGCTCCACTATGTATTACCAGCTAGTCTCTGTCTGCTGTTTGCTGCTGAGCAGGGAGGGAACAGTGGATTTATCAAAGTGTTTTCACTGAAAACAGCTGCCTGCTGCTGAAAATGAGGTCAATCACTGTAAAAGTAAACCGGATGTTAATTTTGGGGTCCGTAAAACCGAAACAATGAACTGACAGATGCCTAAATGCCCTGTAGAGCTGAGGGGAGTTGGTGATGATTCTCTGTGGATTCATCAAGTGAACCATTTAACATACACACATCACTCATTTGAGAGATTGTTCGTGTAAAAATATGACTTCAGATTACTGAAGCTTTTAAAAAAAATCTGAAGCAGAAACCAAGCACAGCCTTACAGCTGGTGTGTTTATGCACTCAGGTTGAAGTTACAGTGAAGGCAAGCTGCTGATAGTCACCTAAAGTCATTCTGGTGTACATATACCCCGGAATGGCACCGCCATAAACGCCTATTGAGCCTAATCAGCTCACAAAGAGTGCGATAGTGGTCTTGCTCTCACACGCTGGGTTCTGACTGCTAACTGTGTTTTTGTCTGATTTGGAATGCAGCACAGCCTTGTAATGGAGACAGATTGTTTCTTTTTCCCCGAGCATTTTCCCCGTGTATCTTTGATGGATATTGTCCTGTCAACACATCCATTTGCCTTCACACACAGTCACAGTCATCACTAGCTCCATATGAATGGCTGTAGTATTGTTCCTACTTTGCGCTGTGGTTGCATTGGACTGGTATGGATCATGTCTAGCCTCCAGGCAGCGCGCTGGGCTAAAGGTCAAATGTTCAGGTCGTTAAACAACTGCCTGCTCATCTTATTGCAGCGACGTCAGCTATATAACATGTTTTTTCTCTAAATATTAGATGGAATTTGAATGCTGTTTATATCATTACCAGCAGCCATGTGCGAGCTCCAGGCAACAGTTAACACTAAAACTCTCACGGTGCTGCTCCGTCAGCCATATTCAAGCTTCTCACCATCACTCATATACATTCATATGTGAGCTTTCTTACTGTATGTGTGTATGTGTGTATGTGTGTGTGTTTCTGTGTTTCTGTATTTATGTGGCTGCGTTAATGACACCATAATAGAACATGTTGCAGACAATGCTGTTATTGCTAGGTCAGCCATGTTGTTGTGGCTGTGAGGTGACCTTTGACCCCTGGCGAATACTCCCCGCCAGCCTCCTGAGTCATTATATTCACACTGAGCCTCTGCTTTACCTGCGAGCCCGTCCCTCTCTACTCCCACCTCCCTCCATTACTAATCAATTAGACGCTAAAGTAATTAGATTGTATCTGATGCGCCCAAAACAGCTGCCCGTGTGTGTGTGTGTGTGTGTGTGTGTGTGTGTCAGGGTGATTAGTGGGCTAGGTAATGATCTACAGGGGCCATACCAAATTAACAATGCAACCTCTTTAATGAGCCCCTATTAGCCCTGCACCTACATTTTACCCCCCACACACACATATACACACACACACACACACACCCTGCATACTTATCCACCGTTTGCTTGTTTTTATTTTGATATCAGTCTTCAGTCTGTACATTTGCTCATTTAAATGAATTAATCAAGTTGTAAAGGATAAGGCCCGTGTCATCCTATTGTCAAGAAATCAAACGGAGACATCCAAACCAACAACTCATTAGTCCGTCTCTCAATACTCTCTGACTCCCCCACTCTCCAAGCCCATTGGTTCCTACTGAAGACGAAAAAATGGTTTACAAAGATATGGTTTCACTTTTTAAAAAAAGGCTTAGTTATGTCCTAAAACAGCCAGGCACTGCAGGTTTTGGCAAACGTCACTCAAACATTGATAAACTGTTTGTTTTTTTGTTGGGGACTGGTTTCAGCTGTGGATTAATACACAAATTGGTGTGCTCGTGAGTACGTTCAGCACCGGGACAGTGTACACATATAGTTACAAAATGAATGTGCTTCCATTTCCATGCTTCACAGAATGAAGAGCTGCATTTTGTTTTAGCAGTTGGCTTGAGGGTAAAATGGTTAAACGCTATTCTTATCTTGTTATATGCTTGGCTAATTAATTTGTGCCTACCTTGTAAATGTTATTGAATCTCATTTAGGATGAAGCACGACCTTTACGGTAATTACAGAGTACAATCCATTGAAGAAATTTACAAGTGATAGATGTAAGCAAAAGATAGTGATAAAATAAATCATACACCTCGTATGCAAATGAAAAGTTCCTGACTGCAGAAAAGGGCGTACGTAATGTTGCCTGATACATCCGGTCTTGTGCTGATGCTCCTTCCTGCCTTCCTGTTTAGGTCCCCAAAAAAAGTTCTATATTTCAGGGAACTCACAAACAGCAAGGATCAGTCTCCTCGTTCATTGATTTGCACTGCGCATCGCGACGCGTAGAAAATAAGTTCAAGACAATTCAACCCTGGCAGCGGGTGTGTGCATGTGAAACGAGCACGACTATGACAGTTCCACGGGATTGCACCCACTTGTCGCTCCGCCTGTCAGATCACCTGTACCTCCTTACAGTACCTGCAGCATCAATCGCTCCCCGTCTGAAAAGCCCTGAAGTCAGTGTGCATGGTAATCCCCTGACTTTCACCTGAGATCTTGGTTTTGTTCACACTGGTGGACCTAACTGAATTTTGACATTCAATTTTTTACCTTTGAGAGATTGTATCTCTGGAGAGCCCAAAACAGACAATGCTAACATTAGCTGTGCTGCACCATCCGTTTTTTATATAACCCTGCGCTGCCTGAGTATGAACGTCTCCATAGAAGAGACATCAGCTGGGAGGAATCAGTGGTTTCAATACATCAAGCTAGTGAGCCTGCATCTATTGTGGCAAGCTTGCGCCATTATGTTAACTGGTTAGCTAACCAGCCACAGTAGCTCACCTAGTAGCCCCATTAGTAGTCACTAACTACTAGTTATCAAGCTTCCTACTCCACCTATTTCATGAAGATGCACAAATGGTTTTCGCTGTGTCACTTTCTGGTCCGACCGGCACACTTTCACCATTTAATAGCTTCAGCTGACCGTGCAAGACAAGCACCAGATGGAAAGTGTGTCGAAAAGCACTCTGTATAACATTAGACGGCTTTATTAATGCTATAGTGTTTCCTGCTAGTTGGAGCTGTTGATAACATCTAATAATGTATTTGATGGAATTATAAAAAAGAAAAATGAACATTACTAATTTGGACAACGGTTCCCAGTATCGAAGGAATCTCTAGGATTTCAAAAGCTCTTAAATATGTTTCTGTAGTCCTCAGTATGTCATTGTTCCTCTCCCTATCTCGTCAATTCATCTGTTCTCTTTCAGTTTCTCTGATTACAATAGTCTTTCTATTGCTTTCTGTCTTCCTCTGACTCTCTTTTCATCTCAGCCAGTGGATCACGTTCATCATTTCTCTACATTTCCTCTTCTTTTTCTTTTCTTCTCGTTTCTTCCAGTGCTCATTCATTCAGAGTAAGCCTGGCTCTGCTCTGATCTCTCCTCCTTCTATTTCCTCTCTTTCTCTATCTATCTCTCTCTCTCTCTCTCTCTCTCTCTCTCTCTCTTTCCTCCCCTCTGTCCTGTTCTGTCATTCTGATTATCAGTCCTCTTATCCCTCTCTCTGCTGTCAGGACACTATCTCTCTCTTTCTCAAATTAACATTTTAATTACAGGCCCTGCTTAACCCGAGAAAATCAATACCTCTTTCCGTCTTTCCTCTCTCGCTCTCTTTCCCTCAAACCCCCTTAACCCCCTTTTTCTCTCTCTTTCTCTAACAACCCCCCTCACACACACACACACACACACAACTATACACATTTTCTCCCATTGATCTGTGTGTCTTACCATCCACAACATCCAGACAAACCTCCGCCATGTGGCGGTTTGAAAAGAGCAGATTGAGTCGGTATTTCACCATCCGACAGAGAGAGAAGGAGGGATCATACAGGGAGGAGAAGATGAGGTTGGGATAACATGCCATCACTTCAGTATTGGTGTGTTTGGTTTAGTTCTTGTGCAACAGTGCAAAAATGACTGTGACTATTAAGAAATGATGTAAGGCATTTAAACATTTTAACATGTATTGCTGGAACCTATGGACAGGGCCATAACCAGGATTTTAGAAATACAGAGTTCACGAGCATAGGGCTGCAACTAATGATTATTTTCATTATCGATTAATCTGCAGATTATTATCTCGGTAATCAATTCATCTTTGGTCTATAAAAATGTCAGAAAACAGTGAAAAATGACCTTAAATGTCTTGTTTTGTCCATCAAATTAAACCTTAAAACCCAAACTTTTCAATTTACTATAATGTAAGAGCAAACAAAAGCAACAAATCCTCACATTTGAGAACCTGGAACCACCAAATGTTTTCATTTTTACTGGAAAAATTACTCTTAATGGATTATCAAAAATAGTTACTGATTAATTTCGATCGACTAATAAATTAATCAACTAATCATCAGAAAATTTTGACCAGAAACCAGAAAGAAAAGGTCTAAAATCAATGGATACATTAAAAAAGGTGCTCCATTCAGAGCATTCCTATTGCCTTTGCATGGCTCTCAACATGGCGACAGCTGAGCAGGCGACACGCAGCTAACAGTGCTAACAACGGCAACACTGCTGACAGAGCTAACAGTGTTAACCTGGGGGGTACCGGAGGCTGGGTGCTACACTTATCAGATGTAACCGCTGCCAGTGTGGCACGCTCACATGCATGAACATGCACCAAAAGGCACACGCGACCGCTCGGCTACATCAACAAAGCACAGAGAAGCTCTAATTCCAACACACACAGAGGGAGAGAGACTTCATTCTCTGCTCAGGTAGACATTACTCCTCTAAATCATTACAAAGACAATAGTTGTTTGCTGCTATATTAATGCTCTCGTATAGAGAACCTTTAAATGTAAAATGTCAGTCAACGATGAAAACAACGAAAAGTTGTCAATTAAGTTTCTGTCAGTTTAAGTCGTCACCATTTAAAGTATGTTGTGTGTTTTGTTTGTTACATCCATCTGAGCCACACCTGTCTGAGATAGTGGATGTTCTTCAGGAGAATATCTTATTTGGTGCTAACGGCAACAAAATCTTGACCAAATGTGTCCTTCTGGAAGCCAGCCTTTTGACCATGAAATCCCCTGAGTCTGTCAAGCTGGTGCCAGTAGATCTCTGATCTCAGAAACTGATTTAAACAAGGCTTGTATTCAACAGACAGGCCTTTTTTCCAGTTTGTTTTTTCTACACTTTTATACTTCCACAACTTTCTGCAGCAGTAGCGTTCAGACAGATATCGGCCGCTTTTACTTTTTTTTTTGTATGTAAATTGTTTTGTAATTAAAGCAGTAGAGAGAATATGCTAATAGGCTGTCTTCCTGTTCAAACAGAAGGAGCGTTCAAGTGTACAAGGCATGTCCTTTGCGTGGTGTACCGTGGCAGTGATTGAATCTCTGAAGCATCCAGGTCAGCCCTAATAATGTGTGGGATCAGCATGTTGGCAGCTCTCAGCTTACTGGTTTCCCTCTGATCTCACCTGCAGTGTGTGTGTGTTTAAGTCCTGCTCAGTCCCCAGAGACCCTGGTTTAACCCAGTGTTTGACCACACACACACACACACACACACACACACACACACACACACACACAGACACAGATGCAGCAGCCAACGACTGACATAACTGATATCCTGGACTTTTGAGTGCATATTGCTTCAGTTCTATTAAGACCCAAATAGGTCAACCTGACATTATGACAAACATACTATAAAAAATACAATTTATAGAAAGAAAATCCGTGTAGTAAATTTAGTAATGATCTACAAATGTATGGATTGGTTTTGGGAAACAGCAGGCCAGCGAGGTGTGTTACATTTTACTTACAGTGTTCAGTATGACTTGACTCCCTCTCGTCTCTGTTGGCAGGTTTGGATCCAACTCCTTCCACCTCAACAGCACCAGTCACGAAAAAACCTCCTGCTAAAAGACCTGCAGCTCCACCACCTCTGTCCACCTCCTCCTCTTTCTCCACCAGGCGGCTGAAGCGACTCATAGAGGAGGAGCAGGAGGATCCAACAAGGGCAGCAGCCACACTGCTCAGCCTCAGACAGAAACTCCCTCTGCCCGCACTATCCAGGTACACCTATACTGACAAGTCCTATCACTCTACCTTTCCCCTCTCTTCATCTCTCATCTTCTTCCACCTCCTCTGACCTTCACTCACACCTTCACTTCACCTCCTTTCCTCCCGTTAGCCTCAGGATACACCTGCACTCTCGTACCCTCGCCTCACCTCCTCTCAACGTTTTTACGTAACCTGAAGGCCACCGTAGTTCTCTGACACACTAGGAGGAGTGAGCAGAGGGGTATTCAGTTGGTTGCAATCTGCAACCTCACCGCTTGATGCCACTAAATTCTACACACAGGACCTTTAAGCCTAAATGGAGTAATCATGTTGTTAATCGTTTAAGACATCATTAGAGATACGCCATATTGCCCCATGATGTTGCCAAAACCACTCTGGCTTCTGAGAGCAGGAACTAATGTGGGCCTCAAGGGCCCATCCCCTAATGACCGGGCTCATTAGATCAGTCTTATTGCCTTAGAAACTGGGATGCTCAGCCACAGTCACTTGACACATTTTTCGTCTTTGGGTCATTTAGAAACTAGCACTACAGATGTGTGTTTGACTCCTGCCCACACAGAGCTACTGCTACTGTGTGATACCTCATACAATACAACTTTTTTAGAAATGAAAGGGGTTAACTGCGTTGTTAGTCCTTTGTAAGGATCAAACACACAAGCTTCATTTGATTATATAAGTGCTGTGTAGGTACTCTGACAGTACTCTTTCTTTCAAGCCAGTATATATAAAGGGTGTCTGTCAAATGTGAGTTTTGCATGAAGTTAGTTTAACTCTCCTTCCTCCACTCATCTCTCCTCCAGCAGCAGCTCCTCAGGTCCCAGTTCATCTCAGTCCAGCTCAGACCAGAAGGCTGCTGATGTTCCTGTGGTTCCATTTGGTTTGGACCTGTACTACTGGGAAGAGGAGCAGCCCAACGCTGGCAAGATCATCAAGTAATACACACACACACACACACACACACACACACACACACACAAAATAGACACAAAAGCAGCCATACACATGACTGTACAGTTCAGGGAGTCGTGTGTTTTGTCACTCAGAGTGCTACATTTTTATCAGGAGAAAAGAGAGGTATAGTGTCATGCATATGGAAGAATAATTAAAGTTCCACAAAACTCCCACAACATTTGTGTGCATGTTCAATCAAATATATGTGTTTTTATAACAAAATGTTTTATTTTATAAATTATTTTTTTTTACATTTAATTCCATATAGCAATATATACAGAAGCCCTGAGAGGCAAGTGGGAGAAAAACAATTTGGGTGATCCATTTTTTTTTTTTTATGTCTGATCTAAATTGTTTTCTTTCCTGTGTTTATGACTTAAGAATAGATGAAAGAAAAGTTTTGGTGTTTGTGTTTGTTGTTGTAATAGTCACCTTCCAGGTGACTATTAATTTACATAACTTGTTAACACAAAATATATGTACCATGTGTTTAGAGTGCACGGAGAAATTCAAACTCACCTGGAGGAAAACATTCATGTTTTTTAGTCCTATTTAGAACATGCGGTAGTGGGGCACTTCAGCCTCTTGTGGCTGAAATTAGTATTACAACAACAAACACTTTTGATCCTGACACAGCAAAATTTCACCTGCCAAAACTTTTCTTTTTTCACCTGTTTCACATATGAAAGCATTTAAGGAACTTGAATTAAGGAAAGATTATCCTGGTAAAACCTTGTGTATCACCTGTTCTTTAGTCATAATCACAGGAGAGAAAACAATTTAGATCCAATATAGAAAATGGATCACTGGAATTGTTGTCCTCACTTGCCTCTCAGGGCTTCCGTAAAGAGAACTGTGTAAAACGGTCTTAGATGTGGTTTTCTGAAACCTGCATCTAACTTGTGGTCCCGTGTTTTGTCCTTGTGCAGGTCGGCCTCTCAGCATCAGTTCTGGGTTCCCATTGATGTGGATGAGGAGGTGGAGAACAAGGAGCTCCTGGCAGAGAGCAGGAGCAGATACATCACCTTCCCTGGGCGCTTCACTCCTGTCAGCCATCACTGCAAAGCTCCACTTGGCAATGGAAAGCTGTGTCAGAGACAGGATCGCCTCAAGGTACCAGGACAAACACAAAGTGCTTTTCCCAGACGTCGTTTTTTTGTACTGTTAGTGTGTGTTTGTTTGAGCTGTGACTGTGTTTCCTTCAGTGTCCTTTCCACGGGCAAATCGTTCCTCGAGACCAGGAGGGTCGACCCTGCAGTCGGGAGGACCGACTGAGGGAGGAGAAGGAGGAGAGGAGGAAGAGGGAGGAGCAGCCTGGTGAGCACTGACACACTCACACATTCATACCCTCACATTCTTCCTGAATTCTCCAAAATTCTCAGAGGACTGCATTAAGAAAGCTCTTGTGTCCTGTAACAGTAGCAAAGAAACAGTAAGAGCTGCATCCATACATACTAATTATTATGCTGGGGTGGGTTGATGGTGGCCAGTGTGTTGCAAACACACAGCAACATCCAGAGGCAACTGCATTCAGAGCAACAGGTAACAGCTCCAAGAACACTGTGAATTCAGAAATTCATTTTAAAATGTAAAAGTAAAACAACAGTGAAGAGGTGCTGCAAAGGTTGTACAGCAGCGTGCTAAAGCAGGAAATACTGATGCTGCTAAAAGTCCCTTCACATAATGTTATAATGTTACAGAGGACATTTTGACACGTCACAGAAGGAAAATCACGGGTGTAAATAATAAAATGAATTGATGGCTGAATTCCATTTAGCTGCTTTGATGCAGGATCCTATGTTGTGCATGTTGATTTACTGGAACACTTGAATAGAGCAGAGCCATCGTTTTCTTACTATCGACAAGTCTAAATGTCTGCTGTGAAAAAAGGGGATTCTCCAAAACTCACGAAATATGGCACACACTTCAGAACTGACGAAAAATGTCATAGTTCTGCAGTGATGTGGCTCCGGCGTGGCCAGCGGGCTCCGTATGACCCTAATGTGTCAAAGGCCTTAGTTGGGACATAGTTGCTCCGATATTCCCGAAATCTGGTACCCACATTGTTCTCATCATTTCAGACATATTTCACATTGGCTTTCATTAGCTTCACCCCAGCAGAAGCCAGACATTTAAAATTTTGTTGTAAGAAATTTGTGCTTTTCTACAAACTTTTTCAAACTCCTCCCAGAGGGTTTATCAGATCTGATTCAAACGTGGTTGGTATAACCCTCTGACTAATGGGACGCTATATTATAAAGGAATAGTTGACATGACGTGGCACAAAATTTGCAGTACGCAATTTCCAGCGCCCGAACCACACGCAGGAAATACTTTCTAACTTGTGTGTGCATCGTCCGATGATCAAGGGAATGCAGATCTGCCGTCCCGCCAGTACCCCCGATGTACACAAGGGGCGAGGGCCCGTTCATCGCTGCTTGCAGCTTTAATTGTGTATGGTGTTTCAATATTGACCAAATAATATCCAATGAAAGTAGCTACTTATTTATTACTCTGACAAAGTGTAATAAGGAATTCGCTTTTAAGTGCATCCTACGGTCTTCCTCAGTGGATGGGAGTTGCTCGCTACACAAACAGCCATCAGAATGAAAATCTCCAACAAAAGCTAGTAAGTGGAACTTGAGTTGCATTTTATTTGTCAAAAAAGTGAACAAGCTCAATCCACAGTGGAAAACCAATGAGATGTGTCCAAATAGCTTAACTGTTATTAGCCAGTGGTCAATTTCCCCCGAAGGACGACGTGTCACTGGTCCAGTGGTTTTGGTGGCTTCTGCTGCTGGTGTGAATGCTCTCCATCAGTTTGTGAGTAACAAACTGTGAGCTCTGATGGATAGATAGCTCTATGTTATGTTATATATTGTATATGTTTTCCTTTTTGTGCACCAATAATAACTATAAACACACCAAGTCAGCTTGTTGTTGTTGTTGTGTGTGTGAGAGTGAGAGAGAGAAAGAGAGAGCCACCAGTCTGCAGGATGTCCACCGGCTGCCTGCAGTGTCTTGTTAACCACCGGCTCTGTGTGTGTGTGTGTGTGTGTGTGTGTGTGTGTGTGGTCATGGCATGCAGTCCAGTGAGTTGTGAAATAGCATCTTTTGTTACCAACTACGCTATCGATCCATGAGTCAATCTCACACCTAGACACACACACACACACACACACACACACACACACACACACACACACACACGCATCAATCTCACAGTATGGGGCACAGTGGCCTGAATGAGTTGATGGACCATTGGCCTCAGATCCCTCTACTATTCAGTCACACATTCACACACCAACCCCCACGTGTATACAGTGAGGTTAAACAGGCAGTGAGGAACAAACTTCATAGAGTTATTTTTTTTTTTGACGGCCATGGCTGCTCATGATAATAACCACAACTTTATACCAAACTGGAAGCATCTGTGCTACAGCTAACAGTCCTAGCAGAGAGGCCTCCATCGTCAGCTGGTGAGGGATCTGGTCATGTGTTGCTGGTCATCTTACTCCTGCTGGAGTCACTAGTGAAGCGGGGGGATAGCGTGACGTTCCTGATGAAGCTGATGAAGCTCCTCACTGACAGATGAAGAGAAGCAGGTGTTAAGTAAGCTGTCAAAGTAAGCTCATGGCTGTCTGCAGCTGACTGTAGTGCATGGGAAAGTAGTCATTACAAATTCAAATAAAAAGGGAAAAATATGAAAGAAAACACTTTATTGGATCGTATAAACACCTGAACCAGGTTATCTGTAAACACAACTCCATCAACAGAGCTGAATTTCTCTGTGATAATTGAATACACAACGTCTTAGTATGTTTCTCCCAGGTGCCTTGATTCTGAGAATACAGCTCAAAGTCAGCCGAAACTTTATTAAAATGATGTTAACTTAAAAATATAATTCCACAATAGCATTATTTATAGAATAAAATTTAGTCTCCCTTTAGACAAAAATGCTTATAGGTTGTTTTAGTCGTCAGAATATACTAAACATTTCAGTCATTTTTTATAGCATTATTAAAATGTGTGTTATTTGAACAGAAAAAAAAAAAAATTTAACAATCTTAATTAACATTTTCATTTTCACATACTTGTATGGGCGTTCTATGACCATATTTAAATGAAAATGGAAAAGCTGTCGTACCCCGCTGCACAGCGGACAATATTCAAATGTTAATTCAAATTTGGAAATTGAAATGCAACCTGATTTTTCCATTTATGCAAGCAATATTTAGGTCCAAATGAAAATGAAAATACAGTTTTTTAACAATTTGAAAATGAAAATGACGGACATTTTCAAATTGGATTTTTGCATTTTCATTTTTTACTAAAACAACACATATATGTGGAAAATGATAATGCTATTGTGGAATTACATTTTCAAGTTTACATTATCATTTTAATAAAGTCCCCTATGGGCTTCCATAGCACTGCGTTAAAAGAAACAAAACGCAAGGTGAGCGTGTTGCTTCAGGTACGG
Organism: Sebastes fasciatus; assembly: GCF_043250625.1. NCBI lineage: Eukaryota > Metazoa > Chordata > Actinopteri > Perciformes > Sebastidae > Sebastes > Sebastes fasciatus. Next base: position 7,823,640 of record NC_133804.1, on the reverse strand, counting down.
AACTATGATCCAGGAAGTCCAGGGGGGACATCAGACGCTAAAACACTATTTTTGTACCTTTTACAGTAGAAATATGGAGTTCACATTACAAAGTACTCTACCAGTAATGTGTACTGTAACTTTCACCCTGTGATAACGCGGCTGTACTGTGTGGTACTCTGGAACATGTCAGGCTGTGACAGTACACGCTGCTGTCCTGTCTTCCGTCATCAGTACCTCTGAAAAGTACTACTACTGTATCTTGACTTCTTCTCTTGTAATATTACGTCTTCTTCTGTGGTATACTAAATCTGTCATAATGGACAAGGAGAATCTTTGAGGTAGAAAATACCCAGAACTCCACAATCACAGGATATTTTCCGAGATCTTTGCTATTTTGTTGTTGTTGTTGTTGTTATTCACCTTTGAATCCGACCCTTACACACAGACAGCGATACCAAACATAAGAATCCAAGCAGCTGAATGACAGACAGGGATGAGAGGAATAGATGCTCCACTACACTCTGGATTCAGTCTGTCTCTCTCTCTCTCTCTCTCTCTCACACACACACACACACATCCATGTGCTTAGTGGAGCGTAGCTGAGAGACGTCTGAACAAACCAAAGACCCCAGATGCCTGAGTGGATGTGTGTGTGGCCTGGCCCCTGCCCTGACACACACACACACACACACACACACACAGACCCCAGCTGGAAGGGCTAAGAGGTGTTGACAGAGAAAAGAGCCCTGCTGCAACACTGATTAAACTCAGAAGATTGTCTTTCTCTCTCTCTCTCGCCCATCTCTTCTTTCTTTTTCCTTTCTTTCTATTTTCTTTATTCTTTTCTTTCATCTGTTATTTTTATTATTTATTTTCTTTCTTTCTTTCTTTCTTTCTCAAACTCCTCTAAGATCACAAGAACAAAGTGATAGAGGACACACACATCCACACCCAATGTAAATGCAGCTGTTCCTCTTTTAGCAATAATGATTCTCCTAAATACACCAGCTGCTTTTCAATTACTGCTCTTCTCACCGTGTGTGTGTGTTTGTGTGTGTGTGTGTGTGTGTGTGTGTGTGTGTGTGTGTGTGTGTGTGTGTGTGTGTGTGTGTGTGTGTGTGTGTGTGTGTGTGTGTGTGTGTGTGTGTGTAATGAGGGATAGTTGAAGGTCCAGTCAGACCCAGGGTCAGACTGGCTGATTAATACCCCCCCCCCCCCCCCCCCCCCTCCCCACACACACACACACACACACGCACACACACACACACACACACACGTACACACACACACACTGAGCTGGGGTCAGTGTGTTGACAGAGTGGAGCTCCCGGCTTCAATCCCATCACAATCACAGTGTAATTACTTTGCATTACTGCAGGTTTATCTCTAATTCCACCGCAGTACGTCATTAACTAGAAGTGTCTCTTCGTTTAGACCGTCATTACTCTGCATTACAGACGCTTTTGCTTTATCACCCAGAATTATGACATTACACTTTTCATTAACACCACAATTGGATCCAAATGAGCCCGCACGACACACTGTTTACTACTTACGCTCTGTAAAAACTGGACTCATTCACGTTATCGGATTGTAATTACTTCATTACACTTTTCATTCACAGGACTTTTCGTTAAAGTTTCAGTCTGTAATTGCAGCAGTGTGAGAGAGACATTACATGACACACAGTACATTCATATCATGTAAACTGACACAGCGGCTCTGGGATTGTAACCAAGTAAAGCATTAAGTCAAGATGGTACTTTTTGAACAGATTCAGTCCAACCTGAGATTTTTAGAATTAAAGCTGGCCAAACACAAGCTTATGCAGTATTGCAGCACCTGCTGAAACTACGACATGCTGGACTGGGTAAAATAACAAAGATAGGTAGTGGCTCTTAGACAGCTCAACATGAGAACCATGGAGCTTTGAGCTACGTTTTACAGTACTAGTGCAGGTAGGTCTATCCAGTAACAGTACTATAGGACACGCCTACTACTTGATACGCACTCATAACCTTCACAGTTTGGTTGGGTTTAGGCACCAAAACTACTTGATTAGGTTCAGGGAAAGATTGTGGAATGGGTTGAAATATGTACGTTAATCCCGGATGATATCTAAGGGGTGTGTTGTGTCGTGAAGTGGGCCGATTGTTTGACCCCTGTAGGTGCTGCCTCAGAGTTGTCGAGCACCGTTCATCACTCGTTGACTCCAAGGGAGTGAAAAATAGTTTGGTTGTAACGTTGGTTAGACCGTCCATCCATCCATTACCTGTAACCGCTTATCCTATTCAGGGTCGAGGATGGCGAGACGGCACCGACGTCATCAAACACTAACGGTGACGATATCGACATGCAATATCGTTGACGAAAGAAAACAAGACCAAAATGTAGTTTTAAAAAGAAAAACTGTTATAACTTATTTTCGTCACCTTCTACCTTCTTTTCCAATCAGTCACTCTCTCTCGCTCTCTCTCTTTCTCAAACACACACACACACACATGGCGCCGCGTTTTACGGGTCGGGTTGGGTTTGGTTGGTTGATTAACACATATTTGTACATGTTGGCTCTCATAACGGACCGGTGGGTCATTAATGAGTAGTCAGGAGGACTTTGAGTAGCAAAGCTGCATTCTTAATCATTCAACCTGTTTTTCATCAGATAATGATACGATAAAATCTTATGTGAAATAAGTTTGACTAAAGCGACAAAATGATTGGTTTTGGCTACTAGATTGACTGAAATGTTTAATATAATCTGACGACTAAAACAACCAATTAGCATTTTTGTCTAAAGGGAGACTACATCTAAAAAAAACTGCCAAAATGAACACTGAATTGCACTGAAAAACTCACCACTGCACGTCCTTTGGTCCCCAGCAGTACACCCACCAGGAGTGAAGTAGATGGGATGAACGGTCCTCGAGATGTGTGAAGGAAACACACCAACGTGCATACAGAGATTCTTGCTCTATAGTTAGATGTTCTTGTGCAATTTATCAAGAGCCATAGATGAGATGTGGTATGAGGAAACATCATCTTCATTGTTCAAATGATTTTTTTCTTTCTGTTGTAGACTGGCGTGATGCAGAGCTGATGCGAGACATCGAGGCGGCAACAGGAGAGGACCTGGGTTCTGACAGGGTGGGGAAAAAGGGAAAAAGGAAGAAGAAGAAGAAATACCCCAACCTCAGCGATCTGAAGCAGAACGCCAACACGGCCCGCTCCAGGCTGGAGAAAAAAGTCCTCAACAAGTACGTCACTTCCTGTCCCAGCAGGAACAGCATTCTCTGAATCACCGTCTCGCTTACTGCTCCAATATTGATGAATTTACAACGTTTCAGTGTGCAAAACTTTATATCAACCAAAACACAAAGTTCTGATAGAGCAGATGCTGTATGCTGAGCTGTATGAGGTACACAGTTAGGGTTACACGTGGAGCTTTAAAGGACCAGTGTTTAGCATTTAGGGGGATTTATTGCCAGAAATGGAATATAATATTAATAAGTATGTTTTCTTTAGTGTATAATCACCTGCTAATAAGAGTTGTTGCGTTTTTGTTACCTTAGAATGAGCCGTTTATATCTACATAGGGAGCGGGTCCTCTTCATGGAGCCCTACAGTAGCCCAGAACGAACAAACCAAACTTTTCCTGCTAGGGCCGGAGTGGATAACGTTACTCGCTCCAGACGCCGCCGCTCTCTCTCTTGCTTCACCACTCACTTCCCACATACACACACTCTCTACGCACTGGTTCTGCTCCAAATGACCTACGCTAGTCCTACAACAATTGGCTCCAGAGAGTCGTTTTTCACGTCGGCCACCGTAGCTCTCCAACACGTTTGGCACATGGGAGAGGCTTCAGTTCGTCTCATCACATCACCGCTAGATACCACCAGATCCTACATACTGGAGCTTTGAAGCAGCAGACCACTTCCATATGTAAAACTGCTCATTATCTCCTAACACTCCCACCCAGCTAAATGTTTATTCACCAGATATCCTTAGAGATGTGGAATACAGTCTGTAGCGTTATGCATGATGGTGTATTAGGCTCATAGGTAAAAAAAAAATCAATTAAGGAGCCAGGGGAAGGGGGTAATATTCAGAGAAAAAACTGAAGAGTTGGGCAGATTTTTTTAGGTTCTGAGATAAATGCTAAAGATTGCTGTTTGTGATGTCCTCTCTGACGGCGGCCTCTGAGCGAGGTGAAGGTCCCGAAAGATACATATATACGTTTTCTTTCATGTTCTCATGTTCTGTGTTCTTTTATGAACATAAATAAATACTAATATAATTAATATATTTTGCACTCGACGGCTCACGTTACCGCAGTGTTTAACGGTGTGATGCAACATTGCAAAGTGATGCATTGTGGTTCGTTGACAAAAAACAAACAAACACTATTTCCGATTTTTTTCCCAGAATATAACCGCCCTCCCCCGGCTCCATCATTATTTTTTTTAACTCACAATGGCCCTGATATGCCGTCCTACATATGCCATGTTTCCTGAGCAAATGTTTTTGTGTGAACTTTTTTACCATTAATGTTTTATCAGATTTCTTACTTGAATCTCTCTCATCTCCATCCTCTCATTTCCTGTCTTCCTCCCCTCTCCTCCTCTCTGCTCTGTCCTTCCAGGAGCGCCATGCGCAGAGTAGCTGAGGTGATGACTAAAGCTGACAGTAGAAAACACGACAAGTTCTCCAACCAGTTCAACTACGCCATCCACTGACCTCCAGCCAGCTAAATATGCACTCTGGACTGAATGCTTCTGTTAGACTTCGACTTTTTTGAAAGAAGGAAAGATTTAATTTATTGATGTGCACATACGGTATATGGATCTGGTTAAGAGATTAACACGATTAAATGAAACTGATTTAAACTGCTTATAACTGAAAAGTCTTGTCTGAAAAGCTTTTGATGAGAAGGAAATGTACATACAGTGTTGTGCCTCTTCTGGCCATACATGTGCAGCTTCTAATACAGAAAATTACTTTTGGTCTCATTTATCGGCCAAATTGTTAATCTTAATATTGCCTTTATATCAGCCAAATCCAGTTTTCCATTTTGTATAACTGATTGACTTTTTTTTACTCTTGTTATTCTCGTATTTTCTAGTTGAATGTGTTGTTTGTATTAGTTTTGTGTTTTTGAGGATAAATTAAATTAAAGTTGTGAATGAACGTGATGCAGGTTTGTACCAGAAGTAAACTGTAAATCTCTCTCCTCAATCTGCTGAGTTTGTGTCTTTGTTTGTCCTCCATTTTCATAATCTTAATCCAGGGTTCATTCAGCACCATGATGACTGTGAGGAAGTTTTATTTTAAAAAACTTTTAATTTGGTCAAATTCAAAGTAACAGTGTTTTTTCTATACGTCGCTATTCATTCAGATGGGATCATTAGGATGGATGTTCAGACTCTGAAGTTAGTGAATATAACGGATGTTCTGTTGCGTGTCAGTGTGTAATCTGATTACTGTAAAGTGATTAAGATGGAGAAAAAAATACCTACAAATCACCATGCACACTATGAAAAGAAAAACTGAAATGTTTCCACTTCAAATACATGCAACAGAAATCCAGCCTCTACAATTAAAGGAATACTCAAACAAATTTAGTTTCACAAGAGACACGTTAGAAAAAGAAAGAAGCAGCAGAGACATCCTGACTTTAAATCTCCAGTTTGGATCAATAAAAAAAAAAACCTGGATCCTACATTTCCCATAATGCAACCAATAACTTCTTCTCAATAAACTCTCCCTGCCTGGAAAACACCGACATCATTTAAACTCCACAGCCCAGGCTTGTACCAGGCTTTCTCCTAGAAATGTGTAGTCTCCAAACCCAATCTGGGGATAACCTGATGACATCATTGTGACATCATCTGGGTTATTTTCTCTCCCTCCGGAGCCACAGGAGGCGTCATACGTCTTACAACTGTTTTCACCATGAATGCATTAAGAAAACTGGATACAGCGTTCGAGGCGGGGCACCGTTCATTCCTATGAAAGTTGCTCAGTGGTGCATGAAGCAAGTTAGACTAAGTATAAAGTTACCTGGATCTTCCTCATTTTTGGGGCCCATAGAGGAAGAGCACTAGCGTTTCCTTTAACCCCGCCTACCAACCGCTTGGTCTTGGGCTCGCTCACATGATCGACAGTTTGCGCACTTGTAGCAGCACCACACGTGCAGGAGCTTGCTTGCTTGTAGAAGCCTAGCAGCCGCAGCAGCTAGTGTTTGTTTTTGCTGTGTACATTATAATGTTAATTATAATATTATAATAATAATTTGAATATATTTCTATTCCATTTCTGCCAATAGATCCCCCTAACTGTTATACACTGTTCCTTTAACCCGGCGACATATCATCAAACATGTTAAATTACGTTGAATTCCTTTTACAGTATGTCGTGCTACCAGCGCTACAAGCCAGTTGTTTGGGAACAGATACGTTAATATTGACAAGATAATAAAAGTGATGAATTACAATTTACAACAATTTTACAACTTTTACCTTGATTTTAACGATGGCTAAAAAAAGTGTTCGTACGGGAAGTTGATTTACCTCAAAAAATTATCTTCTGATTTGCAGACGTCTCTTTCCCAATGTATGTTTAAAGAAAAAAGTATTTTTTGGACCCGATGCATCACGTGACGGACACGGACGTTGTAATTACACGGTTTGGCCACAATGTCAAATTTGCTTCAGAGCCCGGCGGGTCGTATGCCTCTTTGTGAAGCGTATGTAACCCAGGTCACAAAGAGTTAACACACGGAGGTGCCTTAGCCAATCAGTGCGCAGGTTTACCGCACCCCAGGCAGGCTAGACAGAGTACGCTACTCAAACGCTAGAGGACACTGTGAGGAGAGGAGCTGCTGCTGAACGGTAAATATATAGCTCAGATAAAGTTGTAAACACAATATAACGTTGTCAAATCAGAATGGTAACAGTCTGTACTCTGTTATAAGCTCATAGATGTGTGTGTGAGAGAAGCCCTGCTCACTGAAAGCTGCTGAGCGACACACAGAAACTCCCGAGTCGGTGAGTCGCTGTAGGGAATAAGTGCTGCGCCACTAACTAGTTCAAGTGAAAAGGCCCAGAGCTAACAGACTTGGCTTTAAGCTATGAACAGTGCATTTAGCTAACTGTTGTAGAGCTCAACTAAATTAAAGTTGCACTGGGAAGAATGTAAAATGTGACATAAAGAGTGTTTAAAGGGACTATTTGTAACTTTCAGAAATGCTTCTTAACAGCGACACCTGTGGCCGTGAAGTCAACGAAAGTCAGGACTCGCGCTTGCTCGCTCTAAATATACCTGAACGAGCAATGCTCAAAACAGTGAGGCGACACACGTCAGCTAAAACCACAATATCACTCTATATTTCAGCTGCTTGGCAGTAATGTTAGCTGACCAGACGAAGGTCTCTCCATGAACATGATTTAGATCTGATCCTAGTGTTGGCTGAGGCAGCGGGGCTCTGCAGCGTGTCTCCCTGCTCTCTCCGCCCGCAGCCGGAGAGAGCAGAGGAGACACCGGCACCCGGTCGGTAACGAGAGGGTAACGTAACTCTCTGAAGAGCTCCGTCACTTCACAAGACACGGGAAAGCTCTGTTGGTCTGGAGGAGCTGCAGCATTTATTTCTGCACAAACGTCCCCTGTGCATTCACTAGATATTCTCAGAGCTAAACTAACTCTTCTGCAGTGTGGAGTGAGCGCGCGTTCACGTCTAGAGGTGGAGCGAGACAGCGAGGACGCGCGCGCATTCTGAGTGAAGGAGAGCAGGCAGCGGAGACGAGGCTCCAGCCACACGCGAGCGCGCATATGCAAACGCGCATGTGTGGCGACCCGCTACATTTATACGCTTAAAAAGTTACAAATAGTCCCTTTAATTGCTCAATGTTTTCTCTGGCTAGTAAAGCTACTGAACTGTTTAATACTGAAGCAATATGAGTTGTGTTTTGTCAGGTATTTTATTTCATGGTATAGTGAATTTGATTTAAATAAAAAGACAGACATAAAAGAAGACAATAGTAATGTGTCAGGTTTACACTGTATCATTTATAATTCATGCAACATTATTTGCTTTAATTTAAAAAGTATGTTAAGTTAAGATAGTCTCATTTTACCACAGTTTCATTTGTAATTCATGTACTGTGAAGGTTATTTAAAATATGTAGATTGTAAAATCTAAGTTATATGAATATGTGTTGTAGAAGTTAAAGGAATTATTAATTCCTGATGAATCAGAAATGCAATTGATTCATGAATAATTCTGGCCATGTCAATAACTGCAGGTCAGGCTGTTTGGAGAGATTCAAAGTTGATGGCGAGCGAATATTTCGTTGCTGAGTTGAAACTGAAGCATCTTTGTGCAATTTATCTGTATACTGAACTCATGGGTATTCATTTTGTTTGTTTTATTATTTTTTAAAATACAAGGTACCGGTTCATAGCTTTTTGTCTATTGTGGTCATTTGATATTGCAAATAACTTTTTCTGCCTCCTGTTCGAGTTTGGTATCTTCTGATTCTAGTCCAGTATAATTATAGTGATAGGAGCTGTGTGCTACAAGTACATTTCTGTTTGTGTGTAAAATTGGTGGAGGAGCCCTTTATTAAACAGATAATTGAACCATAATGAGCTTAAATTATGATCTCACAATGATCATTGTGTTGTTTTAGAACCAGAATGGAAGACACTGCCCTCTGATGTTCGCTATACGTGTGAGGCTGGTAATTGAACCTGGGAGAGATGACAGCTGGCTCGGGGCCGTAACAAGGTACAACTATGGATTACCATGCATGTATGTGTTGGAACACTGTGTTGCACTCTCGCCTGCCCAGAGTAGTTAACCAAATACACCCACTGGTGTAAAAGCACACCGGTTCTGTGGACACACTAGGATTCTCTATCAGATGTCTCATACCCATTTAGAAACTGGACAGGGCCAAATGGGCTGGTGCCAAGGACCTCCAGCTCCAGCTGCTTTTAACAGCCATCGATGACTCAGAGGAGTCCTGCTCTTTAATAACATGCTGGATTATTTTGTTTAGAAACTGCTGATGAAAATCATACCTGGTTTACAGGGGTGGTCCCAAGGGGGGGGGGGGCACAGCTTACTTGTCATCTTTATTACTGAAGGAAGTACTTGTCACCTGTTTCTTTCATGTGTAAATCATTGTAAACACATCTACACCTTCACCCTGCTGATTCTAGGTAAAACATCTTAAATGTTGTATTGTGTTTTGTTAATCAGCGGTTTAATGTGAAGAGAAACGTTTGTCAAGCTCTATGATCAAAGCTTCTCTAGAACATGTCGCGTGTCCTGTGTGGGATTTAATGATAGTTGCCAGAGGATGCAGACATTTTTTTGGACGGGTGGGGTGTGGCACAATGAACAATTCATTAGATTTTGGTGGCGATCCGGCTTCAGGAATTTTTTTTAATAACTCCGCACAGGCTTTAAGACATGCGCGGTGTAATTGATGATGCGTTCATGACGCATCACCCTGCCTTTTTCCTTCTGCCTGCAGAGAGAGGGACAGAGAGAGAGAGCAGGGGGTGGAGGGAGGGCGGGACACCTGTAGAGTTGGCGCTTTTTCACATTAAACTCAGTGAAATTACAGTTGAGTTCGACCAAAGCACACTTGGTGATCGTTGGAAAGAGTGACGACGGCGGTTTAGGTGAGTTTTATTTTGTTTCTGTCCAGTTTGAATGAAGTGTTTTAAGATGCTCCGCTACTTACAGCTGATCTCAACATAAACAAAAATACACGTGGATGATGGCGCAAGCTGCACGGAGAGGGGGGGCAATCGTACTCGGGCAGCTTGGCGGAGGTCTGCGCTCTCCGAGTGCCATTCTAGTTCACATTGTTACTCACCACTTACATAACTGAAAGGAGAACTCCACATTCATTTTACACATCAAAGTCTGTTTCCAGATGTTGGGGAGTTCTAGTTCTGCATTATGTGAAAGAAAGAGGTAGTATAAAACCTTTAGTGTCTGCAGAGGGAGCTGTGTGAAGTCTGATAAATGTCCTCAAGTGATGTCACTTGAGTCAGCGTCAGCTGGGTTTTCTACAAGTTAGAAAAGTCAATAGATCTGGAGGTGAACTGATGTGGAGTTAGAAAGAATTGATCTAACAAGACCTCATCTGTGCTGCAGGCTAGAGTCTCCAGGATACAGTAGTTACCGCTAACAACCAATAAGAACTGGATACCAGATGCCAAGATGGAGCCTATGAGAACTGCTCGCCTGGCGCATACACCAAAAAAGCTAAATTGTTTGAGTACCAAAAATGCAGAATAGAAAGAGTCATAATCAACTTTGTTTGCAGTTCAATGTGTCCTGTCAACGGTTTCATAATGTTGGTTTGTGGGGAAAATGCTTTATGGGCCGGAAGTTTTTTTTCCGCTGCAATACTGCAAGCGGCCAATGGAAAAGAAATTGGAGGCAAGGCTGGGCGGGCGGCATCCAAGTCTTTGTATACATCCATGAGCATAACACATCGAATCTCTAACTGAACTGTCAGCAGTTGCATTTTGGGGAATGTAGGCGCCAAGTAGAAAGAAGAATATGTGGAATAAAAAAGACGATATCTCTGGTTCTGCTACATGTATTTTAAAACTGTCCATCATGAGTCTGACAAAGTTATAGGAGTGCAATCCTGAATCTGTGCAGTGCTCTTTTGAGAAAACTAACTTATTGGTGTAGTGTGGGCTGGCATTAACACGGCTGCAAGCTGCTTCTCACTGGAATTCCAGCTGAAGTGAATTAAACTAAATGTTTTTCTCTGGAGCACCCTGGTAGCTAACCAGGTAGAGAGGGCGCCACATGTACTAAAGCTGAGTCCTTATATATACCGCAGCAGCCCGGCCTTCAAATCTGACCTGCAGCCATTTGCTGCCTGTCATCCCCTCTTATGCCATCAGCAGGTCAAAATTTTACCTTGTCCAATATACGACCAAATACAAACCTCAGCTTCGTTGTCCCTGTTTTTAGCCGTATGTCTATTTCTGTGCACTGAGACTCACATTCTTTGTGTGTGTGTGTGTATGTTCTCACTTTGGCTACTTGGCCATTAAAGCTGCAAAACTAACTTATTTTTTATTTTTAAAAACATAGAAATCAACTATTTGTCATCACTTTGTTTTTTCCGCTAATGAATTAATGTTGGTACGCTAACATGCTAAACTAAGATGCAAAGCCAAAGCATTTACCATATTAAAACATTGTCATTGTGGACATGTTAGCATTTAGCTCAAAGCACTGGTGTGTCTAAATAGGCCCGCAGTCTCACAGAGCCACTAGCATGGCTGTTTCCCACTGGACAAAAAAAACACTAACAGTCACTAACATCTGGCTTTTGTCTTCAGTGGGAAAGGTTACGATTGGCATTCATTCCCGGGACAAATGACTCTGCAGTAGTCACAGGTATTTATCGGCTCCGGCTCCGATCGGCAGTGATGGAAACATGACACCCGGGTGGACCCGCTAATTTTCACCACTTTTCTGACGCTTTCTTTGTCATCTCAGCCACAAAAATGTGTCCGTCTCCATCCGAGCAGCGCTCGAACATCGGTCCAAATTAGTCGGCACCGAGTTTGAAGAGAGACTGATTATGTAACATAACCACTTTAACATTTTCACTGGCTTCAATACTGCTTTCTACTGTTTACTAACCCTGCTTTCTGGCGTGTTCGTGACTTTGAATGTAACACACCAGAAATAAAAAAATAAATCGGAAGGACATACTCGTCTGCTGGCAATGGGAGAAGGAGTCTATCACCTATTGTTATTTTGAATTTGACCTGTTGAGGGTTACAGAGGACTAGTGCATGTCCCAGCACACATTCAGTTGGTACACCTGTGTGTTGTGGGACTGTGGGAACAAACCAACACAGACTTCCTGCTGTCCTTGTTCCATTAGAATGAGTTCACTGGGCTGCTTTTCACAGTTTAATTGTCATTACTTTAATATCAAAGGACGATATCATGTTGAGCTGAGGATTCAGTACATCCAAGGATTTTTATGGAAACTGTCAACAAATTCAATAAATAACAGAAATGAAATCACAGCTGGAGTTATACACGGTACTGACAATAGATCAAGCCATTCCTTAAGTCATAAATAAACATTCAATATTCATACAGACTTTTTTTGTTTGTTTTTTAAAAAAGGAAATCAACTATTTGTCTATTACGTCGTTTTAAAACAGCATTCGGAATAGGGAGCTAGAACATAGATTTATGTACAGTAGTTTTCTGGTAGATATTCACATTCTATCAAAATAATCCATTGAAATTAAAGCCTTCAAATTGTTGGTAGTAAAAAGGAGAGCAGAGCTGAACACTGACAGTCTGTCTGCTGAAACATCGTCTCCCTGGGCTCAGAGTGGATGGATCTCTGCTGTGTGTGTGTGTGTCTCTCTCTACAGGTGTGTGCTGTAGAAGGCGGGTGCAGCGTAGCCTTGTGTCCCCAGCATGAAGGGGGACAGGACGTGGCTGGCGGTGAGGAAAGGCAGCTGGACCAGACTGCCGGCGGAGGGGTGATGGTGGCTGGCGTAGCCAGCGTGCATGGCCAGGTGCCCGCTGATGGGAGGGGACGGGCTGAGAGGGCTGAGGCCCCCCATGCCTCCACCTGGTCCTCCTCCTCCTGCGCCGGTGGGGGCCGAGGTGTCCGCTCCGGGGTTCTGTTTCTTCCACTTGGTCCGACGATTCTGGAACCAGATCTTGACCTGGGTCTCAGTGAGGGAGAGTGACAGGGCCAGGTTGAGCCGCTCGCACACCGACAGGTAGCGTGTGGACTTGAACTTGTTCTCCAGCGCCACCAGCTGCTCGTAGGTGAAGGCAGTCCGGGCCCTGCGGGGCTTACCCGACTTGGAGTCCGAGCCGGAGCGCTTCCTCTTGGGTTTGCCCTGCGTGCCCTGGCCCCCGTTGGTCTGGGCGTCGGTGTTGTGGCCCTCGGTGCTTCCTCCGGGGCTCTTGGTGTCTCTGCTGGCGTCCTGGTGGCTGTGCTGGCCCTGATCTCTGTCTCCGTTGCTGGGCAGAGCCGAGCTGCTCTCCTCGCTGCTGTAGGGCCCGTCTGGAGCCTCTGAATCTGGGGTCCCGGATCTGTGGTAGTCATCCTCGTCTGGGCTTCTGTATACAAAGCCTTCCTCTGGGAAGACACACAATGAAGACAATGTCAAACATCCATTACATTATCACAATTTACCTGTATGAAGCAAGAACAATCACATCTGTATGTGTGTGCGTGAGTGTGTGTGAGTGTGTGTGTGTGTGTTGGGTTGCAGTTCCTTTAATGGCCACTGTCTGCTGGCCTCAAGAAAACTACCATGTGTGTCATTAGATTTTGCCTTGTGCCCCAGAAACTGGAGTGCTAGCTTGCCCAGGTTTGTGTTGTGTCACTCAGTTTTGTAGTATAGTTTAATTAAACACAAATATACACAACAGATGCACCATGTCAGCATTAATATCAGCTGAAATAATGAAGGCATTCAATCTAAATGTTGAAACAGGGCCCTTCTACCACACAGGGCCTTTATCATTTTAATTTATATTTTTGCTGTATTGGTATTTATTACCAAATACATCTGCAATAAATCAAAGTGCCACACGGACTCACCTTTGTCCTATAGTATAATCTAGTGTACTATACAGTATATGGCAACTGTGTATTATAAAGATAACACTTACGGAACATGGTTGATTGAAAAGTAAGTTAACAAGACATCATACAATATAAAAAAAAATTATAAAATGAACCCGCCACAATAAAAGCCACTGAGGCCCGAATTCCTACTTAATGTTTAATTTGATTACTCAAACTTTCAAAAGAGTTCCAGGAACTATAATCACACAATTGTGCTCATTGAAAATACTATTCTCAATAAATTCTTATCATCCAAACATTTGGAGATCATATAATTAGGAGGAGGAGTAAAAGTGCAGGAGGCACATTAACACCATTATCATTTTAGTTTATATTATGATTTGGTATTTTACCAAACTAATTTCAATCACTGTAAATGTGAAATTCAATTACAGCAAACCAATTGCCACATATTGCAACTTAAGGGCCACAGAGGGTCCGGGGGGCCCCAGGGCTGGTAGTTCAGCCTGGCTCACGTATCTAAAATTCTATCTCATTAAAAAACAAAAAATACATTTAAAAAAAAAATAATCCTAAAAATATAAACATTTGTGGCTCAAGTGCAACATTAAAAACTGTTTGATAAAAGTATTCCTTATTAAATCTGTGACTTTAATAATTCTGTTTCTATCGCCCAACAAGTAACACCTGAAAATCCATTGTGAGCATGTGTCATATTCTGTATGACTACAATAAAACAGAAATAAAAATAAGAATGTATAAAACTTCAAACTTTCTGGTTTAGTTGGCTGAAATGAAAAACCTTCAAGTGGAAAAAGTATTGCAGATTTAAAAGCAAAGCAACAAGAGAAGGCAACACAGTGCTCCACATTTATTTTTTGGCTGAAAAGAAAAGTAATTTATAGAATTATTATTCTGTTTTTGGCTGCCCACAGATTTTAATTATTTTCCTTAAGAAAAAAGTAAAAATGTTATCATAAAAATTCAGCTGGTATTGAAATGGAAATGTTAGTCAAGTGTTTTAAAATATATATATTTTTAAATCTTATATATTATTTGAACAAGACTTTAAATATTAGCTGAGTTGACTGTTGGGCCCAAACATGCTGTTATAAATACATTCATTAGTAGTTAATAGTAATTATTATAATTACAATAAAAAAAACAACAAGTATTAACATACAGGAATCAATGAAATTAATTTGATTTTAAATATGTTTACAATGTGGAGCTTATTATTATTCAGCTTTAATTATTCCACAACATGTATTTATTTATTAATCTTCTCTACAGTCTAGTGGTGTAACTGAAAACTACATTTAAATACAAATAAACTCAAACATGTGTTTGATGAGATTGGAGTTATTAGTAAAGGGTTATGATCACTATTTATAGTGTAATTAACAGGATGAAGGCTGCTCCTTTATTAGATTAATACATGTGGGCCTCATGTTAAATGTTAAATCTCAGTATTCTCTGCTCTGCACAATTTTTAATTAGTTAAATAAAAACAGTTCTAAAATTCCTTAGATTGTAAAGTTAATGTTAAACCTTTTGTTTCTTAATGTTTCTCCTATAAAGTGCTGTGTGGGCCTATAATGAGCAGACGGCAGAAAAAAAAGGCGAAATGAAATGTGAAGATTTAAGAATTGAAAAGGAGAGAAAACACATAAAGAGTGAATAAAAAAACGGTAGTTTCTAGTAAACGGATTATAATGACTGAGGATCTGCCGGTATAATATCATATAATGGGTTTGAATAGAAGCTCGCAGACACAATTCAGACTGCTGTTAGAAACAGATATTCACCGATCAATAATACCGATCACATGCACGGACCGCCAATTACCTCGTCTCTCTCTCTCTTTTTTCTATTTTAACTGAGCTTCAATTAAAGTTTTTTTTATTTTCTCTTCGTTAACTGCCAACTATAAACATTTAAGGTTTCCTATCAGAAACTTTTCTTTTCGATTTATTGAAAACTCACATTTGGGTTGTGAACTGTTAATCCATGAAGACGCTTATGTTCTATAGTTATTAGTTAGTTATTATCTAGTTATTATCGGTGTGTTGAACCATCACAAGATTATTATAATAATATCAAACACACTTTAGGATTTAGACTCTTCCCAATAAAATAGACACGTGCCCAGAGAAAAACGGATTATTCCCTCAAACCAGTGTGCGCGCAGACAAATAAAGAAATATATATATATATATAAAGAGAAAAACAAAAATTAGCAAATCTAAATAACGCACACAAGAATCCTCTAAAAAAAATAAATCGAAGAAAAAAGGAAGAAAAATAAAAAACCCGGGTTTCACCACAATGAAAGGAGGTTAAATATACTGTCTCAGAATAATCAAATAAACACAGACAGATTCAGATTTAGTGGAACGAAAATATTGAAATAAACAGGCTGAATAAAAGCAGTTAAATTGAATAATAACTAAACTAAACTAAAGAGCCTGACCCGGGTCATTACGTGTGTAAACTCGGAGGACTTACTGCTCTGGTAGTCGTCCGCACCGTAGCAGCCCTTGCTGGGCTCGAGGCTGGGCTCGCGCTCTCTCCGGTTCTCCGCTCCATACGCGCTCAGCTCGCGCTCACCTCGGTGGCTCGCGTGCTGCTGCGGTCGTCGGCTGCTCGTGAACTTGTTGGGGTCCAGGATGTCCAGTACGGAGAAAGAGGTGGTCCGGTGCCCGGTGGGGCCCTGCATGGCGAATAACGGAGACGATTATTGGATTATTCATTTGACGGGATTTAACGGGACCATAGACTGGGACCACAGACTGGGAGGGTCCCAGGACTGGACTGATGCAGTCTCTAAGGCAACATGACTCTCTGATTATGTTGTGGACATTTGTTTTTTTTTCTCACTTATCTTTAATTGAGTTATGTATTCATTTATAATGGGCTATTAGTATTAACTGATAACACTCGCAACACTTATTTCAATGATCACAATTAGAACGATAATAATAATAATAAATGAAATACAGTAATTACATTATTAGTCTCCATATCAGTAAACTGGGTTAAAAAAATGAAACAAACTGTGAGCTGAAAGCAGACAAATAGCTGAAGAGAGCAGCTCACACACAGCCGGTAACACATATCTAACATGTATACAGTATATGTCAGAGGGCCAACCAATCGGTCCCGTTTTATTTATTTTATTTATTCTATCTGGTGTTGAAGGAAAAGCAGAGTTTTGACAAAAAAGGAAATAAACTCTTATTTTTTATTATTTCTGGATGAAAATAAAATAAACATGCGCATTTTTTAGAGTTTAATGAAAGCATTAATTTATGATTTTCCATAAAATCCCCAATATTATAACTTCTATCAGTCTGAGCTTGTACACCGTGTTTACCAGCTCAATGATCTATACACTGAATAGAGTTCTGTCCAGATGAAAAGGTGTCCAACTGTATGAGGCAGATAAAAGCTGGGGCGGTGTGTCGGTGGGGATCTCCTCCTGCACTACATCCTGATTAGGATCATTCATTTATTAATGAGGCCAGTCTGGAGCATGTCGACATGAATAATCCCACATTAATAATATTATAATCCTCTCTTTAAATAATCCGAGGGAGCACGCGGGGAGGACCCAGGGGCCCATTAACATCTGATGATAAGAAGAACCATAATAACCATAATAACCATAATACCACGATAATAATCCTTTATTTAAGATAAACGGAAGAGTTCAGAATAAACCCCCAAATAATAAACTCTAATCTATTACATTTAATCCACTGATATATGATATCATGTACAGGAGGGATTTCTTCAGAACTAATAGGACTAGTTTTTTTTTTAATTAAACGTTTTTGTTTTTTTTAAACTAATTGCATTTTTTTTGTAATTTTCGTTTATTTGAGAAAAAGTATGTTTTGTTTAAATATGCTGCGATTCAGATTAAATTACATAATTCTAAAATTCGTACGTTTTCATTCAGTTTGTTTATGGATTGGAGCGAAATAAAAATATAATACCAGATTACTTCCCTGTGATTTGATCTATAGGCCCTTATAGTTTATTTGTATTGGTTCAATCACATCATTTTACTGCTGTATCTTAATAATTAAGGCCTCATCTGCCTCAACATGACAACAGGCCACAACAACATGGCCAAACTATCATCAATATCATCATGAGAATAAAAACTAATAACTAATAATAAACATCATCTGAAATCACTCTTTTACATATTTTTTTCTCAGTCACAGTTAATTATCGGCGGTTTATTTGCGCGCTCTGGTGAAGGCTGTAATAGTTTACTTATAGGCTACTTTTCTGCTACTTTTCACACCGACCTATTTACAAAAAAAGCCATTTATTTTAATTTGCATATACAAATATGTCACTGCATCACGTCCAGTGATCCAACTGGATCTCTTCTTGTTTTAACTCTATATGTCTATAGTCTTCAAGCTTCTGTCCTACAGGACTATATCTGCTGCTAAACTAGACACAGAAAACACATGAAGTTTGGTCCCGTGCCTCTACCTGCTGCGGCGGGACTAGCACCGGGTTGGTCGGCGGAGGTTCGGATTGGTTCTGGTTCTCTCCGGCCGGAGCGTCTCTGCTGCCCGGCACCGCGCTGGAGAACAGCCGCTTCTCTCCGGCAGCAGCTCCTCCGTCCAGCAGCATGTCTCTGTCTCTGTCTCTGTCTCTGTCTCTGTCTCCGCTGTCCGGGCCCAACATGGTCTGGACCCCCCCGTCCACCCCTCCGGGACCCGCCGGTACCGCTCTGTCCCGACTCATCATCATCACGGCGGCGGGCTGGACCGGGTCTGTCCCGGGCCCTGCAGCAGCTCCGGTACCGGCTCTGTCCCGGCTCATCACGGTCTGGACCCCGTCCGCTCCGGGCCCCGGTACCGGTACCGCTCTGTCCCGGTTCATCACAAAGTTACTCTCCCTGTTGTCCCATATATTAATATATTAGAGGAATCCGGATTAAAAAAATGGAACCGAATCAGATGAAACCGTTTTAAAGGGACAGCTGGACTAGATCATGTGAGAATAAGAAGTTGACACCGGGTCGGTGTCCAGACTGAGAGGATGTTTGCAGCCAGGTCAAGTTGTCCATGTAGGTGAGAGAGTCTGGACCGGGTCTATATAGACCGGGTCTGTCTGGACCGGGTCTGGAGGGCTTTTCACCGGATCACCCGTCAAACTTTAAACTTCTTCTTCTTCTTCTCCTCTCCTCCTCTGCTCCCTTCATCCTCCGCGCATCCACCGGCGGGTTAACGCAGCGCAGCGTCTCCGGTGATCTCTACCGGTGATCTCTACAGTCTGTCTGTCTGGTACGGCTCCGTTATCCCGTAGTGTTGTTGGCACGCGCACATTTAAACACACAGCGCACGGCAGTCCCGACCTCCAGCCTCGATCGCGCGCTCTGTCTGGTCACCGGTGGGTGCATGCGCGCTCTGGAAGACCTGACAGGAGTTGAAGGCGGGACGCACGCTCATCTATCTCTCTAATAGTTCTCTCTCTCTCTCTCTCTCTCTCTCTCTCTCTCTCTCTCTCTCTCTCTCTCTCTCTCCATTAGTTAAGCGAAGCCCCCCCCCCCTCTCTCTCCTTCTCTCCTTTTTTGGCTTTTAGCTGGCCCCTCGAGGACCCGCTGCCATATACTCACGTGCCTGGGTGTGCGCGTGTGTGTGTCCGTCTCCCTCCCTTATTTATGCATTCCTATTCAACTCTACAGCTTGTAATTGGCTACAAATGAATCCCACTTCCACTAATAGTCTATTATCTCAGGGCTGCGCGCGCGCGGAGCAGTGCGGTGCGGTGCGGGGCAGCTCGCTATCGGAGCACGAGGGAAGCACGCGCTATGGCTCTTCTTCTTCTCAGTTGATCACATACCATGTTCATTATATGTTTACATAGCAGGTGAAACACTATAGCCTGTATGGACCAGGTGTACAGGTGTACAGGTGTGTACAGATGTGTACAGGTATAGGCTGATAGTTACTCTGCAGCCACTGATGAGTTCTGACAGTGTAGAATCAGTGTGGACTATAGTGTGCAGCAGTAATAGTATAGCCGGTGTGTTGCAGGTTAACTGTGCGCAGTAATTGATGTGTAGCTGATGTGTGATGCGTCGCCTAGCTCAGCTTTACTTGTGCATCCACACGAGAGAGAGCAGCAGCTCTTATCTTTAATGCAGATTCCATGCAGGGTATAGGGCCTCTCTCCTCAAAACTCAATTACGGCCTGAATAAAGCCGGTAATGTCCCCGCCGCAGTGAAATATTGATTCCTAATCCTTGGCAGTCATTACTATGCCAGAAAATAATAGACCACAGAATTGGATTTTGATTTAACACGCGACGTGTTTATTCTAATGCTAGGGACTTAATATTCCGCCGACTCTCATGTTGAGGAGAGGAGGAGAGGAGGAGAGGAGAGGAGGGGGGATAGTGATGGAGGCTCTGACGCCACACTTTTTATATTGTTGTGGAAGAAATTAAAAAAAGAAAGAGGTGGTGGTTGGTGGTGGTGATGGGACATCCCTCCTGTCCTCCTCACAGGCCCCCTAATACACAAGGTCAGCTCCATGTAATTGCCTTGCTCAATGATCCTTAGGAGGAAGAAATTAAAAGTTGAGCAAAATAATGACTGAAACAATGAGACATGATTAGCCAATCAGAGAGCTGAGCCCATTATAGGCAGCCTTTGATCTACTTCCTGCTTCCTGCCTGGAGGCTTTATGGCTTTATTTTAAAACAGTCAATATATTAATACCAGATTTTAAAAAGATCACAGCAGCTTATTCACCTTGGGAAATATTAGCATTTTAACTATGGCGGAAGAACACTATAAAGCACTGCCAACACACTGCTACAGAGAAGAAGTGGTAGGGGAAATCAGCCCAGTGAGTGTGCAAGAGTATCAACTATTATTATTAGTATTATTATTATTGTTATTATAATTATTGTTATTATTATTATTATTATTATTATTATTATTATTTTATTTGCAGATGTCCAAGCAGTCAGACAGCCTCTTCTGGATTTCGCTGAGAGTAAATAAATATCAGGTTGTAAACCCCCCCCCCAAAAAAAAACTATTTATGAAAGACGTAGTGTCAGTTTAAACATCAATCTAATTATATCTACGTCACATTTGTGACAGCACAATAATATAAAGACATGTATGTAATGACTGAATGTATTTTGGACTTTGACCCACGTACCATTCAGATTGAGCCCTTAGTCCACTTGGACTTTCTGAAGAATTCAGTTTAATAAGAGTCATAGATATCGTACGGTAGAAGCTAGAGTAATAATAATAATGATAATAACTGTAATAAAATTATTATTATTAGTATTATTATTTTTAATAATAATAATAACAGTAATAATAATGATGCCAATAATGTAATAATAATGATAAATAAATAATACTGAATATAACAACAACAATAATAATAATAATAATAATTGTCATAATAAAATGTCAAACATATATAAAAACAACCCAAAAGGTGCAGTATAATATATAAAAGTCAGCAGTAAAATGTCATAATGTACTGCATGTGTGTGCACATATGTGTTTGTCTGGAGGGGGTTATTGAATCATAATTAATAATTAACTTAAAGTGAGGATCTGTAAAATGTTCTCATTTTTTATTATTTTTTACAGACACACACACACACACACACACACACACACACACACACACACACACACACACACACACACACACACACGGTGGCTGTCCCGGTTCCCACAGTGTGTGCCAGCAGACACACTGTGGGAACACTCCCTCCCTCCAGTCAGCGTGTGTATGTGTGTGTGAGAGAGAGAGAGAGAGTGTGTGAGCCTGTGTGTGTCTTGTGTCTATAATTATTCTAATGAAGGTTAACGAGCTCTGCTCAGCCTCCTCTTTATTAAATTAATCTCAGCCAGTAATGAATCATAATTACTATAATTAGCAGCTTGAGCTGCCTGATCTCACACTGGTGGCTGGTCAGAGTGAGGTGATGATAGCGAGGCTTCAACCTTCATCTCCTCATCATCTCTCTGCTGTCTCCACTGTCTTCACTGTCTCTGCTTGCTTTCAACCCATATACCCAACATCTTCTCATCCCAACTCATCACATACTGACGCTTTATCAGACCTCTGGACGTCACAAAAAACATGTCCTTAATGTTGTGAATTAAACAAAAACACCTGCTTAGGTTTAGGCTACAAAACCACTTAGTTAGGCTTAGGATATACCAGGTCCACACTGAACATTTATTAAAATTGTGTCTTATTGTTGAGTGTCCACCTCTGATATGATGCTCTATTAATTTTGCACAACTGATCAATATTTATTGAATCTGAGACACATCACACAAGTTTGCATGAATATGTCCTCTTATTAGTGTTATTAGTATTATTTTTTTCCTGTCAAATTCTTCCCCTTATTGCTATTGCATGGTGTATTTTGCTACGTACACTGGTCATATTCTAATACATGCTCCATTTTAGACACTTTCTTGTGTTTTTGTGAAAATGCACATACTCAACAAAACATGTTATTATTATGACACACAGTATGTATGTATGTATATATATATATATATATATATAAATACTTTAAAAAAGTGTCTAAAATGAAGCATGTATTAGAATATGACCAGTGTACGTAGCAAAATACACCATGCAATAGCAATACGGGGAAGAATTTGGCATATATAAACTGTATATATATATACACAGTATATATACTGTATATACAGTATATATAGGCCTATTAGTTATATGCTAAAAGCTTAACTCATGTTAAACATTTGGGAGCCAGTACTTCCAGTACTGCATAGTTAAGGGCATCCTGTATGTTTTTATATCATGATAATGTCAATCATTTTCAAACACTACAGCAGCAGAAGAAGAATCATGCCAGTCAGCATCAGTGCTCACAGTCACATATATAATATATATATAACAGTTTCAGCAGTTTTAGTGTCTCACAATCTAAATGTTGTTTGTGAGGCCTGTCAGAGCAGGACAGGCTTTACTCGATACAGTGACAGGAAACACTGAATACTCAGAAATAAGAGTTTAAAAAATGTAAAAAAATATATATACTGAATACTGACTCAAAAATATCTGCTATCAACAAAACTGACATCTGTCTTTCAAAAGCCATAGCCTATTTCATTTATTATTTAACATATAGTTCAAATAATTTTTCCGTCTCTGACTCCATCCCCGTCTCTCTCCTGTTTTCATCTGTCTCTCTGCTCCCTCCGTCCCTCCTGCTTTTCTATTTTGTGTCTGTTCAAGGTTCTATATTTTAGATTAGCCCTCCTCCTCTTCCCCATTACAGGAGTAATAGCCCCCCATCCTCCACTCACACACACTTGACCCACACACACACTACCCCCGCCCCCCCCCCAACGCCCCTTTACGCACACACACATACCCACAGTTAGACACTCAGATAACATCTGACCTGAAGAATTAATTAAATATGATAGCTGATTAAAAATAGCATAACTAATAGTGTAATATCTCAAGCTGTCGTCTTTAATAGTCAACATTGTGTGTGTGTGTCTTATCTGCTGCAGACAGACGCTCTCACTATTGATTCCTGTTCATTTCAGTTGTCAGGCAGACCACTCAGCTCATCTGGAATCATTAAACTCTACTGTCTGCCTGTCTCTATGTCTCTCTCTCTCTCTGTCTTTCTCTTACCTGGTTTTCCTAATTTTTTTCCATCCATATTTTACTCATTTCAATTCCAGCACTTTTTAAAAATGAACTAGAGTGAAAACGGTGTAGCAGCATTGCAACCAGGCAGTATTACAACCACTGACTGACTATTAGCACTATTAGTAGGATCCGGATATCTTCCTCCTCTGTGCCATCGAGATCCATTGTTGTCCACACACTATTAAACCGTACTGATCTCATGGGAAGGCGTATACACAACATTTTTAAGGACATTCCATGTGTCATGATAACACATTTTAGGCTTTTCATCTGGCATTTCACACCAAGGGGTTGGTTAGAGGTGAAATGGCTTTTCATGTGTAATTTAACGCCATGTCATTACTGTGAAACGGTCGCGGTTATGTTTAGGCAATAAAACCTATGTAGTTAGGTTCAGGAAAAACGTCATGGTTGGGCTTGAAATAAGTACGTAAACTAAGCAAAATGCGTAGATAAACAACATAACATAAGTAAGGGATAATGTACAGCGAGCCAGTCATTGTTGTGAAAGAATCCCCGACAGGGCGATGCTGCACTCGCTGCTCTTTCATCGCCCTGAAGGGGATTCTTTCACAACAGTAACCTGCTAGCTGTACATTATCCCGCTTATAACACAGCTACTTACTGAAGAAATCAATATTTTGACACAAAAACGGTCCGCCAGAGTCCGACATCAGAGCTGCGCCCATAGCAACGGTCTGTTATACATAGCAACGGTCTGTTATAGAGAAATTACAGGCCGCAGAACGCCGTGATTGACAAATCAGAATCGAGTATTCAACACAGCCGTGTAATAAGTGTGGAAAACACGCCACAAACATCACTAATGTAACTTCGAAATAACTCAACAACACTTTGGGACACAAACAACAATCTCCTGGTTGGGCGTCCTGTGTTTGTTGGACCCATCCACCTCCCCTCCCTCCATCCTAAGTCACTAGCTCTGAGCGTAGCATATTCACACGGATGCATTTACATTGCTGTCAGTACAGAGTACATGGCTTTGAATGATGGCGCCAAAAGCAACAACAGCGTTCTTATTGCACGCGATATGACTTTAGAAAATAGAGAATTTGCCGTGTCATACACCATTTGATGAGACCGGGCTGATTAAACACACATCATTGAGCCACATTGTTGCTCTGGGGGACATGTTCCTTCATTATCATCATGAACTTTGACTCAGTCCCACTAATACACCGTCCTGCTGCCCCAAACACTCACATAGAGCACCACATGTGGATTAATCCACTGCTGAAAATACTCCACGACAAACGCACTATTTCCTCCTGTTTGTTTGATAAAAACAAATTCAACAAAATCAATTTAGAATCAAAATCGAAATGAACAAATCCCATGAAAAGACCAAAACCAACTATGTGCAGTCCGTCTCTCAGTACCGTCTGACCTCCCTTCCTGGGCTGTGGATCTCAGCCCTAAGCCCATTGGTTCCTTCTGGAGATCCAGTGACCCAGTGCGATGCTGAGGCTTGTTGTTTTTCTAATAGCTCATTGTGTTTAATAGTTTTTGAACAACAATGGAGCTCTTTAGCACAGAGGAAGAAGACATATCAGGCTTTGAATAGACACAGAATACTTAGTTAGTATTCAATTTTGGTTTGGGTCTGCACATGGGATTAGTTGACAGTAGGAAAAACATAGAATACTGTCCTTTAAACATAAATGATTACACATTAGTGCTATAATGATAAAAGCATGTCCCACACCATCCATAACATTTCACTCTTGATTTGTCTCTCTCTTCATCCCTGACAGTTAAAACTAGTTGTAAACCTGCACAAATCACCTCCGAGAGACACTATTTACTTTTTTCCCCTTCACAATAAAAGCCCCCTCCCCCCGCTGTTAGTGCTCTAGTGATCTATGTATTCAGTCGGAGGCCTTATGGGCAGGCATGTGGGTGTTTGCTTTATTCCCAGTGAACGCCCTCTGACTGGGGTATTCAATCAAAGGCCTTATAGGTCACAGATGGAAAATTACACACTGGAAGTGTTGTCGGACCTGAACTAAATGTGACATACGTATTATTTAGAAAATGTTGAAGGATCAAGTGACTTGAGGAAGGATGAGGTCCATATCAATGTGGATATCAAATCAAATTAAAGTACGGTATATGAATTACTAACTCAAAAAACTATCCTCTATAACTACACTGTTGGGAGAGGAGAAGAAGAGTGGGATGGACTGATGGATGGATGGGCGGATAGATGGATAGATGGATGGATGGATGGCTAAAATGGCTCGACTTCCGAGTGGAAAAGTACCTGGATCCTCCTGCGATCTTCCGCATCCATTGGGTCCATGGAGCGGACGCTACTGCGTCCGCTCCATGGACGGAGTCACAACGTCATGCTGTCGTCACAGCTTGCTAACTCCGCCTCCCAGCCCTCGCTCCAGCCTCGGTCTGGGTCTCATTCACATGAACAGAGGAAGGGAAATCACTCTGGATTCAGCTATTAGTGCATTTTACAACTTTTAGGACCTAATGGTTTAAATAAGGACTATTAGAGTGTTCGTACTGGGAAGTTGATTCACCTCAAAAGAAAAAAAAATGATCCTCTGAGTTACAGACGTCTGTTTCCCAATGTAAGTCTATGGGGAAAAGTCTTTTTGGGCCCAATGACGTCACGTGACGGACACGGACGTTTTAATACCGCCGTTTGGCCACTACAAAAATTGGGATCAACGACCGGCGCCCTTCCTGGGGGCTTGCCTTTGCCTCCCCACCTAACTGGAGGTCATGTAGTGATCTCTGTGGTAACCCTGAGGTTGGGCTGAGACAGTGGGGCCAGATGAGTTTTTATTGGTGGTCACAGCTCAGTGAAGCGCATGTGGACATTTTGGTGTAAGAGTGGTAAAGGAAAGAAAGGCCATAACATCATCAAAACATATGGTGTGAGCATGAAGTTACATTAGCCTAGTTATCTAGGCTTCAGAAAAGCAGCCTATGGATGCATTTTGCTTCTTCTGTCTGTCATGTGACCCTCACCTTGCATGTCACAGCATCCCTCAAGAGCATCGCTTCCCTTCACCTTAGGCGCACCATATTTATGGACTAAGTTGACTGATTTGCCTATTGAGATCACAATATGGTCTGAATTAACATAACAAGAACTCTTATTAATACTGGGTCAGATGTCATCATCCAGATAATGTATCCTCATTCCCAGGTCGTCAAATACCGATGCTTTGTCAAGCGCATCCCTACACAAGGCCCCCTTTAGCATCTGTATGAGACTCAACTAACTCAAATGTAAAACCCTCCGCAGCAATATTAGACGCTCAGAGCAAATGCTCCGGCCGTCCAGATTTATGAGGAGATCGTTGACTTATTTACGTTGACTACTTAACTTATGTAGGCTACTGTACGCAACTTAAATATACTTATTTTAACCCAAATCACATGTTTTCCTAAATATAACCAAGTAGTTTTGTTTGAATTAATTAAAATAGTGGAGCGTTATAGTTTGACGTGTAAGACTACCCGGTGAGTTAAAAGGTGAAGCCAAGGGGTCATGACCAAGCGTCCATATGTGATGATTTGGTAATGAGTTTATCGTACTAAACGAGACTCTCTGGCAGACAGCAACGCAATGTGATTTCCCTCGATGTATTCTTGCAGCTCATGGTCAAATCTCCTACTGTAAAGCATGGTAGTACCATGTTTTAATATTTCAATACGAGGCATCAGTATGGTTCTGCTCCATCGAACAAACAATGACATCCAAACTGCTGACCAGGCAGTCATGCGCACCTCCCTAATCCCCCCTCACACAAACATAGATGACCAGCAGATCAATATTTATGAGCTATCATGTTCCTGACAAAGCAGGAAATTATGGCAGCCAATCAGTACAGTCTAAAGCTCAGAAATGCCATTATATTGTCGGCTAATTGCTTAATCAATGGATCATTCATCAGCTTGTCCAGTTGCTATACTACTACTACTAATAATAATAATACCGCCACACTGTCGGCATGGAACTAAAGTTGCTGATTGGCTCTGTCTTGTCGTAGCATGTTACTGAGTGTTTCTATATTTCCCAGGTATTCAAGCATGGAACTCCACTAACTTGATGACAAGACAGATAAAGCTGTATACTGTAGTCACAGCCTGAGGAGCTGCAGCTTATTGATACCTGTAGACTGTGGGTATAAACTTTCCATTGGCCTCCTTTTTCACACGGCGTTTTCCCCTTCCGCTATCTGTGCTGTTTATTTTTCAAGGCCATCAACGCTGCATCCGGCTTAGTGCCTTATATGATTGGTTTAAAGAAATACAAACAAGCCAGAGCGTTTTTCCCCTGTAGCAGAATGATAATGTGTGGAGCCAGACCTTCCTTTAGCACTGACACAATGCTGTGGAGACAGGTCTGGCTATGGGAGACTAATAATTGATACCTATTATAGATACCTATAGATAAAAACACATGTAGTATCTAGAAATCAAAACATGGACTCAAGGCTGGATTACCAACCAGGCAACTGTCCCTGGGCCTCAGACTTTCAGGGCCCTGAAGTATCAGCTGTATGTGTAGTATCAACTGCAATGATGAATCAATTAGCACCCTATCATAGCTTGAATATGCCCACTTCACATATATGGGCCCATACATTTTGCTGTATGGCCCCAAGGGCAGGTTAATCTGGCCCTGTGTGGACTGGAAGCCAATGTAAAGACTGGAAGATGGTTGGTCTCTTTAGTGTGTGTAGAAATCCATGATACGTAGTTTATTTGTCTACATTAAGGTTGATATCTATACTGAGTTTCCAGATAATAACAAACACCTGCTCAATAAATCCTACCTTTGGTACAGCAAAAATTGAATGATAATAATCATACATCAACATACACCGATCAGCCATAACATAGCAGTGGGTGGGATATATTAGACAGCAAGTGGACATTTTGTCCTTGAAGTTGATGTGCTGGAAGCAGAAAAAATGGGCAAGCGTAAGGATGTGAGCGACTTTGACAAGGGCCAAATTGTGATGGCTAGACGACTGGGTCAGAGCATCTCCAAAATGGCATCTCTTGTGGGATGTTCCCGGTCTGCAGTGGTCAGGACCTACCAAAAGTGGTCCAAGGAAGGAAAATCGGTGAACCGGCGACAGGGTCAGACCCGAGGCTCATTGATGCACGTGGGGAGCGAAGAATGGCCTGTGTTGTCCGATCCAATAGAAGAGCTACTGGAGCTCAAATTGCTGAAAAAGTTAATGCTGGTTCCGATAGAAAGGTGTCAGAACACACAGTGCATCGCAGTTTGTTGCGTATGGGGCCGCGTAGCCACAAACCGGTCAGGGTGCCCATGCTGAGGCGTGTCCACCGCCAAAAGCGCCTACAATGGGCACGTAAGCATCAGAACTGGACCACGGAGCAATGGAAGAAGGTGGTCCGGTCTGATGAATCATGTTCTTTTACATCATGTGGATGGCAACAAGTTTGAGGTGTTGACTTGGCCTCCAAATTCTCCAGATCTCAATCCAATCGAGCATCTGTTAGATGTGCTGGACAAACGAGTCCGATCCACGGAGGCCCCACCTCGCAACTGACAGGACTTAAAGGATCTGCTACTGACGGCTTGGTGCCAGATACCACAGCACACCTTCAGAGGTCTAGTGGAGTCCATGCCTCGACGGGTCAGGGCTGTTTTGGCGGCAAAAGGGGGACCTACTCAATATTAGGCAGGTGGTCATAATGTTATGGCTGATCGGTGTATATATTGCAGCATGTTATCAGTATCAATCCAATAATATATTAGCATATATAATATCGTTCCAAGCCTGGCATACTTATGCTGAGTGTCATGCTGATTTGATATGTCGGTTATTCATGTGTTAATTACAATGAAGTGAGTGTGCATATTAATTTATTATTATTATTAGTGACTTCCTGTTTGATTACAAGCTTCCGTTTGAACAGAGTTAATATCCACTATCTATACTTTTTTGTGCATTCCATATCAGTCACCAGTAACAGTCGGCATCAGCTGTCAAGGATCCACCTGCTGGAGAAAACAAGCAACAACAAAGACGTTGAAAACATTCCACCCAAATAAACGTTGCATTTTTTTTGCATCTGATTTACAGTAATTTGTGCACATCTCCTTCAGACACTTGGAGACGGTGTAGTGTTTAGTAATGAATTGGGGCATGTAGTAACAATGTGTTTATTAGATGTCCCTCATCGTCACCAAGCATCAGAGTAACAGTAAACTTAACTGTACGCACACACACACACTAGTATTGCAATGAAATACACCATAAAATGACCATGAAAATGTTAATGTTAATACTGTGCACCACAAGCGACCCTCCCTCCCTCCCCAGACAAGGCACTGTGAGGTGATGAGAGCCGGTGTCCAGCTTTAAAAACCTGAAATCACTTTACGGTCTTTGTGGGTCTTCAGGGCTAAAATGGTTAAACATAACACCTTATTCTCACACGGTAGCAATGATATCTCCGCTGCACAGTCCTTCAGTGTGTGTGTGTGTGTGTGTGTGTGTGTGTGTGTGTGTGTGTGTGTGTGTGTGTGTGTCAGTGATTGGTTTCTGTTTTATGGACTGGCTAGCAGAGTGCTAGTAATCCGTAGAAATAAATCTGCTTTATTTGACCTTAGTGTTAACTCCAATAAAATACGCTTTACTGCTGGGAGGACACACACACACACACACACACACACACACACACACACACACACACGCCCACACACCGTGGCCAGCTATCAGGTCATAGCTGGCCACTTGACAGCATTTATAAGGACACAGAGAGGGAAACCTTCTCTCCACCAGAGTCCACTCACATTCCTTCAACTAATGAAACTGCGAGCTGTTGTCCTGTAGTCACACGCAGACAGAAACACTGGAGGAGTTAAGGGCACACTCTTAACGCACCATTTGACCACCTTTTCAGGGTGACATATCTCTGTATGTTTTCCATTTACTGTTGCAAATACTTTTGTGCATTCTGTGTTATTGTGTCACTTCATTGTTTCAATTACGGAGGCAGGACAGTGACAGTAAATGTTGGCATTGAAAACAAGGCAAAAGTGAGCATAGCTCACGATATACCCCGCTCACTGCTTGACCCCTACTAAAGTAGGGCCAAAGGTTTTGCCCTTTTGGAACTAATGGAATTAGTCTATTGAACACACTCTAGCTTGATATTAGCTCAACTTCCTCAGGATAAAGTCAGTAGAAGACAAGAGTTCGAGTTCTACTCTGGAAACGAAATAGAAGTGGAAAAAAATCACAGTTTTTGGCCAAAATTGCAAAACTTTTGGGCACCCTGGACTTCTAACCCCCAAAAGGCACAACTAGACCACACTGTCAACCATCATACCAAATTCGAAGTTCACGGACGGAAGGACGGACACGCGGAACGCTATATACCCCCGACTATGTTGTCGCTGGGGTATAATTAAATGGGTCATTGAAAACAAAAGCTGAACCTAAAACAGAAACATTGTGTTGAAACACTTGTATTGAAAAAGTTATAAGTTTCACTGAAAATAAAACAACACAGGAATAAAAAATATTCAGAATTTCCAAAATTAAAGTCGTAAATATACGAAAAAAAACTCCAATCAGTATGTTGTTTTCTTCTGAATAGGCCAAATTCACGGCACATTCAGGATGCTTATGATAATCTGGCTATTCTTGGCTAAAATGACGAGTATTTCCTTATTGATATATCCGACTGCAAAGTAGACCTATAATTTGATTAGGTCAACCACCGCAGGCATAATACATGGAAAGCGGCTGTGGTGTAATGAGGTTGATCCAACGTGGCAAAGTGAAGTGATGTACTTCCTTGACAAAAAACAAAACGTTTCTGTTGTTTTTTCCTCGACTGCATAATCCTGGAGAATATTCAAGTTTTTTTCTTGTAAAGTTATGATTTTGTTTTTGTAAATTTACCACTTTAATCTCATAGAATATCTAGAATTTTTTCTCGTTAATCTTTAATCTTGAAAAGTAGTTCAATCAAGTTTTTTCTCAGAATATTACCCCCCTCCCCCGGCTATGTGAATTTTATTTTTTTTATAACCTATAATGGCCCCAATACGCCGTCATAGTTTTTCAATGTTTTACGCTGACAGTTTAGTTTTCAGTTTCAACTTTCTGTCTCTGTTTTGGTGTGGAGAGGAGGGCTTTGAGGGGAGGGGGCAAGGAGAGTGTCCACTCCAAAAAGACACACACAATGATTACAAAATAAATGGCTGTAAAACAATGACTACATTTTTCTGAGCATCAAAATCATTCCAAAATTAGTCTTTGTATTATCTCTCCTGGAAAAAAAGGATGGATCACCAAATATGTAAAGTGAACTGCACAGAGGCCCAAGAACTCAAGAGACCCTTACTGTACAACTGCAGGCTCTTTGTGTGTGAACTGGTCTATTGACAATTCGTGAGTATGCACCACCAAAGCATAATATCATTTAGCATGATAAGGGTCTGGGTCCCCCAGGAAAGGCTGGAAATCGTTGCTGGGGAGAGGGACGTCTGGAATTCCCTGCTTAGCCTGCTGCCCCCACGACCTGGCCACGGATAAGCGGAAGAAAAATGGAGGGTCTTAAGGACGGTCCGAGATCTGAGGCCATGTATCATTCCAGCAGACAAAGACTGTACACAATGCCCGGAGAGTGTCAGGAACAGGGGTTATTACAGGTTTGTTTCTGCCCTAGGGCCTCCTGCCAGGTTCATTTGGCCTTGTCTAGGGCTGATCCAGGTTCATGTTTGTTACCCCTTTGAGGGTCTTTGACAACGTCCACTTTGAAGGGTGTTGGTGCTGATTTACACAAAGTTGTTAATTTTTCTCTTTCAGACAAGTTGTGCTGGTCTATGAGCCCAGGTAGAGAACTCTAAACTTGTAAGGTACATGTATCATCAAATATATCATTCAATAAGTTTACTTGATCATCTGTTTTTAGCCATCTGGCCTATGAAAATGTTTTGTATCGTAGTGGCAACCCCACAAATACTAGAAATCCCTACTTGACGGTTGCCTTGTCTGACTAAGGCATCATTCAGGAGAATGCAGCAGATTGGTTACATGTTCTTCGTAATATGGTAATTAGTACATTGAAATATATGACCATATGTAGTCTTCACAGAAAACATCACTAACTTCCATTTCTTGTCTTGCCCATTTCCTGTCCCTGTTGTCATCAGCTATCTTGTTCCTGTCACATCCAATCACAGTGGAAGGAAGACTTCCACTCCTCATAATTAGGACAAGATGTTCCAATCTGAAGAGCTCAAGCTTGGATAATTAAGTCAGAATCTCTGACAATTATAACACCAAGCGATGCCAGCTCCAGTTAGAAAAGTGCTGCCAGTGCCTCAGCTTAACGACTTTATTATATGCTAAAGACTCATGGGATTGAAGAAGGAAATGAAAATCTGTAAGACGTTAGTAACAATGTAAGTAATCCTTCTACAGCTCTCAAAGGCTGATAAAGGGCGTATTCACACGTGCCTTGTTTAGTTCGGTTGAATCGAACCCTGGAGTGTTTAGCCTCATGGTGATTCGTTTGGGTGGGTGTGAACACAGCAATCGCACTCGGGTGCGCACCAAAACAAGCGAACCGAGACCTCCTTCAAGGGGATGGTCTCGGTTCGCTTCCAAACGAACTGCGGTACGGTTCCATACGCTTCGTTTGTTGTGAGAACATGATCCGACCTCGATCCGGCCCAACTGGAGAAGAGCATTGCGCCTTTTTGGATTAAACCAGCTCTGGTAGCAAGCTGTGCTGTGCATGTCAACACCAGACAATATTACTACAAAAGAGCCTACGCTTGCCCTCGCTATTCACATCAGTACTAAACAGGTGTAACGTCAGGCTGTGTTGAAGACCACGGGCATACATAATGGATCTTCGGAAATATTTTCGTCCGATGTCACAGTTTAGGAGGGTTAATGCACGCCTCCTCCTGAACTGTCTTGATATGCGCCTTCAGTAACTCCAGTGCATCAATTCATTGTTTTCCAGTCACAAGCCTCATTTTCAAACTGTATCGAAATGACTTGATTTCTTATAAATTCCTTTTGTATGAGTTGAGTGACTACAGAGTGATTACAGAGTTTGTAATACAGACGTTTTTTAATCACTAGTATCAAGGCTACCAAATTGTACTCCAGTATTACTGCCATGGACTTGCAGGAGGACCTGATGAAGGCAGCAACAAATGTATCAGTACAGACTATCAGAAGGTCACAGAACAAGCAGGGACTTCATGGAAAAAGGGACTTCGGAAAAACCTCACCGCACACCATTCTTGACCAATGTCTGGTGTAAGAAGGGCAAAACCTACGACTAGAAGAACACCATGTCAACTGTTAACCATGGCAGTAGGTCTGTCCTGCTGTGTGTTTTTGTTTTTGCTGCTGCAGGAAGTGGTAAACTTCACTGTGTGACTGGCACCATGGACCTTTGAAACACCAGGCCATTTTGAAGAAGAATGTGATGCCTTCAGTGATTTAAATTGAAGTCTGGTAATCATTGGACTTTCCAGCAAGACAATAATCCCAAATCAACTAAAGCTTTGAATCCATCCTGTAATGTCCTTGAGTGGCTATCTCAGCCCCTGGATTCAAATCCCTTTGAAAATCTGTGGCAGGATTTAAAGAAAGCAGTGGCAGCACAGACACCAAATAATATCAGTGAGCTGGAAGCTTTTGCACATGAGGAATTTGTTAAAAGTCCAAAAGAGAGGTGTCAGAAGCTTGTGAGAAACTCCTGGAAACCTACATTGGAGGTGTGGTGGAGATACGTCATAAAGGGTAAAGGGTCGACAAAATATTGAGTTTGTTTGTTAATATTATGAAACTTTGTTTGACTGTTCAACAAGGCCTTAGTTCTCATTCAATTTTATTCAGTCATATTATATATTATTTATTTACCGTATATTATATAAATATATACCGATCAGCCATAACATTAGGATAGCATGGGCACCCTGACCGGTCTGCGGCTACGCAGCCCCATACACAACAAACTTGCGATGCACTTTGTGTTCTGACACCTTTCTATCGGAACCAGCATTACCTTTTTCAGCAATTTGAGCTCCAGTAGCTCTTCTATTGGATCGGACAACACAGGCCAGCCTTCACTCCCTACGTGCATCAATGAGCCTCGGGTCTGACCCTGTCGCCAGTTCAGCGGTTTTCCTTCCTTGGACCACTTTTGGTAGGTCCTGACCACTGCAGACCGGGAACATCTCACAAGAGCTGCAGTTTTGGAGATGCTCTGACCCAGTCATCTAGCCATCATAATTTGGCCCTTGCCAAACCCTTCCAACACAAAGTTCAAAGTTCAAAATGTTCACTTGCTGTCTAATATATCCCACCCACTGCCAGGTGCCATTGTAACGAGATAATCAATATTATTCACCTCACCTATCAGTGGTCATAATTTTATGGCTGATCACTGTATATATATATATATATATATATAGTTGTTTAAAGGCTAACTCCGAAGAATGGGGGTTTGAAAAAAAGACAAACTGTTTGTTAAAGCAGGAATCAGTTTTGCTGCTGACGGCTACTTGAGGTGAATTAGAGTGTAAAGCTGCTAAAACCAAATAAAACACAGAGAATTCTGTTTAAGAACAGACATATCACTTTCTCTTAAGCCATTGAATTAAACTGATAGCCATCGCTATTGTTACAGACTGAACAAGGAACTAAATAACTCCCCAGATGCACACGCACGCACGCACGCACACACACACACACACACACACACAGTCCAAACCTCTCTGCATCTCTATACAGCTGCAGTAAACTGAATGACACATCAATCAAAATCAAACATACCTACACAGATGTTACAGTTTTAACAGGCTTATAGTGTCACAAATGTGATGCTAGCATCTGATCCTACAAATGTTATGTATCAGTATCACTTATAATAATATTAGAGAGCACTATGCATAATGTGCAATTTACACAGGCTACAAGTCACAGTCACAGAAAATTAAAACTAAATGAGAAAATATGTACGCATTACGCAATAATACAAAAATTCAATAGACTGCAATCGAAACTCTAACGTTTACTCTTCAGGACCAAGAAAACTTTACTAACTTTGCAGGCTTTTTCCTCATTTTATTATCATTGTGAGGACATTATGAAAACATATAGGTACACACACACACACACACACACACACACACACACACACACACGCACAGCTGTCAAGTATACCATCAGAGCTCCAGGCAGAGAAATGTGGCATGTGTGCAGCAGCAGAAAAAAGCAAATAAAGCAAATAGTGTTATCAGTAATTTAACAGCAGGCTGATATGGCCTATTGATCTGTCCACTGGAATCTTTTATCTCCACAACACAATGTATCCACTCTGCGGTTTATGACCACCCCCCCACCCCCACCACACACTCATAGTAAAACACAAGCCATGCGTCTTGAAACACAATCTGCAGAGACACACTGACCACAATATAAACACACACAAATATGAACACACTCGAAAGAGCAATAGAACAAGACTAAGCTTGTTCATCGCCCGGAGCTGTTGAGTTTTCTTTTATTACACCACTAGGAGTCGCCAAAGTTGAAAATTTGAATTCAGCAAATTCTCTTTTTAATACTTAAATACTTAGAAAGAGATTTATTAAATAAATACTTACAGTAAAAAAAAAAATAGCATATGACTTAATTTGTCATTTGCTCAGGGGCACTAATCAGCTGGATCTTTTCCTTTTTGCATTAGTCTGGGGCTGGCTATAACATGGATTCTTTCACAACAATGACCCGCTAGCTGTTCATTATCCCGCTTATCACACGGCTAATTACTGAAGAAATCAATATTTTGACACAAAAACGGTCCGCCAGAGTCCGACATCAGAGCTGCACCCATAGCAACGGTCTGTTATACATAGCAACGGCCTGTTATACATAGCAACGGTCTGTTATAGAGAAATTACCGACTGCAGAACGCCGCGATTGACCAATCAGAATTGAGTATTTAACACAGCCGTGTAATAATGACAAATCACGAGGGACTAATAATAATCAGGGCTGTCAATCGATTAAAATATTTAATCACAATTAATCGCAAATACATCTCACATTTTTTATCTGTTCAAAATGTACCTTAAAGGGCGATTTTTCAAGTATTTAATACTCTTATCAACATGGGAGTGGGCAAATATGCTGCTTTATGCAAATGAATGCGTTCATTTTTTATTATAAATCAATTAACAACACAAAACAATGACAAATGTTGTCCAGAAACCCTCACAGGTACTGCATTTAGCATAAAAAAATATGCTTAAATCATAACATGGCAAACTCAAGACCAACAGGCAACAACAGCTGTCAGTGTGTCAGTGTGACTTGACTATGAAACACAGGACTTTTCCCGAGCAGACCGGTGTTCGTGTCCCGTGTGAAACCAGAAGTCAAAGATGATTTATTTGTCACGTAACTTCCGAACTTACTTAGGTGGCAGATGGGGATGGCTGTTTTAGTGTTAAAACTGCCAGAAAATGTTCCGCTGGCTTTGGAGTTGCTGGAAGGCACCTTTGACATAGCTGGGCTGAGTAAAGGAAAGTGATGTAACCTGTAATGTAACTAGTAATTCAGACGAGTTGGAGGTAATACCTGTTTAATTACACTTAACTAATTTCCATGAATTTTCGCAAAAGGGCTGGGACACGAGCAAACACTTGTCCATTAATCCAGTGTTATAGAACTTTGTTGCTGCTTTCAAGGGGCCCCAGTAACAGTCAGACAAGTCAGTCAGAGACAGTCACAGTCCTCTGTCTTCTGTCTTGTGTTCTCTGTCCGAGGCGAAAAACAGTTATTCTTGTTTTAGCTTTTTGATGACAGCTCTGTCTGCTGCTAGTCATAATACCTGACACACACACAAACACACGCACACACGCACACACACGCACGCACGCACGCACGCACGCACGCACGCACGCACGCACGCACGCACACACACACACACACACACACACACACACACACACACACACACACACACGCACGCACACACACACACACACACACACACACACTCACTCATCAGGCCTCCTCTCTCTTCACTCTATATTCTATCTGCTCTATTCGGCCATTCTATCCATCATAGAATTAAACGACAAGCACTGTAGTTAAAATGCCCAATAAATCCATGTTCATCAAGCACTGTGCAGCAATTACATCTCCTTTATGGCAGCCCTGTTGCCAGCGGCAGCCGCAAACCTTTTGTTAATTAAGATCATCCCATTAAGACACTAATTAACAATTAGCATAAACATAATTAGTGAATGCTGACATTTGGCGTGCTCCATTGTTGAAATAATTTCTAGAAATTGCCCTCGGAGAGGTTTTTGTCAGAGGGGGATAATGGCAGCACTTTGTCACACACACACACACACACACACGCACACGCACACACAAACACACAAACACTGCAAGCTGGCTAGCTAATTGTCATAGTGTGTGTGTGTGTGTGAGAGAGAGCGGGAGAAAGACAGAGCGACATGGAAGATGATGACTGGTAGCTAACACTAAGCAGGCTACAGCCTGCCTAACTGAAAAAAGTGAAGAAGAGGAGTTATTCTTGACTTCTTAACATCCGTTTCCCCTGTTCCTTTCTTATTTTCTATCTTTCATCTTTATCTTTCCTTCCCCTCCTCTCTCTCTTTTCATTCATCAGCTCATAATATAATACTGAAATCAACACTCTAAATCTCTCACTCTTTGTCCTCCAAATTATCCTTTGCAATGCTCCGCTATGTCTCAGGTAGAAATGGTTTGTCTGTCTGTGTAGATTGGATATTTAGCCCCGGCAGCAGCCTGATGATGATGAAGGGTGGTGGAAAAGAGCAGCAACACATTTTCCTGCACTTCACAGTTCACACATTTTTCTCCTGTGATGAATATGATGCACAACATGATCAGTGCTAATAGTGACCTGACTCAGTTACTAGTACTGAAGGGACTTGTGAAGACCTCACCTTCAGGGCGTTTTCGCACCTTTACTTCCTTTGCTCTGGTTCAAATCAGGGACCAACGTTGCATATTGTCTTGAGTTTTGGTTTGTGTTCACACGGCATAATTTACAAACGGACCAAAATTTGTGACGCGCAAGGAAACTGGTCAGAAAGACTCCCGGAACTAAACAAAGAGTAAAAGAAGAGCAGACACCTGTTGTGTTCCAGAAACAGATTAATGCACCACTTTCTCAACGGAGGGACAACTACAAGGGTTGATCTTGGCCCCATCGTTTATTACATCATTTGCATTCATTACTCTAAACAAATAAAGAAAATTAAGCGCGGCTGGAAAATAATGTGTTGATTTCAGGAGGAGGCGCTCATTAATCCTTCTGAACATGTGACATGCTCATCAGCCAAATTATTTTTTTGAAGGTCCATCAGGAATGTCCGTGACTTTCAACACAGACTACACCTGTAGGTGCTGGTCGGATCATGTTCTCACCACAAACGGACCATACCAAACTTTACCGAACCAGACCACCTCTTCCACAAGGTCTCGGTTCGGTTGTTTTTGGTGTGCACCCGAGTGCGATTGCTGTGTTCACACCTGCCAAAACGAACTGCACCACGAGGCTAAACGCTCCAGGGTTTGATCCAACCGAACTAAACAAGGCAGGTGTGAGAACGCCCTAATTTACAGAGTCATGCTGCTGTGGTTTTTCTCTAAACGTTCAAGAGACCACCACCAACTACATCCTGTTATTAGGGTGTCTTTTTTTTGTGCATCACTTCCTGTACACCAAACCACAAAAAAGCCCTTTCAGCGTGATTCCACAGCTGCCCTACCTCCAGTAAAATAACTCACTTTAATTCACTTGGTGACACAAAATGGTGCGAAAGACAGTAAAGCCTTCATCTAAACAGCCACCAACGCTGGCTAAGGCCTTCAGACAGAGAAGCAGCTGAGTGATACTGACATCTCATCCCCCACACACACACACACACACACACACACACACACACACACACACACACACACACACATACTGACCAGTCTCCTATCATCTCCTCTCCTCTCCAATGGGCAGCAGTCTTTAGAAAATTAACTTTGAGAAGTCTGGAAGAGACATACAATTCATCACATACAACTCTGTCAACCACAACACTATTAGAGTGGGGGTGGGGGGGGGAGGGGGGGGATCCCACAGAAGCACTTACTGTAGGTTTGGCCGAGGTCTGTGTGTGTGTGTGTGTGTGTGTGTGTGTGTGTGTGTGTGTGTGTGTGTGTGTGTGTGTGTGTGTATTGCCATCTTCAGAGGCTTTGATAAATGTGTCTATTTGGTGGTGTGTTTCTGTGTTTCAGGCAGACTGGCTGTGTGTGATGGATGGATAGAAAGCAGCTGCTAATATGTGGGATGGGACTAAACACTGCTACACTGCTATCACCTACACCCATCCCACTATTAACACATCAGCTACATGCACAGTGCAGGAGGCCACCACACACTGCTGTTTATGTGTAACAGGCAATATTGTTATTCCTGCTATTCTCTTTAGTTCTTGACTTTTTACTGATAGACCTTAATGTGATATCAGTATTATTTTTAGATTGATGGTAATGATGGTTTTTATCCTGTATTATATTGTTAATCGGAGATATACAGCTCTTGCAGGGATGGATGCTAAGATTTTTAAACACTGGCCCCTAAATTTGGTGGCTAAATTACATTTTTGGTGGCCCAAATGTAAACGTGTAAAAAAACAATACAGAAAAGGCAATTTAACGCAACTTAACACAAACTTCCTCAACTGTAACATTAACAGAATGAACATATGTAATTATTGTAGATTGAAAACTCACGTTCTTTGTTCTCGGACAGTCTCCCAGTGCACACACTACAACAGATACAGTCTTTCTTTTTCGCATAAAAACCCAATTCAAATAATTAGGAAATAATGATATGTAATATGTAATAATAAATGATTGCATTTCTATTTAAATATTTGCTTTGATTTGATTGGCGTTAGTTTTAATGATGTATTATAAGCTAGTTAAACAGGTCATAATTCCCTCTCTGTTATCTATTTTATATCGCTGTGAAAACATCTCCTTCCAACAACTGAAAAATATTTACCATGAGTGAGCAAAATATAAACTAAAATGATAAAACTAGTGTTCAAACTAAGTTTTGACACATTCCCCCTTTACAAGACAGGGTCACAGACCTTGCTAATACTGTAAAGCCAAACTTAGCTCATATTGGGCTTTAGTGTTGAAAATTCCTTAACAAAATTGCAATTAATTCATCTACCAAATGAACTGAATCTGGGGGCTTTTATGGCCCGTGAGGGTCTGGGCTAGTTACCTGTTGGTACCCCCAGTTAGTAATCCAGCTGTGGCGCTCACTGAATTCAAATGTAGAGTAATTAACCATCAACATGACTACCACAGGTACATTCAGTCTCTATAGAGAACACTGTGTATTGTTAGCAGCACTGTAGAGAGGTCTCGCTCGGTACTGTTGCCTGTTGTGTATATATACAAAAGGTTTTTGTGTTTATCTCGGAGCACATCTCCAGGTCAACAAGGTCCCTGTGACCTTCTACCTCTTCTCCTGTCCTCCCCCCTTGTCCCCTCACCCCAAGCTAACAGAGACTTCACTGTCAACACCGGGCTTTATTAGCACGGACACTAACAGGTTTGGGGTTTAAACTGAAAATAGCTGTTTTTATGTGTCAGTACCGACCGTGTGATTCCCAGTGTCCGTCCAATGAGCCGTTCACAGTGAAAGCAGTGGAATTTGACGACAGTGAATAATATTGTCTGTTGGTGGTGTTGCTTCGTTGTAGCCGAACCTTCAGTGTCAGTCTGAGGAGACTATTGATTTTAATTAGCGTCTGCCCACAGGGAGCTGGCTGATGATTGGAGAAGAATAGGATGTCCTCAAAACTATGATAAAAATCACACACACACACACACACACACACACACACACACACACACATACACACACACATACACACGCACACACACAGAGAGAGAGCTAATTATTAGGTTTAATCAGCGGTGGAATGGCTGTAGGTCCTGTCCAAGGTGCTTAGAGGTGGAAGGAAACACGGAGAGAGAGAGAGAGAGAGAGAGAGAGAGAGAGAGAGCAGACACTAATTGTCAGGTGAAAACCTCTTAAGTCCAGTTGGGTGGTTTGCGGGACATAGTCTTTATAATCCAATCTAAACCTCACTGTAAATTGGAGTAAGCACATACTGTAAATCCTCATATAAAAATGCATATAGCTTAATGGCATACTGACCATTTGCAGAGTTATACATTATATGTTTCTGATCAGTAAAACAGTATACTTTGTCATCCAAAAATACAAAGTACAAAGTGCAAATATCAAAATCTCAAACAAAACATGAAATATCAACAAGGTGCAAATCCAAAATATATAAACAGGTTAGTTGCAAATCCGGAGAAAAGTTGGTATGGTGTTGTTGGGCAAAGTCGCAGCCAGAGTGACGTGGTTGAAGTCCCTGGATATCACGATGAAGGCATTTGGGTCGCAATGACCGAGTGTATGATGAAAAACATACAACAGGAAACATATTTTTGATTACTTTATGGATTACAGTTGCAGTTTAAACAAGTGGTTAACGATGTGAATTGAAACATAACGAAACAAATATATAATAAAATTACATTTAGGCAACAAACCTACTTGGTTAGGTTTAGTAAAACATCATAGTTTGGCTTAAAATAAGTACGTTTGTTATGCTTCACAAGTTACGGATCTAAATTGAAATAAGTCAACGTTGTCTTTTGGTTTCACATGGGACACAAACAAGAATAAGAAAATATATTCTTACTAAAATATGATAAGATGTACTAACAAAACAGGGGTAATGTGGTTTCTCTAACATGAGCCTGTTTCTACTCTTCTTTCCTCCTGTTCCTCCCTTCAAGTGTCATCATTTCTTTCCAAACTGTTTCCTGTTTTATGGTGTTCAGAAAATCCAACTCCGTCCATCTCTACCTCTTTCCATCCCTCCATTCAGGGAAAAACTGTGGGGATTTGTTTTGACGTTATATTTGTGCTGTTAACCGGCAGGAAGTGTGACCGGTCATAGTTTGTGTGTGTGTAATATCCTCGTCCAATCAGAGCACGGGATGGACCGGATCGCTGTCGCTACACAATTACTGTCAAATGTCAATTTCATGGAGGCAATATTGAGGAGATTAACACTCACTCACACTTTCACACGCACACACACAACCTGACACGTACACAGACACGGAAACACACAGACTAACAGAATAACAGAAAGACAAACACCAATAAACACACACACACACATGGACAGACACACACACGCACACACATGGCAGAGATGGAGTGAATGTTAATGTATGGCCTGAGGAAGGGTGAAAGTGAAGGTGACTGAATGCTGTCCAGGCTAATGGAAAGCTAGCCAACCTTAACCCTATCACTGAAAATCACCTGCACACCACAAAATAGCCGCTAAACACACCTCATCATACACACCTCCACATACTGTAATTCACATCCCATATGACCTGCCCAGCCGTACCGCTGTCAGCCTGTCCTGGAGCATCTCCCCATTTAGCTTCCTGTTGATTCACTCCCACTTGATAGCTAATAACAGGCTTCAGCTTTCAGACCAACTCAGTGACCTGCGATAAACTGTTTTCATCAATGTATCTTTATGCACATTTTGAAGTGTCACTTTGGAAAAACTTATATGAAATCTGGAAAATTAAAAAAAAAACGTCCTCAATTGCACAAAAAAGTTTTTATGCTTGCTTGAGGTGGTTTTTAGCCTTTGTGGAAAAAGAGTTGATTCGCTAAATGGGTTATGGAAACGCCTTTGAAGAACAACACGAAACATGGCCAGTACCAG
Organism: Sebastes fasciatus; assembly: GCF_043250625.1. Lineage (NCBI taxonomy): Eukaryota > Metazoa > Chordata > Actinopteri > Perciformes > Sebastidae > Sebastes > Sebastes fasciatus. The sequence goes on along the minus strand of NC_133804.1, from coordinate 7,780,401 downwards.
CTGTGACGTGAAAGAACAATTCAGACGTACCAAAGTCAAACTAATTCCTGAAGACTTCTCTCCATTTTTCTGTTTTGTTTCCGATTTGCAACCTCTACTTATTCGTGCTGCGGATGGCAGCCATGCACAAAGCGTAGCATATATAGCGCCAACTTCTGACAAAACTAAACAGCCCAGTTAATTCGCTCCAAACCAGTTAATGGAAATGCTCTTAATTTGCATTTCTTTTTTGCAACATTTCAAAAGTTTGCTTAAAACGCGCTAACAAATTAAAAATTAAATGGAAACACTGCTACTGTCGTGGCTATTGACCCCCCCCCCCCTTGCCTATTGCCAGACAATGAATGTTGATATTGGGCAATTCCGCAAAACCCCCCGGACTACGTTCTGTGTGAAAAATGTTGCCAACAATTTAAACATGCTACTTACCAATCCACCACCCTGATATCTGCATCCTTTTGCATTGAAACAGACATGGGCCTATTACACCCAGACCAGGCACCAGGATGAAGTGATGACGCAGCTGTTAAAAATTGTGAGCTCTCTCTCTCTCTCTCTCTCTTTACAACCATGAAAAGCAAGCAGGCTAAGAAACCAAACTAAGTGACGTGTTCTGAAGACAATGGAGTAGAAGCGCTGCTGGGTCTCTGTGGTAATCACATACAGGTGCTCTTTGGATCCTTCAGGTGTATTGGGCTCATACAGTCTTGTGAAGGGCTCATTGCATGGGTGGAAAAAAGTACAAAATGCAAGTCTCCCTCAAAAATAATCCAAGGCACACTGCATAGTGTTTGAACAAAATTAAAATGCCTTTATTTTACATGGCAATAATTTTTTTAAATGACCAATGCGTTGCGACCAACATAGGTAAATGACGTGTTCTGTCTGTCTATCCATTTCCTCGGCTCCATTTCAGTACCATGGACAGGACCATGGACCATGATAAACACACCCTCGGGACCCTACACACACTTTGCATCCCGTCTCTTACCAACAGTTAATGTTGGTTTCTTTTAAGCATGACCACAATATTTCTGTAACATTAACCAAGTAGCTTTAGTTGCCTAAACTTATCTAAACCTTAACCGGTGAGGTGGCAGATGAGAAAACGCTCCAATGAAATGTTCCTGCAACAGTCAAATTAGTTGCTGGAGTTTCTTTTACACAATTCAGCTGTAAGGTTTTAGTTGCAGTCGTTGTTACTCTGGATAATCCACATAAAAGAACAGGACTGAACGACCACTGGTAGTGGCTGGTTGGCTCGAAGCAGGCCCACTGATCATTCTTTTACTACAACTGCAGTCATCACTCTGACACACACTCACACACAATCACTCTTTCACATGGTCTACCAGGCTTGACTCTGGGCTTCAGAGCTCCGTTCTGAGTGATTGACTGGCCACTGGACTGCCTGACAGCGTGCGTATGTGTGTGTGTGCGTGTCTGTTTGTGCGTGTGTGTGTGTGGTCTAGAGTTGTCAGTCCACCTGACAAACACACATTTAGAGTACCTGACTGATCCCACAATCCATTATTGGAGCTTTTGGTACTGAATAAAGTGGTCAGAACATCGACTGTGGTGTTAAATAGGTGTCAGACAGCTGAAGAGTGGAGGCTCAGGTCTCCTGCTGGAGGCCATTCAACACTCAACACACTGTATCTGCACGCTGGCAACACACAAGCTATACACAATGCTGTAATATTAATGCTGCTGTGAAGTAGATTCAATACTGTTGGTAATGTTATCACAAATACACACACAGATTGCAGCAAATTGAAACAAGAAAACAACACAAAAACATTTTATACAGAAAAATACAGTTTGGTCCTGTAGTGGAGTCTCTTAAAGGGAAATACACATATTGGCTTAACTCTCAAATTCTTTCTCATAATTTTAGACAGGTTGATCAACTTGAGCTTACTTTTTATAAACCAGACATCGTGGTGTACAGACATGAAAGAATTAACTACCTGTTATCATTTCAAAATAATAAAAAAAAGTAATTGCATTTAATTCATGATTTCTAATTAGTCATTTAAAGTGAGACTCTATACATTTTGCTGACTGGTGGCCACTGTAGCCATAAGATATGATGATTATGGGTTAATGATAAATGGTAAAAATGTAACTGTAATAACAGTAAGCACAAGTAGACTGACTCAATAACGTCAATCAGAGAGTAATATCTGTCTAAGACTTGCTAGCTAACATTGGCCCCCATAAGCTACTGGTCACACCAGACCAAATAAAGCTGGAGCAACAAACCCTAAGGGTGTGTGGTGTTGCTTATTAATGCAGCCTTTCTTTTGTAGGATTGATATTTCATCGTTTGAAAGTTACATAGAATTATATATAATATCATATATATATATACTGTGATTTTCCTTTGATTATTATCTTTTTTATATTTAATTATAAGAAAAATGTTTTATTGTCAATTATTTAATTTATTTATATTTATATTTATAAAAATATGAAATTTTCTTTTTCAATTTTCCTATTTTGGGGGAGGTCCGAATCCCATGAGAATTTATCAGCAGAGAGAAACACCAACACATGGGAAATGTGAAACTATGCTCCACCACTAACACTTCACATACATGAAAAAATTAATTTCAAATATTTTTCTTGTAAGGAACAACACATCTTTAAGGTGTTTATCTGTTTGTATTTTGTTGTAAATAAAATCTGTGCTAAATAATAAAATGAAACAATAAATTAATTTAAAACATAGATAGAAGAAATGGTGGCGTATCTGTCCACAGCCTGGTGTTGTTGGTGTGAAAGGTTGTGTAGTGAGTCAGTGGGCAGCGGAGGCTGCAGGCTGCAGCTAAATCTGCTCCACATCTTGTCTACTGGCCACAGTCTTAAATCTACAACATTCTGTTGAGCACAGCTTTGCTAACCTCAGACAGCCACCTCTGTGGCACCGCTATCACTCACTGTGTGTGTGTGTGTGTGTGTGTGTGTGTGTGTGTGTGTGTGTGTGACCAGACCATACTCCAGATAACCTGATGTTATTGATGCTCGAGACCACAGAGCCACCGCTATCTACATGTGCTGCATAACACGGGCACACACACGCGCATACGTGCACGCACGCATGCACACATATATATTAGAAGCCCACTCAGGTCTGAGACATTTTGTTGGACAGCTTCCTCTCCTCTCCTCTCCTCTTTTCTCCTTCCTCCTTTCTTTCTTCCCTTTTCTCTGTTTTTCCTTTCAGTTCATCTTTTCCTCCTCACTTCTCCCCTGAATCCTTTGTATTTTCCTTCTTGTATTTTCCCTTCTCTCTCTTCTCTCCCCCTTCCCTCTGCCCTCCACTCATCTGGGTTATCCCCACAAATGTCCCTCCTTCTCCTCTTCCTCCCTTCATTCTTCCCTCTCTCATTTCTCCCGCTCCTCTAAACTATCCTCACAAGCTAATACTTTTCCTCACCCCTCTTTCCTCCTCTTCTCCTTCCCTCTGGCTCTCTCCTCTCCTCCCCTCTCTTCCTCCTCTCCTCTGTGTCTCCTGCCCATTTATCTAAATCTGTGCTCTCCTTAACCACTTCTTATCAGAAGTGGCGGTCGCTCTCCATCCTAAACGCACCGCTCCAGATTTTAATTTTCTTCAGATTAATGTCCTCCTCTCCTCTCTTAATGCCTTCAGCCTTCAGCTATCTAGCTTCCTGATGTCTATCAGCGTGCACACACACACACACATAAACACACACTTGAATTGTTACGTGTGCACGCGCATGCACAGAATTTCAGATGCTTAAATACACACATTTGTCTCCTCCTTGCTACACCATCTGCACACCGAGATACACACACAACCGGCAGGCAGGCAAAATGGAATGGAACAATTTTCTCAAATTTCCTCTAAATTAGAAAGTGTCGGGCCACTCTGCTAAAGCGGAGAGAGAAAAAAATCACCCCAGAAATCTTTTCATTACAAGCGAGCCGACTGAACACAACAAGCTGACCAGAGCAGAGCAGATGAAACAGAACCGACCAGGTCAAATAAGACCAGAGGAAGATTCTAATGTTATGGTAAAGGCAGGTTCAAGCCTCGGCCCATCAACTGCAACAGCCCCCAAACATATCAATCAGATATATAAACTATGATGTTTATTTAATCTCATACCCTAAATTGTCACATTTTTTAAATTCTTATATCAGTGTATTGTTGCAGGGACACATAAAGACACTGTGGTTTTTCTTTTTATCCTTTGTTTCAGTGAACAAAAGTGCAGCGGTGATAATGATGATGATAATAATAATAATAATAATAATAATAATAATAGTAAAACTTTATTTATAAGGCACTTTTCATACAAGAGATGTAGCTCAAAGTGCTTTACAATAAAAAATAAAAATGCAACACATTTATTCATTTATTTATTCATTTATTTGACAGGGATAATACATGTAGGCATTGCTACACTTAATTAAAGTGCAACCGATGCAACGTATATAGGACTTCTAGCCATAGCTAATTTGTAGACCTCATCCCTGGTTAGGCTTTTAATAAAAAATGAAAAAAAAATACATAATACAACATTACACATAAAATCACATATTACAACATCATACATTACAATCAATTTACATATGTATGTTCCCAATAAATAATCAGTGATCACATGTTTGGTTTAGTTTCAGTTTTCATTAAATGTTTTCAGATCAGGTTGTATTTTTATTTCCGTTGGTAGGGCGTTTAAACGAGGGCAAATAGACAATGACATTAGACAATAAAAGACAGTAGATGATAAAATAGATAGGTGAAAGTAAAAACAAAAGAGTATAAAAATGAGAGAATTATTAAAAAAATAAGTATGATAATAATTATAAGCCAAATTAAATGAATAGGCTGTTGTTTAAAAATTGTTCACACTCCCACGCTCAATGATGATGATGATGATGATGATGATGATGATGATGATGATGGTAACATCTCTCTCCTGTCATTATAGTGATGGTGACAAACCTGTAACATCTTCTCCTCAGGTTGACAATACACACTCAGCCTGGAAACGACACTTTGTTGAGTAGTAAGCAGCTCTATGATCCCTGAAGGTAAGCAAGGTAACCATTCAGTGTAAGTCAATGACAGTGGAAGCTTCTTTCATAATGCCTTAAAGCTGCACTCATCACTATTTTTATATATATATACAATGAATTGAATGAATGTGTCATGTTAAAGGAGCCACTCATAGTGAAAAACTCACGAGTCTTTTAGTGACATCATTGTTTTGGTTTTGCCACCCACAACTTTACTGTTTTGGTTCAGTCTCACAGCTCTCATCATCCTGGGTGTGTCCGAAATCATTCCCTCATTTTGTACTCCCCACTCACTATCCAAGGAGTTCTATGTAGAGGACTATGTAGTGAGCTCATCGGAAAAAAAATGTGCCAGATCAACGTCAGCTGGTAGACCATCCATAATAAATACTGACATGTATTTTTGTGATAAATACATATTGTAAGCTATTTTTGTTGAGTTGTCTCTTAGTGAAATGCTCTGAGTGAATTTAAGTTCCCCCCCCCCGGTAAGCAGTGATGCAGCGTATATGTCTGGGGCTTTTATTGTGAAAGGTAAGAACGGAAGGAGTAGAGCGGTATGAGGTGCTGTTGTCAATGTCAATATTGGACTTACATCCATCAGGTGGACACAAACAGAAACATATTTTACTCTACTGTTTGGCTGTAAAATGAGAAAGTCACAAGATTTGCGAGCAGTGATTGACAGCTGCTCAGAGACTGCTCAGCTCTGATTGGCTGTTTTTTTTCTGGCGCAGTGAAATCTTGGAAATGCTATTAGGAGCACTAAAAGGATGACACAGATTATCTACAGTCAGGATACAGTGACAGTTTTATAAATAATAACTTTTGCTTAAAGTTATTAACTGCAGCTTTAACTAAATTCAATTGCACTACAGTGATTAAATTAAATATTGGATGCGTATTGTTCTTTACAGAAAGGAGAGAATGTATCCACTAATAATGACGTGTTAATAAATATCAAACAGTGAGTTTGTGTCAATCTCTCAACAAAATAAAAAAATAATGATAATATAAAAATAAATCAATGAATGTGTCTTTAACGGCGTGCCCATTTGTTTTTACTCATAGATGGAATACAAGAAATGTAGTGCAAGTAAAACAGCTGATCTTCAGCAGTACAGGGATGTGTGATAAGATGATGTAGAGTGAGTTCAGCCCGAGCTAGAGAGGAGGACACAGCAGAGCGGAAATGAACAGCTTCTAATTCTCCCTCTGGAACTCATTAAAGCCGTTTTAAAGTCATTAAAAGGTGAAGAAATGCCTGATTCACTCTACTACATTAAGATAACGCAGTGTTTCATTCTGTTTATTAAAGGTCTTTCCTAACGAAAATCCTCTGCCACACTAATATTTTATGTTCCAGTTTATTTGAAATGAAAGCAGCAGTAGGCGAGATTGGAGCAAATATGATTAAACAAGTTATTTTTATAAACGGTCAGTATATCCTGACAGTAGTGCATGAGACAGGTAATCTGAAAAATTATGTGCTTCTGTGTCCTGTCCTTCAGTGTCCTCAAGTGCTACTAATGGCATCTGCAAGATTTCACAGACCGGAGGAAAACAACCAATCAGAGCTGATCTGGAGTCTGCCGTCTCTGAGCAGCTGTCTATCACTCATGAACTCCGACCAAACAGTCAAACTAGGTAGCGCTCAACATCTTGTAGTGTACTGTTTAGCTGTAAAATGAGAAAGTTTGTGACCCGGCAGCCATGTTGAGATCAGTTGAGGAAATAGCAAGCACCGCACCGCCCACCAGCCAGAGCACAGCCAATAGGAACGCTCTCTCTCTGAAATGACCTGTGATTGGTCAAAGTCCCCCGTCACGGGCTAGATTTTCTAAAGCCTGAAAACAGAGCCATGAGGAGGTGCAGAAGTCTAGTTTATTCTCAGAGCACTTGAATTACAATATGCTGAAAGGTTATTATGGAATTTTTGCCCAATGATGCCAAAAACATTCTGCCTACTGAGGCTTTAAGTGATGAGAAAAAAAGAAAAAGTCTTCGCAGCTGTGAAGTGAGTGGACGCCTAATACACAGATGAATAGAACGGATGAAACTATGTCAGCCTTTAGGTGTGATTTGGACACTGTTGATTTATGCAGTTTTTAATGACCAAGTAGCCTGGTTGGTCAGGTTGTAGCCATGATCTATTCGCTGTAGACCCTTTTCACTTGGCTCTACTTCATTTAGATTTACCAGTGAGCCAGCATGCAAAATACCAATCAGTTGATATGAATTTTTAATTTATAAGAATGGCAAAGTGTGTTAAAGTCGTGTAGTGTCCCCCCCACTATTAAACCGAACACTTAACGTCACTAAACCGGTGACATTGGAACAGTTGAATGATCAGCACCATGGACAGCACCATACTTAAAAACTCTCTCACATATCTATTACGCCATATTGGCAAACATACCCTAAAAAAGACCCAATATTTTAACCATCTAAATGCTGAATGACAATTCAGGAAAACAATTTCCTAAAAATTATACGATATGATTCTGGCCTACCTACTTACATTTACCAGGAGAAAGCACTTCTTAAGGCACAACAATACTATATCGCTTCTTTGCTTGTGATGTTTGTGGGGTTTTAATTGAAAAGACTGATCTTCTTGTGCACACAGGTCTACTTTGCTGAGCTTTGTCTTGACTTATTGTTGTATTATTGCTGATGTATTGTCTTATATTGATTAGTTTCATATTCTGTTTTCTCATTGGGAGGGCATCCCATTTAATATTTGTCTCTGTCCATTGACTGGAGCTTCTGAAATAACAATATCTACAAAACATCTGTAGCCCCATGCAGGGCCTAAAGTAATATTAAGGTGCAATATAAGACTATTTTTAAGAGCATGTGTGTATTAACAGAATTTCAGTTAAAATTCAACTCAGTTTTCTGTTATTTTGTAGCTCTTGAATTCAAATGGCAGCTAAACTGTCTCACCTGAATAAATCCTGAATGAATAGTGTTGCAGGTCTTTATCACACATTTGTGACATGTCACAGTAAAGCACAGGTGTAAATAATTTAAAATAACATTTAACACACTGGCGATTTTCTATATTTTTCTTATAGTCTATAGACCAAAAACCAACAATGAATAAAAGTATTGTGTGTGTATCACAGCCTGATATTTCTTCTTCCTCTGAGCCATAGAGCTCCATTGTTGTTAAAAGCACATCAATGAGCCTCACTGTGTCACTGGGTGACCTGTTCCTCCATCACCATGAACACACACACTGTAATTTATTAGGACTCAATCCCACATACAGCGTCCTGCTGCCTCACTAGAGCTGTAGTTCTTAACCTTTTCGAGTCGCGACCCTCCAGTTTTGTTTAGTTTTAGCTGCTACCACCTCGGCATTGTCCAGTGTGCTCCAGACACTGTGGGTTTTTTACGCATTCTGTGACTTTTCCTCTCCTACCTGACCTGCTGGAAGTGCCCCATCAGAAACTCATGTGCATGCACACTTTGACTTTCACTAATACGCTCAATAAAATCTGTTCTGAGGCAAATTATATAACTGGTACTGTACAGGTGATGTAAAAATACATTTCCCAGTATAAAATTATTTTATTTTGAATATGTATTTTATTTTTTTCTCCACAATCATCTGGCAACCCCTGGAAATTAACTGGCAACCCCCCTGGTTGAGAACCACTGAACTATATAGCACCAAATGTGGGTTAATCCACCGTTGGAAAAAGTCCCAACAAATGCACTATTTCTACCTGTTTGTTTTTCTGTTTTAGGAAATAACTAAACTTTTTTGGGAAATGAAACTACATATTTGTAAGCTGAAGATTTAATATACATCTTCAATAAGAGGATTAATGGATTTAGAGCTGAAAGCGACAGAAAGTGTAGGATAGTCAGACAGTACTGAGAGATGGACATTTGACGGTATAGGAAAAATATAGAATAATGTCATGTAAAGGGACATTAAAATCATCTGCTTTCTCCTTTTCCCATATTTCCTGCCTTCTACATACTTTAACAGAACCATATATGTTTCCACACAGGATATGTTGTGCTAACCTTTAATTTATTGCCCTAATATATATTTTATCAAATTTAAAAAAATTAAGTAGCCATTGACGACGATGAAATAATAGCATATTTATCTACTGAACAGAAAGGAGTTCAAATCAGATTTTAATAATTCCATTTGGAGTGCTCTTCAGTAGGGCTATTATTTCTGTAACGATGTAACTGTATAATTACATGTAGGGATAATTATTTCTTAAGAGGTCTCGTAGCAGCGAATGTAGCAGCAATACATTCTAATTAAGCTGGAGGCCGACGAAAAGCAGCAATAAAATTAGCTGGCAATCACTATTAGCAGAGTCAATTACTACACATTAGTAAGCCAAGGACACACACACACACACACACGCGCACACACACACACACACACACACACACACACACACACACACACACACACACACACACACACACACACACAGACTTATATTGTATGCGAACGGATGCAAGTAGGCTGCTCTGTCTCTCTCTCTCCTTCTCTTAACATACGCACGCACACACCCACACACACACCCACACACACACACACACGCACACACACACACACACACACACACACACACACACACAAACACACTGATATCCCAGGCCTCTATAATTATTTTAATGGGATTTTCTCTCTATTCAGCCTGAGCTTGTTGCTTTAATAACACCATTACAACCTGAATATAACCTCAATATATTACTGGCTGATATCGCTTTGCAGCCCGCCGCCGCGCTCTGTGTGTGTGCGTGTGTGTGTGCATGTTGGGGTTAATAAGCTGCTGTGTGTTTTAGAAGAGGCACTTGGCCCCGCTGCTCTCCCTCTTTGTCTCTGTGCATTGTGCGGCCGGGGAGAGAGAGCGCTGACAGCGGCAGAATAGCCTCTGGAGAATAAAACACCGGTCATTGTTTTCTATTAGCTAACTCTCCTCTCTGCGTTCCCTAACCTCGTCTCCTCATTTTACATTGAAATGAAATTGGCTGGGGAAATGTGAATAAATGTATGTCCGTCACAGAGAAATACACTCCTCCTTTTATCTGGGGCTACATATTAAAAGCGGCTCTCACCGGCGCGCTCTTTTCTCCAGAATAATGTTTAATTCCCTTAAACATGAGAATTAATTAGCGTAGATCTGCATCTCAATGGGAGCGGTGGCTGCATGCTGTGGCCTATCATTACAGCCTCCTCTGTGGCTCTATCACAACACGGCCCTGTAACTGCTACAGATGTTGTTGAACTGAATCAGCACAGAAGAGATGGCAGAGAGTTCAGAGCAGAACACACTCAGAGAAGTGTCAGTGAAGCTGTGAGGTTTCCACGGGACAGTTGTATAATACAGTAGTAGGAGCTGTTACGGAAGCAGCCTCTAACTCCGTGGAAATAGCTTTACTTTAATCTCATAATACACCATACCCATATCAGCTCCGAGGCCATGATGTGCTTTAGCACTCTAGGTGTGTGTCATTGTGTAAACTATATATATTAAAAACAGTAGGACAGTAGGCTACTCTCCATTAGGAAGGCTAGTAGACCTTTGCTAAATTTAACTGTGTAGCTTACTCAGTGGTTTATTAGGACAGCCATTAAGTGTAGGGAATAAAGCTGAAATAATCAGTTGATCAACAGAAAATGTATCGATAACTACTTTGATAATCAATTAATCATTCCATTCGCTTTTCTTTCTTCAATATGAATACTTTTTTTATATGCTATAAATCACATCGGGCTGTGGGAAATGATAACAGACATTTTTTCACTATTTTCTGACATTTTATAGACAAAACAATAAATCAATAAAATAATCTGTAGATTAATCAATAAAGAAAATAACTGTTAATTGAAAGCTTTGTAGGGTTTGAGTATCTGTTAGGGCCGCATGATATAGCCAAAAGCTAGAAATCTCCATTTTTTCTAAGAGAGACTCACGATTTGAATCATTTTCCTGCTAAAATGGACAAACAATTGATCAAGGCTGTTATTGTTATGCATGTCTGTTCACTTATTTATCCGCTCTCACATTCATGACGTCAGTCTGATAGCATTAGCTACCCAGCTACATGGCGTTTTCACTCCTAACTCTTCAAATATGGCAGCTTGGTCAGTGGCCCTATGCGTCAAGCTATGACGCTCCACGTACCCCTCTAGCGTCAGTTTTGAATGTGCAGGGCTGCCTTTAGTGGCCGTAGTGATTATGACGGAAGTAAAGGAAGAAGTCAGATGACGTAGTATAAAGAGTAACAAAGAGGTCGGGATGATGGATGGGTCAAACAAACACAGGACTTTCACCCAGGAGACTGCTGTTTGTGTCCCGTGTAAAACCGACTTATTTTGTGTAAAACTGACTTATCTTAACTTATGTAACGTACTTAACTTATGTCACATATATACCATACTTATTTTAACCCAAAGCACAATCTTTTCTTAAACCTAACCAAGCACTAACATAACACACTTAACTTACATCACATATACGTGTAACGTAACATTAACCATGTATTGAAGTGGTTAATAACGGAATACCCTGCACATTGAAAAATAAAGCTAAAGGGGTACCCAGTGGGTTAAAGTGATCTAAAAATGATCAAATTGTTAAATTGCTGAATTGTTTTGTCTTTGGTTGTTTTCACGGTACACAGTTGTTCTGTCTTATTTTCAGCTTGTCATCTGTGAAGCACTTTGGACTGCACTAACCTGTATGAAAGGTGCTATACAAATAAAGTTTGATTGATTGATTGATTGATTAAAAAGTGGTGCAAATGGGTCCTGACCAAGTGTCCGTATTAGGGGTGTGACGTTGCACAAAATTCACGGTTCGATAAGTATCTCTGTTTTGGGGTCAAGGTTCGGTACGTTTTTGGTACAACAGGGAAAACAAAGTAACTGCAGAAAATAACTTTTTTCATTCAGTTTGAAAATGATGAGCATTCTACAGTTGCTCATTGGCCATAATTCTTGCTTTAACAGTTAAGGCACTCAAATACTGGTATATTGTCAATAAATAAATAGCAAAATTATCTGTAATGTAAATGTAATAAAATGTAATGTAAATGCAATCCCCACCAGGGATCAATAAAGTATTTCTGATTGTGTAATGCTCCGTCATCAGGCTCTGACCTGTTGATCATTCTTGAACTGAACTGCAGCTTGTGCTTGTTACAGGGCCGGCACAACAGACTGACTGAAATACACACATGAAGACACATTGTAGCGGCGCTCAAAACACTTTGACCATCTGCTTTAATTCTGTATTGTTTGCGATAAACACTACCATTAGTTACTTTGGCTCGGTCTGAATCTGCAGTGGGAGGCTGCCTGGACGCTGTGGGGACATGGACTCGCCATCCAGTCTGGGTTTTTTTTTCGTTCCATGAATTCACACATTCGGGTGATGCCATCATAAATCAAATGTTTAAAGTGCAACCACAGATATACCCGACCTTAGTTAAACAGTGAGCTTGATTAACACGGATAACCGGGTTAAACCAACTAGCATGCTACAGGTGAAAACAGCTGGTGCGCTGCCAGAATTTCACAGGGTCACCGAAAGGATGTTGCATACCGAACCGTACGTCCTGTGCCGAACAGTTCAATACGAATACGCGTAATAGTTGCACCCCTGGTACGTACGTGACGAGTACAATATTTCCTGTTCTTTCACTTATTTAAAAAAAACAATCTGCTGATTTTTCAGCACACTTAAAAATTACATGACGTTTTGTTGAAACAGCATATAGTTCAGGCTTGAGCCGTATTTGAAGTGCTATAAGTGAATAAGATTGCTGTTGTCACCTTTCAAAACGGTGACCCAGGCGCTCAGACATGAGACCAAAATGTAAAATTGCGATTACATTTACGCTGCGAGATGCATGTCTGAAAGGGGTTAAAATGCTGTCACATAGCGACAGTATTAAATTCGATATTGTCCCAAATCCAATGAATTCATTGTTTTGAGATTTGTGCATTTCTTTTTATAATGTGTAAAAATGGTGTTTTTTCTGGAGAGTACAGCTCACAGAGAGAGATAATTGAAATCATAGAATGAACCGCTACATCCAGGAACACTGCACTACATTTCCATCCACATCTCCTTTACATAGTATTACAATATAATTTGAGCTGCCAGTTCTGCAGCTGTAATTTAACAGCCTGGCTGTCATTCTGAATCAGAATTTATTCTTAAATGCCTGCCTGCTTAAATAAAGGTTAGATTAAAGGAGACAAATTAGAGGAAAATGTTAAATTAAAGTAGAAAATAATAAAGTTATTCATCGGCGAGTTGTCAGTGTTGATCATCTCCTTTAACTGCAGTTTTATTGTCCGGATTCATTATCACTGCAATCATCTCACTAACTCAGCCTAGTCAAAACACATTATCTACCTGGAATGACATTATCACTGTCTACTTCAATGACATTAGCATGCCAGTTTGACTGAGAGGCGTGCAGCCAATCCAACGCATGGCTGCGTCCTGAGGAGCCTCTGACAGCCAATCAGCTGTCAGAGCCACAGATGTCTCCTCCTCTTAGGCTCATGGGCAGCCAGTGAGTCAGAACCTGAACACAGGTTAGCTCACCACAGGCCAAGAAGACATCTCATTTCCATCAAACCTCATGGTCTTATGTAATACTTCCTTATGCCAGTCAGTGTGTATTAAAGGACAAGTTCATATTTTTCAAGTCTGTTAAAAACTATGGAAGAAAATGGAAAATAATTCCAGTGATTTTCTAAGTCTGATCTAAATTGTATTCTCTCCTGCGATTATGATTTAAAAACAGGTGAAAGAAAAGGTTTTGCCAGAATAATCTTTTTTGATCTGTGAAAAAGGTGGGAAAAAAAGTTTTGTCAGGATCATTTTTCTAAGTTACCTTTTTCTGAAAGAATTTCCTAAAAAATATGTATAGACTGGTACAAAAAGAATCCCTCTCACTAGTCATCCACTAGAAATGTGGGCTGGTGCCTGTTTTTGTGTGTTCATTTGTGCTTTAGGATGTAACCGCCGTGAAACAATCATAAAATAATGTTTTATTTCTCTGATTCGCTGCTTTGTCCTCACTAACGCCGCTCCCTCTCTTCATTCACTCTATATCTGCTCTCTCTCTCTCTTCCTCACTAGCTGAGCCGACGAGGTGTGCCCAACTTTGAATGCTGTATGTTTACAAACAGCAACTGGTTACATATTTATTATACCTGCAAGTGTTTGTTGTTGTAATACCCATTCTGGCCACAAGAGGCTGAAGTGTACCACTACCCCACGTTTTCTTCCGTGTGTTAACAAGTTATGTAAATAAATACTCACCTGGAAGAAAACATGGACGCTTTCAGTTTAGAACATGGGGTAGTGGTGCACTTCATCCTCTTGTGGCCAGAATGAGTATTACAACAACAAAAACTAAATTATATATATATTTAATCTTTTCTTTCACCTCTTCTTAAGTCATAAACACAGAAGAGAAAACAATTTAGATCAGACTTTTTTTTTTTCTCACTTGCCTCTCAGGGCTTCCATAATACTGGAAATGGTATCATTTTTCTCATCTCACTCATCACAATACAAATAAGCGTACAGAATGTTGGACTTTTCTTTTAAGAAAATATATTTTTAGTGACAATAAAATGCTCTTTTGTTTAATACAAAAAAAAAAATCGAAAATGTAAAATTGTTGTAAAATTTCCAGTGACTACTTTCAGGAAATAGCAATTAATGATTTACTCTCACATATAAAACCCGCTTGCTTTTTTAGTATTAAATCCGCAAAACAAAAGGTAGTTTAACAACAAGCTCAAGTTGTATCTTTTTACTGCTGAATCTTCTACAGCATGATATGGATTTCACATCAAAAGGATGGTATAATGTACACAGTATGAGGTGAAATGAAAAGTATAAAAAATGTACCTTACACATGTGTCGTAGAGCGATAGAGATACACAGCTAGATAAATACATATTTTGTTCTGGTTCTGGTTTAATTGTAATAAAATATAGTGAAAATAACAAGAATGTAATTATTAAAAGGTAAAAGTGTGTCCTGCCCTGTGAAAAAGTCCCATTAGCTGCCTGCTGACTTCCATCTCAGCACACTGATGTCTAACTAATGTCAAACTCAGCAGGTGGCGAAATCTGGAAAAGATGAACAAATTGTTGTGATCATAATTCATTTTTAGCGTGTAATATCATCTCAGAGAGTATACTGCTGGTGGGCTGCACAGCTATGAACCATTTAAAGAATTGATTTGCAGATTTTACCTGCTGAACGTTTTATTTTGTTCGGCAGACGGATGATGACACACATTTGGCGAGAATGTGGTCAAATTGGATGACAATAATAATTATTTATGGTGTGCTACTTTATTGATTTTGTTTAGCTGCAGCTGATTTTAAGAGTTTAAATGCAATGCAGTCCCTTGGAAAATTCATCATTCATGATTTATTTAGTTCAAAACAATTAATAATTTTCATTATACTATTTTGTATTACTGTCTAATGAAATACAATTTGTGCCAGTACCCATAAAGGGTGATGATGAATCATACAAATGAAAATACTGTATGGTGCACACTTTCAGTCTCTTCTCGAAGGCATTTACAGTATGTAGTTGTACTCAGCTGTAAACATGTAAAAGTGTAACATTTAAAATAGAGAGCTTGAGAAAGAAGTTCAAACCCAAACACATCCCTCTTTAAACCAAAGCCAAAGGTTTGTTATTGCATCACTCAATCCATCACTCAAATTCCATTGTTATAATTGTTATACCACATCTTCTTGTGTACTGACCTTTTATTTCAAGAGAGACGTTTTCACATTCACTTTAATACATGAGCGTTTTCTTGAAGTTAGTGTCTCAGGGCTAGACAATGGTGTCTTGTACAGTGTTGATAACACTTAATAAACATAAGATAAACAGTATTTTACCCCTAAATATGGGAACATGCTGTCTGGAAGTTATTTTTTTTTATTGAAAAATATCAACAAACATACAGACATCATTCAGCAGCTAGATACACGATACAGTGCTGTGCAAATAAACAACAATTTAAGTTTTTTTAATTGTTCTCATCTTGTTGTCACGTAACGGTGACATGGCAGTCATGAGACAGTCATCAGAGTAACATGAATGAAGGTGTGAACCTGCCTGGGAGCAGTGTCAGGACTTTGTTGAAAGTAGGTGATAAGTTGCGTTACAGCCTTATTAACTTGTAATAATAATGTTTTATAGTGTGTTATATTTTCTAATGCATGTTTATGTGTAACCAGCCCGTTCTCAGTCCCACTCAGCAAGTCGTCAAATGCGGCAGCTTTGTCAGTGACCCTATCCTTCAAAACCATGTCGCTCTATGTGGCCGTAGTAATGGCGGGAGTAAAGGAGGAAGTCAGGCGACATTAGTATAAAGAGTAACAACGTCTGCAAAAAGACTTTCACTCAGGAGACCGCTGTTAGTGTCCCGTGTGAGACCAAAAGTCATTGTGGACTTATTTTAAGTTACGCACGTTTCTTTTTATTCCTTTTTTTCAAACATAGCATAACAAACATAACAGAACATAACACCGGTGCCATAATACAAAAAAATTATATCTTACATTTAACATTTAACATGTACATACATATATATATATACACACATAAACATCGCTTCTCACTCCCACACAGAAACAGGTCCAGCCTGCCTCCCACCCCGAGAATTAGAGTTACAGAAAAAGTTAAATTACAGAAAAATTAAAAATTAAAAAAAATATTTAAAAAATATTTTTAAATAATTTAATTGATTAGTTAAAATTAAAGCTAATAAGTACTACAATAATATTATTCATGGTAGTAAGATAGAAACCTTAAAAAAATAATAAATTAATTAATTACTTAATTGTAAAAAAAACAAAAAAACAAAACAAAACAGCACATAGTAACTCAGTTACGTAACGTAACGGAAAACTACGTAACAACATTAACAATGGTACTTATTTTAACCCAAACCAGGATCTTTTCCTACACCTAACCAAGTTGTTTCCTGTGAACACGGAACTTTGCAGTAAACATATTCGTTAATGTTAAAACAAACATGGAAAAGAATATCATGGTTGGGCTTAAAAGTACTACATTTGTAAAGTGAAAGTGAAACTTAATGTTGCGAACACAAAGACATACAACGCAGTGTTGGTTTCACACGGGACTTGAACAGCGGTCTCTTGGAAGAAAGCCCAGTGTTTGTTGGACCCATCCACCTCCCCTTCCGCCCAAAACTACATCACCACACTCTCTGACCACTTTCATGCCGATGGGTTTACATTGAAAGCCCTGTGCATCTCATGAAGACGCTAAAGGGTACCTTGTGTGTCGGCATCACATCCGTCCAGGGGCGTGACAAAGTGTTGGTATTTGACGCCCTGGGAATGAGAATGGGCTGGCTGATCCCAGGCAAGATTCTCTCCAGGGCCTCACATAAGCCTTGGTTCGGCCAGTCACAGTCATATCTGTAATCTTATGATTTTATAGCTTTTGTTACATTCAAAGAAAAGTTGTTTTCACCCTTAAAAGTCTTCTTCCATACATCTTAAATGACTGATGTACCCTTCCTAGCCACTAGTGTTTCTCCTGCAGGGCAGAACGACACCCCCCCCCCCCCCCCCTCCACACACACACACACACACACACACACACACACACACACACACACACACACACACACACACAAGGGTAATGTGGCTGTTTGCAGCAGGTACTGGTATGTAATAATGAGCCGGTGTGGTGAAGCCTGACAAGCCGATACTGTAGCGTTTTAACAAGGCGAAGCTTCAGGTCAGGGCCAGAGTGGCTTTGCGGGGACAATTCACTCAACTGTGCAAATCAATACACAGAGAGAGAGAGAATACTGTAGATAATAATGGAACAAATGAAAGGGACTTCCCAGCATGGCCGTGGCTGCATCAGGATAGTGAATATCTGGAGGGGAGCATGATACTGGTGCTTTGGGTAATAGACTTAGCCCTGATATGCTATTCCAGTTAATAGTCTAATCCAGTCCCATGCCTGCTCTTGCCAGGTTATAGCCCTATCCCTGCCACAGCCTATTCACAGAGATAATAAACGAGCACGGTGATGGGCTGTATATCCCTCCTCAGCCTGATAAGACGCCGGCAGGGAAATGAAATTCTGCTTTTGCTGAAACATTATGATTTATGGATTGGGAGCACAGCACTGGTGGCCTGCACTGTGTCCACGAGCACTCATATCTGTGTGTGGAAAGAACAATGTGTGCATCTTTACGTGCTAGGACTGTATGCATGTGTGTATGTGCTCACAGCAATGCAGCATGTCCATTGTGTGTGTGTGTGTGTGTGTGTGAGCGTAATGTAAAGCAGTGCGAGCAGTTAGTTAATTCAATCCAGGCCTGTTTATACTATCTGAGTGTGATTGTAATTCCCCTCTTCCATTGAATCACAATAATAAATCCACTTTATAGTTTCTTCCATTGAATCAATTCAATAAACATACACATTCATTGGAAGGTCAGATGACTAATCTCTTTACAACACACTGCTACAACCAGGAATAAAGAGACCTGTACTACTGCTACTATCAATGATAATAATAATAATAATAATAATAATAATAACTCAGAAATTAAATGAGGATTCAATCACAAATTCACAGTTATTATAATTATTTGGTAACACTATACCTTAACCTTCCCTATTAAGCATTAATAAGCAGTATATAAACAAAATGTACAGACGCCCACACACAATAATGTAAGGTTTTTCGGTTTTTTTTTGTATGTGATTGTTCTGCCTTGTATGCACTGTGTTACAAATAGTGCAGTGAAATTGGGATCCTAATAGATATTGTATATGATATATTGTCAACTAGAACAGGAACTGGATGCTGATTATTAAAGGTTAATAAAATGTTTATGACACACTATAATGTAGTTGTATGCAGATATAAGGACATTTAAAGTGTTTATTAATGTGCTGTGTTTGTCAACAATTATAACTTGTTCTGTAAAACATTTGTATATTTCGTGTATTGACAGTTAAAGGGCTATCCCAGAGAGTCCAGGATGTTGGGGACTCACCAGAGACACATTAAAAAATGCATGGTACGCTACGGCACGGCTCTACTCGGCTCGACTCGCTCTTTTTTTGGTTTTCCATTAGGTCTAAGCTGTTTTTTGCTATTTTTGGTCCTCCTGGTCTCCTTTTGTAACAATTGAGATATAATCCCAACACTGTAATGCACAATCATGTCAATTAAATCTTTTTTTAAGGACTAACTGGGCTATCAGAATATGTAAGCTGCCGTAATGTCACATGAATGTATAAATAGTTAAATTACCAAAAAGACAAGAGAAAAAAACACTTCAAACCACACGGAGAACAATAAGGAACACGGTTTTGGGCTTTTGAAAAATGTTCTCCCAAGTCTTGGGAATCAGGTGGTAAAAAATAAACTAATAATAAATAATCATTCTAATCATCACACATCAAAACATATTAAATTTTTTTACAGAGAAGTCCTGGCGTTCTTCTGTCCGTTTTTCTACAAAAGGTTAGCTGTGTGATGCCTCACAGCAGTTCCTGTCAGCAGTGAGACAGAGAACCACACCACACTCCTCACACTTCCAGGGGTTAGTCTGATTTCCCTGCACTTCTCTGCCTACAGTGTACACAGGTGGATGCTCTTCATCATCACTGTAAAACTAAGAAAAATCATTCGAAATACTGAAGGTTACTTGAAGAGTACTTTTCTGTCGTATACGACAGCGTAGACCCAGCGTCGGTTAAAAGTTGTGATTGGTACCTGTTCTGGTACCGCCTCAGTCGAGGTCCCAAGTGAGCTGGGCCGATAGAAGGTGGAGTTGAAACACTGCAGACCACTGATTGGTCAGAGAGAATCAACGCGGGACATCCTGCACAAACCCGACATTTTTAAATAACCAAGATACCGTTAATAGCAACCGCAATTTTTTTATTCTCCACCCAAATTTAAAAAAAGGGCAGCCCCCAAAACTACGACGTACTCTCTGCCATCCGTTCACTACCATCCACTACACCGTCCGTATGCACGATCTGATATTGCGGTGTTGGTGTTGTTCCTACAACATCATCGTTAATGTTGCTCCAGGATCATCAATGCAGCTGACCAATCATGTTGTTGTGCTGTCGTGCGCGTCATAGCGTTGCGCCTCGGGGGAAAAAAAGGCCGGAAAGTGCGGGCCTGTGCCTACATGGGCGTGCTGCAGTGGGGAAACAAAGGAAAGCATTAAAAATACTTTATTTAATAATATGATAGGACATTTGAATTTCATTTGAGTACGTTTGCATCCTGTGCAGTGAAATCTAGTTGAGCTACGGTGTACGTTTAGAAGCTAAGGTTAGCGCTGCCTGTAAACCTGTCCGTCCACTACGGCGTCCACTACGCATCACACTACGCATCACACTACGCCGCACACTACGCCGCACACTACGCCGCACACTATGCCGCATGAAAGGATTCAGCGAGTATGGTGTTGAAGATGATTTCACTGCAGTTTCACGCGAGAATCCCGCCTACACTGAGGGGGTACTGTCTGCAGTGGAAAACGAAATAGAGAAAAACGGGATCCTACACCTCCCATGATGCAACTTAAGGGGCGGTCATAAGACACCCCTGTCCACTGTTTTAAGACTCCAAACCTCCACTTTGTTAAGTCTCAAGCCCAAGCCAAGAAAACTGATGACATGAGACCTGACAAAGCTCACATGATGATACTGTTTCCTCTCGTCATGACGACTAGAGTGGCCGTTTAATGATAACACATAGCTGTCATCCTATTTAATGATCTGTGTGTGATATAAAACATTTATTAACTGTCTATAAACATGTTAAGATTGAAGGTTAATTCCTGATGTTGGAAATAATGCTTGGCAAAAAATCTTAACTCAAGGTGCACTCACCAGATTTCTTCTGGTGCTTTCAGACACATCTCATGGCCTTCATCGGCAGGTGCTCAGTTGTCATGGAGAAGGGGAAAAGTACTTATTTATAAATACATATTTAATTAATAAATCAAATTAGAATAAATAGTTAATTAATTAATTAATTAACTCAATAAATACTGCTAATATTGTATGATAATATGATAACAACTACGTGTTATGTTATTTTGTTAATCATTCATTATTTGTTTATGCACCAGTTATGGATGCTGTTGACAAATACGTGAAAACAAACACTTAGAAATGACCATATATCTACCTCCAACGACATTATAGTGTGTTATAAAGCATGTATTACAGTAAGTGTCTATAAAAGGGGATGGGGTTCAAATAAATTGTTACCAAATATTGTGATTGTTAATGCTGCAAAGATAAATAGTAAAGGAAAAAGGTGACGCACAAAGAGCAGGAAGGAAAGCAGCACAGCGATTAGAGCTCAGCAGTATTTTAAACACATTTTCAGCTCTTCATATCCTATTAAGGTGATGTGTGTCTCTGTGTGTGTGTAAAATGTTATAGGAGTGAGGGCAGCGCCACTCAATTGACCTTAGGGTCAAACCACTTGACCTCTGACCTCCCTGAGGTTCACCCTCTCTCACAGGCACCCACCCACCCAGACAGACAGACAGACGGATAGACAGAGAGAGAGAGAGAGAGAGAGAGAGAGAGAGAGAGAGAGAGAGAGAGAGAGAGAGGACATGGTGGCTCTACTGTAGATGTTGTTCCTTAAATCTTTCATTCATCAAATGATCACTTCTTTTCCACTTCTTTTAAATATATATATATATATATATATATATACATATAGCCACAGAATTTGAATTTTCTTTGTTTTTGTTTTTATTTTTTTAATCTTTTAAGTTGGCCAAGATGCATATATTTCATGCATGGTGGTCATTGTTTGCTTAAAATACAATTTATTTTATTTAACTTATTTTGTGTGTTTTTGCCTAGATGTAATGATTATAATTCATTATAAAAAATATTATAATGTAGTACAACCATGGGAATTATAATACACTATTATCCTTGTACCATAAATTAGGAAGTATTATGATACTTGACCTTTTAAGTCATTATAAAATGCTTTATAATGTGTTGTGATTATCGTTATAAAGCATTATGAATATTTATGAGTGCTTATTATACGGTGCTATAAGCAGATTTAACGCATTATAACTATGTTTATAATGCATTATAGACATAGAAAGTGTTATCAAATTATGTTTTTATGTTTGACAATGACATTAAACTTGAACTTAAATCCTTAAAAGTGACTGGATATCATAATCAGATGTGTGTTGGAGCCACGCCACTGCTGAGCTGTGTCCAGTGAGTTACAGTAATGCATGCTTCAGTTTTACCCCATCTAGTGCTGAGGAGAGGTAACACTCACCTGCTGTACAGTGTGTCCATCACTAAAGGAGGATCTGATATTATTCTTGGGCTGTACTGACTCCTATACAATAATAAACAAATCAGTTTCACCTTTATACTACTACTGTCTACCCTTTATCACTGCTATTCAACATTATATTTCATCTCTTTTTAAGTTAAATTCTTTAAGATGTTTCTCCTGGTTAAGTTCATACATGATCTTCTAAAGTTCTTCAAAAGTCCAGGGACAGTTTTGCATATTTATATGCCACCAGATGCATCTTTCTGCCCCTCTTTCCTGTTTGCCTCTACACTATCAGTTTTAGGATAAAATGTAAAAACAAATATATAATAATATTAGAGGAAAAAAAGGAATAGTCACACCCATTCTCTATTTATAAAACACTTTCTGATTGTCCATTTTTTTTTTAAAAACACGTCAGCTTGTTTAAATATATTTCTTTGGCATTGTGCCTTTATTAGATGTAGATAGAAGAGGTAGAGAGAGGGAATGCAGGGAGAGACGAGGGTACCTGGCCAGAGTCAAACTGGCTACCGGATGCCCCGTATACATTTTTTTTTAATATCTATTCTCTTTATAGCCAACACACAAGCTTGGCTCAAGCTGTTGTTGATTTCAATTCCCTTTGAGAGTTTCATCACATAGTCTTGGTGTGGTGTGTGACAGAGGAGACACGTCTTTGGAGGCTTTTGTGAAAGTAACTAGTTGATCCATGCACTCCTTCTCAAAGACACTAACATTTTGAAATTCAGGAAATTTCTGTAGAAGAAAAAGCTGAATTCACAAAGGGGGGGGGGGGGGGGGGGGGGGGGGGGGGGGCATTAGTATTTTTTTTTGTGTTGTCAGGTTTAGTCACAGGAGCAGACTCCAACAGATTAGTCAGGTGAGACACCATTTTTCTGCAACAAGAAGTGTTTTAAGTTTTTTTTTGGAAACTACCTGTTTCCGCCAACTAAAAACCAAACATCACATCCCTTCTTTTAGAGGCCAAGCACATGCAGTTGATACAGTTATATTCCCGTTGATTTTCATTTTTCAAGAAAATTCCCACTTTCAAATTCTAATTGTTTGCTGTTTCAATTACGGGCAAATTACGGGAATTTTCCAGCCATTTGTTTCCAGGGTTATCATAAAAAAACAAAGTGTGTCAGTAAGGTGTTCCTCCAGACCGGCTGCAGAGCTTCATGTCGTAGATTCTCCAACTCTACTGGACATATTCCTACATCTGCTGTTTAGATGATGGTGGAGAGCGCAGTCCAACACCAACATCCGCCACAGTTGGGTTGAGATCTGATGACTGCAGTATATGCTTCACTTTTCTCTACTCATTTGTTTAAATCTTCCTTTAATTCGTCACCTCTCAGTTTTTAAGGTGAGATGCTGCAGGCAAAAACATAATGTTATATATAGATTTTGGGCTATTTGGCTTCGATAACATGTCTTCTTTCAGACCAGTGGAAAGAAAACAGACATTTAGATGTTTATTTTACTACACTGTGTCTATATCTGTCTGTAGAGTTCTCCTAAATTCACCAAAAGTTGGAATTAGATAATGCCTCATTTGCATATTTAAACATAACATTTCAGAAAACATGAAAACATTCAAAAATAATTGTCTTATTGTAATCAATTGGGGAAGTTTCATTCATGGTGATATCTATCAGTTAATTATTTACCCTATACACCTGTAGTATCTTCAAAACGTATGAAATTTTACGATCCATATCTTTAAAGGCCGTTTACTCTAAATGAGTTTTCTCTCAGACTCTGAGCCAGAAATCTCCACTTCAGCAGCACTTACTGTACATACACCAAACTTTCCGGTTTTATTCCTCTCTATATTCTGAAGGTTTTTTACCACATGGCATTTTTCTGTAGCTGTCGTCGACAGTATTTTCTGATTTATGGAGTGATAAAAAGAGATATCAATCCCCTCTGTAAAAACCTTTGACTCTAATGTGTCAACAAAATTAAACAATAATTTTGAACCTGGCTTTATCCAATGTTCAGATTTCTGTTCGGGAAATTTCAATTTGTATATTTAAACATAACATTTCAGAAAACTTGTCTTACAAAAACAATTGTCTTAATGTCAGTAATCAACCGGGGAAGTTTCATGTTGGTATCTATTCATTTTTGACCCTATTCACCTGTAGTGTCTCCCCTTAATAAAGTTGATAGTTCAGACTGGACTCCTGCTCTTTCCTCTCACCTCTTCATTACTCCTTGTGTTGAACTGCTGAACCTCCAGGTGTGCTGCTGAACCACGACACTCACTACACTCGTCGTGCACTCCCTGCTTCACCTCCCTCTTTCTCCTCCTCCTCCTCCTCCTGCTCTCTCGGTTTCACCTCCTCTTCCTCTCTCCCTGACTCGCTTCACTCTTCTTCTTACCCTCTCAGCTCCTTTTTCCTTCCCACTTCCTCATCTTTACATTTTGTCTCGCCTCCCTTTCCACTCTTCCCCACATTCCTCCTTCTCCTGCCTTCCCGCATCACCTCCCTCCCCTACTTCCCCTCCTTCCCCTCCCTCCCCTCGCTCCTCATCTCTGTCGCCGTTGGCAGCCTATTTAAATGCTCCATTGGAGAAGGATTAAGGTTTATGCAAGGTCAGTGTGGGATGTGATAATTATAATCACAGCTTTTTGCCTGGCCAATGACGGCCATTTGTTATTCTCAGCTCAGTGGCTTCAGAAGCCCCTGGGGGGGAGCTGGTGGGAGGTGTTGACAAGAGGCTGGCTGATTTACTGGGCCTCCTCCTCCCCCCTCCTCTCCCAACACAGAGCTGGCTTCCAGCTCCGCATGTTTCCCCCTCTGTCTCCTTCTCCTCTTCTCTCCATCCCTCCATTCTCTCTCCCACTTCTTTTCTTTTGTACAGTACATCCATCCGTCTGTCTCCTCTTTCCCCATCTACACTTTACTTTTAACCCACCTTTACTTTTTTTTCCTCTCCTCCTCTTCACTCTCTTCATTCAAGGGCATTTCCACTGTATATGGAAGCTGTTGTACCTCTGAGAGGAGAGAATGAGAGAGGAGAGGTGCAAAGGAAGTGACAGAAGAATATAGTCAAAAGAAAGCTCTAAACAGAAATTATTATTATTATTATTATTTTATTCAACATGAACAGTGACTGTGACAGTCCATGGAGGTAATTAAGGAACTTTTAAACCCGTAGTGCTTGATGACCGCACTATCTAACAAAAATCCAGCAAATTCAGCACACTTTAATGGAGATAGTTTACCAACATGTAAACAAATATAGGCTAACAAATCAGGTTCAAGTTGTGGCCCACAGCATAAATTACTGAATCCATGGCAACATTACACTTCCTGTTTACAGAGTTAAATGTAAATGCATAGTCCACTCGTAAAATTTCCATAAAATAGAAGTAAAGCAATTATTAATTTACATTTTTTGAAATGTCTTTAGATTGACATGGTCTCATTCACCAACTCGTCACATACGGATGCTTGGTCAGGACCCCTTGGCCTAAATTTTTAACGCACTGTCAAAGTACTTTAAGTAAGTGAACTTAAATACATAACTTAAAATAAGTCTGTTTCACACACAATAAGTTGGTTTCACACTGGACATGAACAGTTTGTTTGACCCAATCAAAAAATATGTGGTTAAATGGTTCCCAGACCACCTCGGGAGGTGGTTTGAGTGGTCGGATCACAACATGTCTTGGTGGTCGTTTCCACTTGCCAGGTGTAAACAGGGCCATCGTCTCACTTTAAGTTGTATATACACAGGCTTATACCTTTGACTTTTTAAAAACTTTTCTATCAACCAACAAACCTGATATTTTCTGGTATTTCTCCAGGTCAGTTTCATGTCCATCCCTGCCTTGGAAGAGCTCCAACTGACATTGTCTATACAGGAAATAATAATAAATACAGCCAAATGACTCAAACAAATTAAAGCGATAAAGAACCTGACATATTGAAACTGTTGTAAATGGTGAGGGATGGCATAGAATGGTATGAAATGCCAACATTGTACAGCATTGAGCCAGCACAATCCCAGTGTGAAGCCTTATCCACTGGGAGCTGCCCCCTATAACCCCAGTCTATACTGCTGCCTATTGGGAGCTGCCCAGAAAACCCCCAGCTTAAACCTCTGCACACTGGGATTTGGCCAGTACAAGCCCAGTCTATACCTCTGCCCACTGGGAGCTAACCAATACAACCTTCTGTGCTCCATGTGTGTTACTGGGAGGCACCGCTGTGCTCTCGTCTCACTCTCAGGTTCTAACCTGTGATTTTGTAACCGCGGTCCTGTTCCTGCCTGCCATATGTGCACTCTTGATGTTCAGTACATGATGCAGGGCTAACCAAGCCTCCATCCATCATCCCTCCAGTCAGCCTGCACCGCCAGCCATGTTTGACTGCTCAGGACTGCTGCTGGGGAATAGATTGGTAGATTTGTCCAGCTCACACACACACAGGGGACTAGTCATGGCCAGGGATCAGAGTGTTTTCTAGTTGACTGGTGTTAGAACCTGAACTAAGCGCAGAAGAAAGAGAGCGAAAAGGCCAGGGTCAGACGGGGATTTGGGTGAACGACTCCTCTAAAGCTGCAGCACTGCAGCTGAGCTGTCAGTCTGCGTGTCAGTCACAGGGGAGGAAGAAGCTCAGAGGTTAGAGATCCTGCTGAGAGGAGGATGTTGCACGTTTGAAATATGTTGCATGGGAAGGTGATATGGAGACCGAGAAAGGCAGTGCTGCTGACGAAACAGGCTTTGTGCTTGTACCAGCGATTCACTGTGTGATTCATAATCCGCAGCACAGTGAAGCCACGGGTCAGGTGGGTCGGGTCATAGATAATGAGATACTGGCAGGTCAGCGGGTAGGCCAAAGAGAAGTGAATAAATCAAATGGTACATTTTGATTAATCATTGGCCTATGTTTTCCCTACCCATGCCACTATACGTAAAAAAAATGCCAGTACGACCAAATTGAACACAGCCGGTAACTTCTCTTCTCACTTTGGACAGCCTGCTCTTTTCTTGACATTTATTAAGTGATTATTCTGAGATGTGTGTTGCTATATGTTTTTAGGTTGATGTTTGGGTTGATTTGCATGGTTGTGGCAGTACACATGTAGCTTCAACTACTTCTGGCAACATCACCTGCAGTGGCGGTTCTACACCATTTCAAAGGGGCAGGCAGGGGCCACATGTGATTTTAGGGGTATCAAAAATATGAAACACATCTATTACATACCTCAGGAGGTAGAGCGGTTGTCTACTAATCAGAAGGTCAGTGGTTCGATCCCTGGCCTCCAGCAGTCTACATGTCAAAGTGTCCTTAGGTAAGATACTGAAACCCAAATTGCTGTGAGTGTGAATGTTTATCGCTCCTGAGGAACAGGTGGCGCCTTGTATGATAGCTTCTGCCACCAGTGTATCAATGTGTGTGTTATACTTAAAGTGTTATATAAAAGCCATCCATTTAACACCTGTGACAAACAACTGCCATGTAAATCTCTGTTATCTGGAGTGCCTATAATATTATACTGAGAAAAAAGTCATGAGCTCACTGTTGAGTATCTACGACAGAATGTTACTGTATGATGTGACAAAGCTAAGGTAAATGATTGAGCTGACGCTGCGAAAGCAGAGACCTTAGACCCCATTTACACCAAGTCACTTCATGCGTCTTGGGCAAATTGGAAAGCTATCTGATCTCAAAAAAAGCTCAGTGTAAATGCATCCAAGACAAATTTGATTGGTCAAAGCACCTCTGGAGGAGGTTTGAGATTCATCTTATAGCCAGATGTTGAAAAGGTGTAGATGCATCTGTCTCTCCAAGACACATATGTAGTCTTTACTCCTGCCATACATTGATATGTATATTTATTTGATATGTATGTTTATTGTTTGATATGTATATTTATTGTATATTGAGTGTTGATATTTATATCTATCTATAGTGTAACTATGTCAGTAAGCAGTCTGTGGAAATATCTACTCACTGCCGATGTTCTTAGTACATCCATGGTCTGGCATCAACACCTGCTTCTGGGCTGACTGTGATCTACACTTAGCCGAGAAAACTAAGCTGGATTGCAATCAGATGAATGATCTGGCCAACAGAGACTCAGAGACCATCTTTACTCCTGGCATTAAAATGTGTCTTGAATCCAGATTGTATCTGCAGTAGATATGATTTAACCTGACAGTCTCTTAGTGTCCACATTGAGATCTGATCGCTCCGTTCAGCTCAAATAACTAAACGTCACATCCTCTCTCTCATTTCATATAGTCGTTGGCAGATTGGATCACAATCCGTCCTCAATGTGTTTTAGGTGCATTTACATACTTTTATGTGGTCTAGCACTGTCTGATGAAATAACAAATGGTGCCTTAGAATCTAGTCCAAACAAAGTTAGGTGGCAGATTCCGTTTTGTCCATCCCCGACCAATTGCTTCCACATCATCCACTCCTTGGCTGTGGCCCATGACATAAGTAGGTGAGGTTGGATGGCAAAGTTTCCAAGACAATAAATCATTTAATAGTGATGTACTAACTCTTTTGAGATTGTCTTAGCATGGCACAATCTCACACATCTCCTCTTTGCGGCTCAACCCTCAACAATACCCTGGTTCAATGATCCCACAAGTATCTGTAGACATTGTCATGGAAACGAGTGCTGACTTTGATGGCCAATGAGAGTGAAACCTTTGAGATGTTGACGGTCTGTACTGTGTGGCCTTGTGAGAGATGATGCAAACCTTTGCTAAAGGATTCTTTACAGCACATTAAGGACTCTTGTTCAGTGTAGACGTGCGAACAGGCTCAAAATGACGCCAGGTTTCAACTTAAAGCAGTATTTAAACCGATGGATTTTGTTGAATGGAAGTTGCCTGTGAATCCAATATGGTGTAAAGCTCGAGGAGTGGAGCCCCGTAAAGAAACAGGAGTGGCTGCTTTTTTTTTTTGCCGCCGCCTCTCTAATTGTCTCTGCCAGTGTTCGACAGAGCCTTTTTGAAGGACAGGGTCTCTCATTAGGCATTCACACCCAGGGCTCGCTCCAATTGGGCTGCCTAAGGAATCTGAAGGCAATGCAATTGTGTAATTTGCACACAAAGTGGTCTGGATTGATCCAAAATAAACCTCTCAACTTTAAATGTGGAGGGGGAGAGGGAGGGCGTATAATTGCATCATTTAGTGAATTGATTGGCTGAGAGTCGATGGAAGGGAATCAGGAAGCAGCAGATAAACGGTGACAGCAGCGCCTTTTAGAGCGGGGACCCATCGACGCAAAAACACACACTCACACACACACACACACACACTGGAAAAAGAACACACCTAGAGTCACAAACAGATAAACCAAGACACAAACATATAGAAACAGACATGAGAACACACACACACAGACACACACACACACACAAACAGAGTCAGATTAGACAGCACAAAGAGAGCCCAGGTCCACATCACACAGCGAGCGCTGCAGGGCGGGACAATGGAAGGCAGAATTAGAGGTAACAATAGATTTCATTAAGCCAAACTAGACTTAACGAGACAATCGATACGTCATAATTAAAGCGAGGAGGCTGAAAGCGACTTAGACTCTAAATGATGACTGCTCTTATTAAGATGGAGCAGATAGAGAAAGGCTGTGTGACAATGGAGCTCTATAACTAGCTACCACGGCAGGCCTTTGTGCTCACACCGGCCTTTCACTGAGACGGATAGATGAGGGGAGAGGAGGGGAGGAGAGGAAACTAGAAAAGAAGAAGAAAGAAGACGAGAGGAGAAGATCAGAGAGGAGAGGAGAGGAGGTATACGTCTTTCAGTCGGTTGCAGTAGTAGAAACCAAGAGCTGATGTGTGATGATGTGAATGATGAAACAAGCACACACACACACACACACACACACACACACACACACGCACACACAGTTCTACTCTTTCATACATACAGATCTTACACTCAAACACTTTTTCTTTCTTATCATCTGTCTCCTGCAAAATTTGACAAAGATCTGTCATTTACATTGAGTGTGTGTGTGTGTGTGTGTGTGTGTGTGTCATGTCACACACTGAAATGTCACTGACCAACGATCCAAAAGGCATTTGTGCTGCATTCCTGTGGTGTTGGAATAATCGCTAAAATAAGTTCCTGATCATATTTTTGCTCTTTGTATGCAAATGCTGCCATCAACATGTTGTTTACATGCTCTGAGCGATAAAATACAACACATCTTCTCTGTAACATCTGCGTTGTTTCCACATTACGAGTTGGGAAATCGGAAGAACGACTTCCCAACTCTGGAAAAGGGCCTATCCGAGGAGCATGTGAATGCAACAGTAACCTGCCGTGTTGTCTGTCTCAACCGGAGTCCGAGTCAATCGGTCCTAGCTTGTTCATTCAGACACCGCTTCCTATGTTTTGAGCGTCTGCAACACCGTAGCAGCGTGAGCAGTATAGGCTACCCTACAATAACAGCAAGTGGGAAAAGTCGGGGATTCATGGTACGTTCGACAGGCTGACCTGGTACGTACCGGACACTAAAAGGAGTCAGTCAAAACAATTTGTTTGTTCATTTTTGCACATCTCTACTTCCAATGATTGTTTTGAATGAGTTGCATCGCGCTCGTTGTGTAAAAGTGTGGTGAGGTGAGTTTACCCTTCACTCTGTCCCTGCTCCCTGTCAGCCTCTGATGATGAGGATGACAGATGAAGAAGAGGAGGAAGAGAAGAGACAGGAGAGGAAGAGGAAGAGGAAGAGGGAGGGGGTATAACTGTGTCAGACACAAGTCAAACACCTCAACCCTCAGGCTAAGGCTCAGGCTCTGCACACACTCACAGGCCTATCTGCTTCATCTGCCTTGATCCTCAGATGAATTAGCTCTCAGCATTAATAGACTGTTTCTGTTGACCGTGGAGGTTTCACAGGTCGCCATTTTAGGATTTCCTGTTTCTTTTTATTTATGTGTAAATTTTATCAACTATGTGAACATCTGATCATTACAGATGCCAAAGTACAAATAAAGAGACGGCTTTGATATTATAGATAGAAATGGTAATCTGATATAACGGATTTGCTGCAGGCTAATAATTGATCTATTTTAGAATGAATTGATCAATACTACACTGTTGCCCTTAACCTTAGTTGAATGTAAATTGGACATTTTTCAACACCAGCAGGAAATTAGCAGAGCGCCTTCCATCTGAGGACTTTATTTTCTATCTACTCTCCTTCTGAATAGAACATCTGGCATCTGTCTGACTGTCCTCCTCTGGACTTTACGTTAGAGGTCTTCACAGGTCCAAAAGGTTGTGCCCGAACCCAGAAAGTCCTGGACATGTGCTATCTGGAACCCGTCTATTAATTGAAAGCTGACTTGCAGGACCTGAAGACCACCGTAGTTCTCTGACATACTTGTGAAACTGCGGTTACGTGAGCCGCAGAGTACAAAACCGTGGTACCGCCAGCCACCGTCTGATTTAAGTAGTGTTATTATGGTATGGATGGCCTCTGAGTGAGGCGAACGGCGTTTCCGCAGTTTTTATATCCTAAACAATTTAAAGAAAGAAAGGAGGATGGACTCTGTCTTGAAATGATGAGCAGCTTTGGTAAGTTAAATGAATTTTTATGTATCCTTTTCCGTTGCTGCTGGTGTGAATGATGTTCAGATTCAGAGGCACGGCTGTGCCTTTGAGTGTGTGCATTTTGGCATGTGTGTTTTTCTATGAGATCTATGGGGAAGCCCGTTGTTCTCCAAGTCTGACCTCTGCTCTCTGACCCTTCACCTCCTGAGCAGGGGCACTCACTCACACAGGTCATTTGGTTCCACCTTGTGGCCACAAATTCACTTTGCAGTTTGCTTGCGGTTGCACTACACGTCCGGGTCTTCTCGGATCCACTCAGGTATTACACATAATGTAAACAGAACCGGGACCCACGGGTATAGAACGGGACCTGACCCGGACCTATATTGACCATATGAACCGTGGATCCCGGGTCCCAGTGTCCCATTGGACCGAAAGCTACTACTCAACCTACTCTGCCTGTGATTGGCTTACCCTGATATTCTTATCCTAACCCTAACCAATCTCAGTCCTCATGCCTAAACCTAACCAACCAACACAATGACTTCATGTTGCATAATAATTAGCCATGTGCTTCTGTTTGTTGCAGGGAGAGTGTGTACTTCAGAGCAACAGCTGTTTGTTTTTGGCATAATGGGCTGTCGGACAAACGGGCTTTCGGTCCAATGGGACATTTTTCGGACTATTGGGGTTTCGGAATAATGGGCCATCGGAACAATGGGCAGTCCCCACAGACATGTCCTGTAGCTAGGTAGCAACACATCAGCGTCTGACTGCTTTAAGAAAGTACAATGTTCCTTTTCCCTCTTGTCTCTGTGTGTTTAAGAAGAAAACCTCAAATACAAGTGTGAATTTTATTCTCTGTTTTGTGAATCTGTTCACTCTCTCTTTCAATTGACTGCCCGGTCTTTTCAGCACAACATACCATGTATGAAAGCACCGAGAATTACATTAATACGTAATAGAACTGTTTAATTTCAACCACTCATTCTTTTAAAGTGTGTAGAATCCGCTGGCCATTTATCTTGATGTTCTCCATAATAGGTAAAAGAACACAATGGGCAGCCTAGTGTGGCCGGTAAGCTACATTTAAAGTATGACTTCCACTCTCACCGGATCTAATAAGATCTGTTTCACCCGTCATTGACTGGTACATGAAGGCCAGCTTTCAATGTGAGCTGCAGAGTTGTGCTGGGAGGAGAAAAGCGTGCTATTGTCATACTGCAGCAGGTGAAGGTACAGAATACATCAATGGATTAAGCTGCATAATGTGGCCTATTGAAACCCAGTGAACACATTAGAATATTAGTGCAACTGTGTCTGCCTTTTTCTCCCTCTTTCTCTTCTTTCTTTCTTTTTTTACGTGTATGATCAGTATATATTCTCACTGTGTTTTTATTAATGATATAAATGAGATATGAGAGAAAAGTGAATGAGATGGAATCACACCCTCTCTCTGACTCTATGATATTACTGTAGTTGTATCAGTTCAATGGGGCTTTATTAAACTACTTTATTACGTTTCCGTGGTGATTTGCTGCCGAATCAGTGAGAAAATAACAGCTGTCGACAAAGTCTTAACTAACTTTCCACGGCCCAAAAATCATTATAACACAACTATATTCTATATACAATATACAATGTTGTCTACATGAAACTGTTGCTATTTGATAACATGTTACAAAATGTGAAAGAATGCAACAAACACAAGACGTTGATACTCTGAGTGTCTGTGAATTGTAAATTTGATTTACATTATACTTACATTTATTGGGTTAGGGGGTATAATATAATAGTAGGCTACATGTTCATTCTGAAAACTGCAGCCATATAAGTGAAACATTGTTTAGGTCCCTATAGTTCAATATACAACCTGTGTGATGACCCCATACCCTGCAAATGCACTTCTCAAATGATCTCCATACAAGGTCTGTTACTTGTATACAGCAGGTGGACAGTTCATTCAGAGTCAGACTGAGGTCATGACTCTGATGACTTTAAGCATGACAGAAAAGGGCACTAAACTGTATATAGTGGATGCATTCACACACTCAGAATTCAGACAGTGCACTATGTAGTAAATAGGGAGTGATTTGGCTTGCTTGCTCCTATTCCATTGCCCCCTTTTTTATTATCACCTCTCAGTCAGTGCTGATAATCCATCATCAGCCCTTTCTTGACAGGATTTCTATCTCTAGTCTAAAATATTATATAAGATATTGAAGATGCTATTATAAATACAATCATCTATTAACCAATTTGTATAATGTCTAAATCATATTAAATCTACAACTCAGGTCAATGAAGAATAGTTGGTATATTATTATTGAGAAGAAGAATATTTTGTACACTTTCCCTTTATACTACGTACACTTTCTTTATTACCTCGTGAACTTTACTTTTATACTAAGTACACTTTCGCTTTATGCTTCGTAAACTTTACTTTTATACCACGTACACTTTCTTTATTACCTCGTAAACTTTACTTTTATACTACGTACACTTTCTTTATTACCTCGTAAACTTTACTTTTATACTACGTACACTTTCTTTTTAGACTTCGTAAACTTTACTTTTATACTACGTACACTTTCTTTATTACCTCGTAAACTTTACTTTTATACTACGTACACTTTCTTTATTACCTCGTAAACTTTACTTTTATACTACGTACACTTTCTTTTTAGACTTCGTAAACTTTACTTTTATACTACGTACACTTTCTTTTATACTTCGTAAACTTTACTTTTATACTACGCACACTTTCTCTTTATACTACGTACACTTTACCTTCATACTACGTCTACGACCTGTTTTTACCTGCACACACTACAGCTTACATATATATTTTTGTCTACCACAGTATTATATTTTATATTTTATTTAACTTCTGCACTATTTCATGTTCATGTCTTGGATTTCTAATTTTCACTTGCATGTTTTTCTCTTTATATACATTTATATAGTAGCATTGTTGGAGGGAACTTGAGAACAAGCATTTCATTGCCAACAACTGCTTCACTGTAATTGTTGTACATATGACAAATAAAGACTTGAAATAATAGTCTCCAGTCCATACGAATATTGGTATCGGCCTTTAAAAATCTGTCTAACCTGAATGTCATCAAAAGGAGTTGTCAAAATCAACAGCAAGCTGTGTGCTACATCACCATCAGAGAGACTATCAGTAGTATTAGTTTCTGTGATGCTGAAACAGTAAGCCTCGACATCATGGTCACATCATCCTGCAGGTTAAACATTTATTTGGTTTGTGTGTAAACCCTGGACTAGATTAGAGCTTGATGTGTAGCTGTTTGACATATTTGACATAGTCTTCACACAGTTTGTGCCCAAACATGTGACGTGTTATTTCAGAAGCAGTTTTGAACCCGTGTTGACCCGGCGGTGCAGGGTGGAATTTCTCAGGCTACTGGTTCCACTGTGAAAAGAGAAGAAGAGATATTGCTGATATGGAAACACTGCTGACAATAAACTGTCTTTGTCTTCCTATCCTTCCATCTCTCTCTCTCTCTCTCTCCCTCTCCATCTCTTTCAGACGACTATCATTTCTGAATTATATTTTACGGCTCATTAAGCATCCATAGTGCTGGCGTGCAGAGAGTGAAGCGGAGGGGAGGAGGAGGAGGAGGGATTGATGAAAAGACTGGAGAAACATTGAGAGAGGCTGCGGGAGGTGAAAACCTCCTCCTGAAAACATACAGTATTTACGCTAATGAAAAGATGTGTTTAATTAGCACCAATTAAACACACACAGATGGTTCACAGCATGGACTGACACTTGTTTAATGTGAGGCATGTGGTACTGATACAAAAAGGAATTCCAAGGCCTTTCTCAACCAAAAACAATTGGACTTTCTAATCCATTGACACGTCTCTGTTATCTCTCTCTCTTTTTAAAAAAAATCTATAGTGTACAGTACACCTGCAGCAGCACACAAGGGATGCAATGGAAACCTACCTGGTCCAGTTTTATCAGTGTACAGAGAAACAGTAAGTCCAGAATGTGTTTAGCCTATAGCTTACCACAATCACTGGGAGCATGATGGGGGATATGCTAAAACTAGTTTGGTCAAAATGTAACGAACAGCTCCAAAGCTGTCTTACTTACACCTATAAAGTTATTTAACACATGTAGAAATAGAAATCTAAGAGATAATGATGAGCCACCGAAATAGCTATAAAATGAGATTTTAAAAATAAACATGATTTACAGTTTCTCATACTGGGTAACATGGGAAATAACCAATCTTCCAAAATGTTGGAGTGTACGTCTCAATGGTTGTTGCTCAGTTTGGAGACAGAGTGCAGTCCATGTGTTGCATTAGCCCGGCAAGCTAATGGGGTCGGATCGGATCTTAAAGATGGGGGTATGGGCCGGGTTCAGGTCTCAGTGTGAGGCCCATTCTGTACTCTCCTAACAGTTGAGCAGGATCACTTTTTGCCAAACATATCCTGTTCACACAGCCTTTTTCAGACATGGGAATCCAAAACATTGATGACTTCATCTGTCTGTTAAAGTAAAGGCTTTTTGTCATTCAGACTTACAGTGGGTGTACATTGTGTAAATGTTAGGTCTTTATTGAGACATGCAAGAGGAAATTATATTTTTTTAAAGGTTGATGTGAAGTTCATTCACAATGTTTTCTTAACCTAATTTAATTGTCTATTTAAGAAATGATAATTGAGTGATTTAATATCTCTATCTGTGTGTGTGTGTATTTAACCTTGTGCTGCTGCATGAAAGTGACTTGGACGCTGTTTAAGACATGAAATGGCACCACATCAACATAACAGAGTGCATGTCTGACAGAGGCGTTATATTATAATGGCAGTTGAGAAACCATCAGTATTAGTAACTCCAACAGTAACCAACTCTGATACTTTGATGATGATGATGATAATGGCTGTTGAAGGGCAGGATACCGGCTGCTGCACCGTCCTGATGTGTTTCTTCTCCCTGTTTAAATTTTCCACCTCTGTAGGTCCTTCCAGCCACAAGGTCACAGTGTGTTTTTAATTGTGGTGCCCCTCAGCCCCCGCACCCCCACACCCCCCCACCGCATCCCACCAACCCCCTCAGCCCAAATGATGAACGACTGCACCTTGTGAAAAGGGCCCTCTCCAATAAACAAGCTTATCTCTCCTCTCTCTCTCGCCGCTGCCTGTGAATAATGAGCTCTGGGTATCACTGTTAATCACTATAATTGTTAATGTTAAGAGGGGGCTGGTTGCTAGTTGCCCGACGCCCCACGCCTTTATTGATTTCATTTTTTTACATTAAAACGCTGCATGCCTTTGTCAGGGTGGTGGGTCACCCCCCCACCCCCACCCTCCAGAGAGAAGCTAATTAGTTATTTAGTGGCCTGTGTGTGTGATGGTGTGTACGTGGGACGGCAGAGCAGAGCTAAAGCCTGTTATCAGTAGCCTGATAAAGGGAATTGGTTGTCCCGCAGTAGCTGTGAGAGGCTATGGCTGATAGCAGCGTGGCTATTATAGAGAGGACGGGCAAGTGCATGCACACATACACACATTTATTCACACACTGCTGGAAACATACACATGTTAATACACCAGAGCACATAAACCTACATGTAGAAGAAGAAGAAATCCACTTGAACACTTTTTGTAGTGGCTCATGTTCACTGAGGACCAGGGGAACATGCAACCACTCCACTTTTCAAAATCCACTTCAGGTGAATGACTATAATCGCTCAACACAGTGTACTCTTCATACTCCTTGTCATCCTAAATTCTTGTTTACTCTAGAAAGTGTTATGAATGTTCCAAGGGCAGTTGTGTTATGTGCTTCTTCATTGTTTACATTCCTCCATGTAAAGCACATGTAGCCTCGATAAGCAAGGCTACGAAAAACTAGCCTCCTGTCCCCTTTGGCCAACAGCGTAACATAACTGTGATTGTCAATGATGCAAATGTTTTTCTTGTGTGTACACACAGGCACGTGCGCACACACACAACCACACCAATTGCTATGCCACCATGGAGAGGCTCACCATGCAACTCCCATCCTGCAAACCAGCCTTAGATCAGCACCACGGACAGCAGCCAAATTTATCAATGCTAATTTAACAGCCTGCCCTGGACTCAGCAGCCACATGTTCTCACAGACACAGATTACAGTAAGTATGCATTTTCCAACAGAGGTAACAATGCCATTGCCCTGATCCCACTCCATAACTAGAATGGCACTCGGAGAGCGCAGACGTCCGCCAAGGTGCGCAACTTTAAAAAACAGATCACAGCTCACAGCTGGCGGTACCGTGAGGTGGTCGGCTTATTATTAACACGGTGTGTTTCTGTGTAACGTATCGGTGTATGCCTTTCTCATTCAGCAGCCCTGTTATGACTGTATAACGTTACACTACGTTGTCTCTCAACCCGTCATCTAGCGTTTTTTTCTTTCTCACCGCGGACGACCAGCAGCTGTCGCACCTCGATGTCTCACCACACATCCACACCGTTCTCTTAATACATCCATTATCCACATGCGTATCTCTCTGCTCTCAGAAGGAGGAAGAAGGCGGGGTCATGCGTCATCAACATGTCATCCGTTACAATGCGCATGTGTTATATCCTGTGGTCTTAGTGCTCAGGCTGATCGGAAATACAAAAAAATATCCTGAATCCGGATCATGATCCGTATCGCCACCAAAATCGAATGAAAAGTTCATTGCGCTACACTCCACCCTTCCAAAACATTTCATTCAAATCCATCGTGAACTTTTGGAGTAATCCTGCTAACAGAGGGACGGACAGACAAACAAACCAACAAACCAACGCCGGTGAAAACAATACCTCCTTCCAAGGCCCTTGGCCTTGGCGACACTCCGGCTGCTGTCCGTGGTGCTGATCTAAGGCTGATTTGTAGGATAGGAGTGGCATTTATGAGCCTCGCTATTATCTTCTTTGCAATTGTATGTTTGTGTGCCCGTTCGGTGCGTGTGCACAAGCGTGTGCTTGTATTTAGGGTGAAGGCCCAAGAAAAAAATCTGCATGACCAATCCCATTACGCTTGCTTTTAATGGTGCCAATTTACCCCCCCAAAAAAGGGCAAAATGTCCCAAAATGGTTGTTTACATCCCCAAAAGTCCCCAAATTATGGGAACTGTAGTTAGGAAAACTTAGAGAGGGGTGGGGGGTTGTTGAGGGGGCGTAGTTTTCTCGATTTTGTCTGAGGGAGGGCCCACAGAGTCAGACTTTGATAACCTCTGCTCTGCTCTATAGCAACTGCCTGAGTAGTATGACTTTAAAAACAGCTGTGCATGCGGTGGCATTTCAGCGTGTACAAACAGCCCACATCAGTATAAACATTTTTTAAATTAACGTGCGAGACAGAATCCATTTTGCAATTTATTTATGATCCATGTATGTTTATGCTTAAAGTATGCCTTTTTATTTTGTCATGTTGAAATTTGTGTGTGTTTTGTTTATTATATTCTTTTACACTAATTTCTTCACTGTTCAGCATGTTGACTGTATGTGGGATCATGGCACAGTCCATTGTTTATCATATCTGTTTATCATATCTGCTTTTCAAATAATTTACTGTACACTGTGTGTGTGTGTGTGTGTGTGTGTGTGTGTGTGTGTGTGTGTTAATTAAAGCTGTATGTATGAGTATGAGCGGAGATGCTCCCAAAAGGGAACTTTAGTTTTAGTGGAACCATTAACCTTTCAGATGACACAGATCATGCAGCCAGAGCTGCAACGATGACAGAATGATGATGAGAGAGACACCGTGTGTTATTAGTGTGTGTGTGCGTGTGTTTTGTTAATTAGTGGCAGTAATCAGATGGTGCTCATTACATCCTCAACGCATGACTAGAGATCCATGTATGTTCATGTCTGTGTGTGTGTGCATGTATGTGTGTGTAAGCTAGGATCACAGAATTTGCCCCTGTACCAGCTAACAGTGTTGTGGCACAACGTACAACTCATTCATCCACACGCACCGCACACACACACACACACACACACACACACACACACACACACACACACACACATCGACACTGCGATCGCGACTCCAGATCTCTCATAATTAATTATCTTGCCCTGATCACAGGAACGCTCTAATTAGACAGACTACTTCAATTACCTGCCAGGAATTAGTCTTCTCCACGATGCACCACACATTAACCACATCAACAGGAATTAGTGTGCGCCATTACACAGCTCACACCAGCATACACCGATGGGAAAGTGTCTGTTTCATGAAGCAGTGCTCCTGAATGAATTCAAACTGCAGCTGTCATCTCCATAATACACCTCACCCAAATATTATGCTCCAGAACATGCCTCACTGTGATTATCAGAAAAAAAGGTTAAGGGGTAAAAAACTACAGCCCCCAGACCTTGACTGGAATCAGTCTGCTCTACGACCACTGTCAGTGACATCCTGCGTCTGGACCATAGAATGTATATAAGAAATGGATGTAGTCACCGTGACGTAACCCATTGGTTACAGTAGCTGGCTGTCGTTTTGAAGCTTTGAGTTCGGCATTTTGGCAGTCGCCATCTTGGTTTTTAACGTCGCCATCAATAAGACAATTTTAGGCGACCAGAATGTTACAATTAACTTTCACGAACTGAAAACACACTGTGAAAGGGTTAAAGTTGTAAGACGAAAACGCGGACCATTCCCAGACCGGACAACGCCATGGTAGCAACCTGTCAATCACAAGGTATCACCGCCCTAAAGCATCCCCTGCTTTATGGTCTATTTGACTCTAAAGGGGACCATAGTTTACTAAATGAACATCACACCAGTTGTTGTCAGCTGTAGCATGTTAGTTGGTTGAACCCGGTTAATCAAGCTCAATGGACAACGATTTGTGTCAAACTGTGTGCCTACACCGTTAAACTGAAGTTGGGTATGTCTGTGGATACATTTTATGATGGCGTCACGCAAATGTGTCAATTAGCGGAATGAGACATAAGCGGACTGGACGGCGAGTCCTTCTCCCTACAGCTGCAGCATCCCGCTGCTGATTCACACCGTGCCAAAGTAACTAATGCTATAGTGTTTTTATCGTTGTGCATGCGACCACACTCCAGCATAGACAATACAGAAATAAAGCTTACGTTGTTATACAACAAGTTCAGAATTGATTTCATGATTGAAACTCTAAAAAAAGTTGATCCAAACCTGGTCAAATGTCAACTCTTTTGACAGGTTGTTAAACTGAAGCACACCATGGCTTCAGTTCCTTCTCCCAGAGCTGTGAGGATTTCTTCTGTCTGCGGATGAAGCTGACTCATCTGATGGATGACTGCCAGTCACCATGATGCTGAGGGGACGTGTCCACACAGGAGGGTTTAACCTGGGATTATCAAACTGGCAAGACATGGTTTGACAATGAACGACCTGCAATGCAGTCTCCTGCAGTGTAATTTATAACAGGAAGCCCATTAAGGAAAACAGCTAGTCCACTAAAAATCACGTCGGCCCCATTTTCCAATGATTTGAAACTGAAAATGACATTTCATTCCATTCCACGATCACTGAAAGCATCTTTCCTTTCTTTCAAGCAGCCATTTGTTACAATTTGTTTTTGTTGCCATTTCAGCAGAACCTTCTATTTAAGCTCATTTGGGTCGAGCCAAATGAAGTGGGGTTTGGTGCAAACCAATTATTTTGGTTCATATTGAGCGTTAAAGCAACACATGATGCCAATCTTCAGTCTCAAAGCAAAACATTGTATTCCCTACGGATTTACTGTATATATTATTTATTTATTATTATTTTACTAAATAAGCTAAACTTCAATCGGCGGTGTGATCGGCTTTCTAACGGTCAGTATTTACTACCTGAAGTAAAGGATTATGTTTTCATAGTCAGGATGTTAAATGGACCAGGGTTTTTTGACCCTTCTACATGCACAAAATCAAAAATGGTTTTCAAAAAGTGAAAGGACTATGACTTTTTTTCTCATAAGCTTATGACTACTGACTGGACTGACTGACTGAAAGTAATGGTAAAAGTTGAAAATTGTAATGTTACACTTCTTAGCACAGTTTGCATTCAACGGTGCACGTATTGCAGGGAGATTCCGCCGCAGTAATGGCGACTTGTTTACTTCCGGTATTTCCCAGGATTTGTGTATACTGAATGATAAGCATCTCCTTCAGTTCATCAAATGTTGATAAATGTGCAGCTTCTGATTGGAGAAGTTCCGTGTCAGAGCACAGTGCCATTACGCACGGCCGTCCGCTGTGTTTTCCTTTATTAAATTACATGCAGATGCTGCAGAATAACCACACACACACACCTCTACACACACACACCACACTGGTCAGTTATAGCTCGGTATTCTGCTTGTTTATGCAGGAGACATCAGATTACCGGAGCTCATTAATCCTGTGTGTCATTGCCTCCTTTCCAACTTTCTTTTCAGCAAAAGTGATGTTTCATGTTTTATTCTTGAAATGCATTACGGTGCAAACGCTGCTGTGTCACATTTTTACGATATGATGTGACCATTTGCAGATTTGAGGCGCTGTGTGTGTTCACATCGTGCTGCTCTGCACCATCCAAACAACAACAGGATTTCCTTAGAGAAGCGTCTTTCCATTTGTTGAGCTGTTGTCATGCTTCTCTGTGATTGGCTCAGCTGTTTCACAGCCATGACAGAGAGAGTGTATTTATTACTCACACCCTCCAATATATACTAGACTTCACCCAGCCCTTTTGCACTTTGCCCTGCTGCACATGGAGTGTTACAGGAATGAGTCCTAAAACCCGGAAGTTTCCTCGTCTGGAAGTCAATGGGTTTTTAGTTAGATGCCTTAAATAAGGTCTGTGGTTAACACAAGCTGAAGAGATTTTACCATTTTGTTCTATGATAAAAAAATACGTCAGTAAATATCCCACTTGTGAATTTTGAAGCTTTTATGTGTCTTAAAAAGGTGGTTGCTAAATGAGACTACTAAACATCATCACGCCGACTCGTCTGCCTTTACAGCCTCGTTGTGTATACTCACGTTCATGCAACTGTGGTGTAGTTAGTCTATAGCCTAACGTTAGCTTTGAAAACAGCAGTTGACAAAAGCTCCGCTAATCTCTTTTTGGGAGCATAGAGCAGTTTGGTCTATTGGGATTGTGTCATGTCGATTCAAACCAGTCCGTTCTCATCCCCAGGGCGTCAAATACCGACGCTTTGTCACAGCCGTCGGCGTGTGATACCAAACAAGGCACCCTTGTGCGGCCGTATGAGGCACACCGGGCTCTCCGTTAACTACGATGTAAACCCATCCACGGCAACAGTAAATGCACATGGAAAGTGCTGTGGTGACGTAGTTTAAGGAGTGAAAGAGACACACAGGGCGGGTGGGAGGGGAGGTGGATGTGTCCAACAACACAAGGCTTTCATCCAGGAGACCGCTGTTCTTGTCCTGTGTTACATTTCTCTCTCACTTTACAATCATCTGACCGTTCCTATCCCGTGTTCACAACGTCAAGTCACATTTTCACTGTAAAAATATAGAAATTTTAAGCTCAACCTTTTAGTTTTTTCTAAAAAAAAACAGAGCGACGTCTTGGCGTCAGTATGTGACGAGTTGGCATGAGAACGTGCTGGTGTGCAATTGGGTTCAGTGCAGTTCGCTTCCAGGGGATCCTGTCTAGTCCAACCCAGCCCAGACAGGTCCAGTCCAGGTTCACCCCACTCCAGTCCAGTCCAGTGAAGTCCAGTCCAGTGGATCCTGTGAAGGAAGTGATTTTAATTAAAGATAAGTTGCTCAGTGTGCGGCCATACTGAGCCTGTTAATCTGAATCCAATAGGCTGGATGTAGCAGTGAGGAGGCCCTTGTAAAGCACAGGCTCTATTGAAGCCCACTGCATTTCATTTGGGTGGGAATCAATGCAGATTGACACCACTTAACATGCAAATGGTGCTCAGGTCAACCAGCGGCTTCCTGCCCGCTGGCGGTGGTCCAACATCTACAGCTTAACTCTCTTTTTCACCTCCCCTTTCTCCTCTTCACACCTCCTCTTTTCTCTTTTGTAACCTGTTTTCTTTCCCTTGAAAGGTTCTTCTCTTCCCTTCTTGCCCTTTCCGCTTCCTTGTCTTGCCTCACTCGTCCTTTTCCATCTTCCCTTCCGTCTCCTCTCCCGTCTCCCCACCTCTCCTCTCCTCCCTCCTCCCTTCTTTTCCATCACATTCCTCCCCTGCTGTTGTAAAAATCATATTCAGGATATTCGTCCATTTAAAGATATGAGAAAATAAAAGACTATTGATTGCTTGATAAACTGCCACTGATGGCAACAGAATGGGAGTAAAGTCAGTGTAACCCCTCGCTGCGGCTGTGTGTGTGCTAGCTGGAGGCTCTATGAGGGAGACGCTGTGGATCAATAGAGTGTATTTGTGTGTGTCGGCCCTTAGCTATCCTTCCAATTACACATTTCCAGCAGCGCGGCCGAGCACAGCTCTTTGTTAAAGCCTTAATGGATCAGCTCAGGGAAGTGTCCGCACGCACGCACTCACGCACGCATACACACACACACATACACACACACACAAATAGATACAGCTTTACAAGGTAAGCATTCTCAAATTGATTTGTTAAACAGCGTTTTGAGCCCCGGCGCTCTCTGCAACTGTGTAATTACTGTGAGAGCTGATGCTGTGTGTGTGTGTGTGTGTGTGTGTGTGTGTGTGTGTGTGTGTGTGTGTGTGTGTGTGTGTGTGTATCAGTGTGTCTGTGGA
This sequence comes from Sebastes fasciatus, assembly GCF_043250625.1. Lineage (NCBI taxonomy): Eukaryota > Metazoa > Chordata > Actinopteri > Perciformes > Sebastidae > Sebastes > Sebastes fasciatus. The sequence goes on along the minus strand of NC_133804.1, from coordinate 7,735,629 downwards.
TAATTTCATGAAGCGCCGTGCGTTTGTGTTGCCAACAGTTTCCAGATGAAGGAAGCTCCATGTGTCTGATTATCGAAGAAGAGAGCGTTTCATTAGGAATTTAGCTCACAACAGCAGACACATTACAGCCAGCAGCACCTCCTCATCTCCTGCACTCATCTCCTCTTCCTCCTTCACTCCTTTCAGATCTAATGAGCAGCAGAGTATATGGAGCTTTATTCAATCTGTTGAACAAGCACTAAACTAATTCAGTTTGCAAGTCAAAAATAGAGCACGCAGGGATGTGAATTGTGAGCACAGAAATTTGAAAAAAGATTTTGTGTGCGCTGTGTTCAAAATCTGCTCTCGCTGTTTTCACTGTTTTTTGGAAGAATCAGTTGGCAACTCTTGCTCCATCTCCTTCCAGGTTCTCCTTTAATTTGCCTCAGAGTTTTTTGTGTACTAATCTCTCCTGTCGCTACAGACACTACCGTGCCTCATCATCATTGAGCTTTTCCACCTTTGTAAATAACTTGTTTGAGATTTGGGTTCACTTGTTCCTCTGAAAATCAATAGTTATTCTCAACCCAGTCACCAGAAAACATGTTGGCATTGTACGTTTCTGCAAACCATGTATATGTTGAATGTAGACATTTCTGAACCAAAAAAACGTTTCATAAATACATTTCATATCAGTCTCGTATCACGCTTGCAGAACATGGATGGACGGATACTGTGATACTTACGTACGTAGTTAAGTTATGTAACAAACATACTTATTTTAACCCAAACCATGATCTTTTACTAACCATAACCAAGTAGTTTTGTTTATATTTACAATGTTAACCACGTGTTTAAAACTGCAACCATAATCCGGTATGTTTCCCTCAAACCCTTATTGACAATGCAGTTTAGTTGTATGGGAACGTCATTTTTAGGAGACAGGGTTGAGCATTCATATGTGGATTTATCAAACAAAAGAGCAGCACAGAATGGATTTACAAGAGCCACGAGATAGATTGTGGTTGAGAAAAGAAACATGAGTTAACTTTTAATCTACAGGCATATACAGTAACATCAGACATACAGTGAGAGCACCACACAATTATCTAGAGAAACATAGTTTACTAAAATAACCCTGATAGTGTGTGATACTACCTCTGGGGTCTGCGGGGACCCCAGTCGGTAAGATGAGGGTTAAGCTTGTTTCGTGACTCCTATTATATTAATGATATGATTCTGTTTGTGTGTGTGTGTGTGTGTGTGTGTGTGTGTGTGTGCGCTCCCTCCGGTTTCCTGTGAGCTCTCATTGGATACTGTCCATGCGCTCTCATTGGTTACTGCTCTTTTCTTGTCTCAGACTTGTTTCCAACGTGCCCCAACTACAAGCGCATCTAGGTTTTGGCCACAAGAAAATCAAGCCTGTTTGTGAAGACATGTCTCTGAACTGCTTAACTGAGACTTTTAGTCTCAGATCAAAGAACTTTGTGTGAGACAGGCAGGGTGAGGGCGGGGGGGGGGTGATCATCAGGAGGTAAGACATGAGGGCAAAGTGAAAACAGAAAGCTCTAACTATAATCAGTGTGACACAGAGTTTGTCTGCCCAGACTTGGATTTTTATCAGTGTGAAGGACTTTGTCCATCCAACCATGACACCTCCTCTCTCCTCCTCTTTTTCTGCACTTTCTGCTCATTTCATCTTTTCCTCTCCAATCTCACTTTACTGTCTTTACTCACACTTTGTCCTCTCAACTGTATAGGAGTGGATCCATGTGTTGTTTTACTTATATATCAGGCCAACATTGTATAAAATAAAATAAAATAAAATAGTAATGCTGTTAATATGATCATAAGCCAATCATTGTGACCCACCATTGATCAGCGATTCCACGTATTATAGACAAACTGTATATGTAGCTGTGACCCACCTCTTTTGAATAAACGCCTCATTTAAAGTTAGTGTATGCCTGATTTTTCTAAAACTTTTTGTTTAATTTTTTTCTGGCATGTGATTTTTATGTGTGATATTGATATACATATATTTTTGCCAGGCATAAGCCTGTGGTAAAAGGCATTTCCAGCAGTCTAAAAACAAGCCTCACCTAGTCTCATGCAGGTCACATGTTGGCCTTTGTTGTGGCTCAAAAACTGACATCCATAGAAAAGTTTGGTCCTCATTTTGAACGGGAGCATCTGCACATTAATTCCATACCTGATATATTGTGTTCCACTAAAGGTAGGCACGATACCAGATGAATAAATTCTCATTTTTGTTATCTTTGCTGAGAGCCAAACTGATCGAAAAGTCAAAACATGTCCCTAGTGACAAATAAGGGTTAAATGGTACTTAGAAAAGTGACAAAAATGGACGTGTACATGGATGTATGTGGTGACGTGTCTCTGTGGGATCAGCCCTATACTCTAACAGCATGGATTCCCCGAGCTAAATCCGTGGTGTTAAGTTGATGCACTTTTTGTTTCTTGTTGTTTAACATTTAACATGCTCTCCAGTTAGCAGGGGTGGTGGGTGTCAAAGCTGACTCCTCCTTCCCTGTGGCCCTGAGGGGACCTCCTCCTGCTCCTCCTCCTCCTCCTCCTCCTCTTCCTCCTCCCATTAATGTTAAATCATTCCAGTCACAGCTTCATTAGACCCGTCCTTCCGTTTCTCTCAACTTACCAAAGCACAGAGAAGTTCTCAGCTCTCACACTCGTTGTCCTCCAGGCTCCACAACGATTCCCTCCTACAACATGGCAGAACACAGATGAGCTGCAGATACAGCACAGCACAGTCCTGGGAGGATGATCCACTGAGTGTGTGTGTGTGTGTGGGAGAAAGAGGGTGCCGGATATAGGCTACTGTGTGTGTGTATTATGAATGGGTTTATGTCTGTGTTATGTATGTTTTTTTTGCCCGTGTGTCCATGTTTTTATCTGACCTGCTGTGTGTGCGTAAACATGCATGCATGTGTGTGTGTGTGTGCTCATGACTCGGGAAAAGACAGCAGTCTAAAGGATGAAATTGAAGAGATTAGCATGGTCTGCTCTGCTTTTGATTAGTTCTGACTGGAAATCTGCCCGAGCCACAAGGGGCCCCTCAGCAGCCCTCTCTCTCTCTCTGGATGTGTCCCTCTCTCTCTTCCCCCCCCACCCCTCTCCTCTCGCAGCGTTTCGCGCTACGCCAGAAATTGAATTGATATTTTGTAAACCTGATTTGTGGATAACGTGATGTGACAGCGACAAATGCCTGGCTGAGAATGGTTTTCAAAGCCAGTCCAAATGAAAGTTATTACAGGGTAAATGCGCATTTCTTTGTCTCGGCGGCGGCAGCAGCCCCTCCTGGCTCCGAGTATGAGTTTATATGGGTTGAATATGGATCCATTTCCTGGGTAATTGAATTGATACTGTCATGCACGGGGGCAGTGCCACATTGCTCTGCAGGGCGGATGGACTGTCTGATTGAATTGGATAGGGGGGGGGGGCCCCGGTGGATGTGTGTGTGTGTGTGTGTGTGTGTGTAAGGGGTTGTCAGCAAGCAGTCATAAGATAGACACACCTCAGTGTTCTCCTGATTACTGCCGTACAGCCAATTGTCTCTCCAATAATCTGCCGCCACAACCTCCTGACACACACACACACACTCGGGGACACACACACACATGCGGACGGATACGGGTCAGGCAGCACAGAAGCCATTTCCAATTCCAGGGTAGGCGAGCGCGCCGCAGATCTGCTACATATTAATTTTGTCCCGGCTGAGATTTGCTCCCATTCAGTTAGAGCCGATTGATGAGAGAGCAGAGAGGATCGGACGGCTGCTCATTCGCTCTCCTCACCTCTGATTAGAAACACTGCCGCTGTCACCGCGCTATTAGGACGGAGGGAGGGAGGGAGGGAGGGAGAGAGGGGGGAGAGGAAGGGTGAAAAGAGATAAGAGAGGGACAGTGAGAGGGGAAGGAAAGAAGGCGAGATAAGGGGAAACGGGGGGAGAGAGAGAGGGAGGACAGAGGGGGAGAAAAGGAGGTAAGAGGGAGAAAAAAGGACGGGGATGAAAGGAAAGACATGAAGAAGAAAGGGATTTGGCCAGGTAGAGGAAGATAGGAAGAGATGGAGGGATGACGGAGGTTTAGGATGTGTGGATGTGGAGGAGAGGTACGGAGAAAGGAGGGAAAGAGGGAGATTGGGAGGGAGAGATGGAGGGCTGAAACAGAAAAACAGAGAGGAAGAGATGGGTGAAAGGAGGAAGGGAAGGATGGAGGGGTGAAAAGGGGAACGCAGTAAGGGATGGAGAGAGAGAAAGAGACAGGGAAGGAGATGACGGTGTGTGGTGGGAGAGAAGAAAGGCCAGAAGGGTGCAAAGAGTCGAGGAATGAGGGATAAGATAGAAAAAGAGGGAGGATGAGATGAAGAGATAGAGGGAAACGTGGGAAGGAAAAAGAAGGATATGAGGGTGTGATGTGAGAAGGGTGAAAGAGCGAAGGAGAGGGCAGAGGAGTGAAAAGAGATAAAGAGAGGGGGACAGCAGTATAGGGCAGAAGAGATGAAAGGAACGGAGTAAGGGATGGAGAGACATAAGGAGAAAGAAACAAAGGAGGAGGTCAAGTGTGTGGATGGATGAAAAGAGAAAAGAGTGATGGAAGGAAAGAGGGATATTGAGGTGTGGTGGGAGAGAGAAAAGGGATGGAGGGAAGAAGGACTGGAGATATGAGGAGGGATGGAAGGAGAGGGACATGGGTCTATGGATGGGGAGCATGATGGAGAGATAGCAGGTGGAAGGAGGAAAGGGAAGATGAAGGTGGGAGTAATGGAAAGAGGGAGCAAGGAAGAGAGGGATAACAGCTGGAGAGAAAGGAGAAAGTGAGGTTGACTGACTGAATGAATGAATGTATGAATGAATGAATGGTGGCTCACTGTTGGTTCCATTTACTCTTAGATTGGAAACACAAAGGTTTGTACTCGGTGTACTCGGTGTATACTCGGTGACGGCATGTTGTATGTGTGACTGATAGTTCAACATTTTGGAAACAATATTCACTTGCTTATAGTCTGGCGACCTGTCCAGGGTGTACCCCGCCTCTGCTCAATGTCAGCTGGGATCGGCTCCAGCCCCCCCGCGACCCTGGATAGGATACGCGGTCACAGATAATGGATGGATGAATATTCACTTTCTCTACAAGAGTGAAATGAGAAGATTTATACCACTCCTATGTGTGTATGTATGTTAACTGATGTTACAGTTATGTTGCATGTGTTAATACCCAGCCAAAGTTCACACATCTGCCTACCAACACCTTTAAAGCTCACCAATTAACACAAAGCTAGAGGAAATTTTATTATAGAAACTTTTTTGGTTATGTTTGTTGAAATTCTCATCGCATCCAGACAGCAATCAATAAATCAAATACTCTGACAAGAAACAAAAACAATCTGCTGTCAGGACTGTAATAAACTGTCCAATCATTTAATTTGGCCCAAATGTAATGATTGTACGGGCTACCTACATACCTACCTGTCTACATACCTGTCTACCTACCTACCTGCCTGTCTACCTAACTGTCTACCTACCTACCTACCTGTCTACCTAACTATCTACCTGCCTGCCTGTCTACCTACCTACCTGTCTACCTACCTACCTGTCTACCTGCCTGCCTGTCTACCTACCTACCTGTCTACCTGCCTGCCTGTCTACCTACCTACCTGTCTACCTACCTACCTGTCTACCTACCTGGCTGTCTACCTGTGTGCACCTTGCCCGTGCACTCATTCACCAGAGTCTTCCACCAGCTGCGAGCTTGACAGCTGTGAGTACTACCAGCAGCCATGTTGGTTGTTTATGTTCATAATGATCATTTTGGGGGAGTGTCTCTGAATACTGACAGTCCGTACCTGAAGGGACAGTGTTGATGACTTGGTGACCTTCTCTCTAGATTTAGGGACTTTTGTAGTTAGTGCTGTGAGCTACTTCCATTGGAAAAGAGATAGCAACACTGCACTGATAAAATATCCTGCTTGATGTACTTTGAAAAATCAAGGCAACTTTTTGCATCGTAATATCATGTAGATCCATCAAGACTAGTCTTTGTATAAACTACTTCATTTTTGTACGTAAAATATAAAGTCAACTTCATTTTATTATGTTTTAGCCATATTTCTTAGTGGAACCACACAGCTTCACTTTATTTTCAACATCTGGACTGGTTGCTGTTAGAGCATTTATTTTTCCTGCAGTGCAACAGATGGGAGACATTTATCCACCTGAAAAGTGATTCTGGTCTGACAGCTTAGTCTGGAGCCACTGATGTTTCATCAGCCTGGACCTATCAGAGATTTAGAACGAGCCAGGGCTGATGTGGTGCAACGTAACCCACCACACTCATGGTGTCACTCCTCCCACTTCACAGTTACATTGGACCATTGAACATTGGAGTAAATATAACAAGATCATTTTTTTGTTGTGTGGGTGTATCTTAGAAGATTGACTGGGATTATGTAAATACATTATTGTTAAGAGAAAAAATGCACAATTTCAAACAAATGTAGATTAACTTCAAACTAGATATTTTCATGTATTTTCAATATCATAGATTTTAATTGTGCTACATTTACATCTGTTCAGATTTATTTTTTACAGTGTGGGTTGTTGTTTTTTTCGACACCAGCTTTAATCTAAAGAAAACGTAACATGTAAAAACAACGATTTGTTGGTTTTGGGGAAGGTCCATGCTGGAAGTATTTCTTGGCAAACAGCCCACGTTGGCAGTTGTATTAAACTGATGTTTGTGATGAAATAGTTCCAGCACCTGACTCCCTATGTAAGAAATAAATAAGAGCTTGTTTCTTCTCTTTGTTTTCCAACATTTCTGCTTGTGTACGCATTAAGCTATAGGCTAACCCCATCCTGACTGGCTCCATACTCAACACACAGACATGGATATTGAACTCAGCTCACTCTGAAAGACAGCTACAATCATATTTCCCACCATATTGAACTATCCCTTTAAAGCTGACAGCTCTAGACGCCTTATTTCAGCGGAGCCATTTAAACCTCTCATCTGTAGCCCCCTCTTAAGTTCACATTTCTTTTCCAAACCTTGTCTTTCACGCTGCTGTCACCACTCCCACCTGAAAGCATTTTATGAGACATTTAGCTTCTATGCTAGAAAGCGTTTGATCTATTTCATCTGCTCGTGCAAACTAGAATCAGATGTCTCACCATGAGACACACACTAAGGATTAGCCACCCTCTAACTCTTCGAGCTAGTTAGTAAATACACATATGGATGGTTTGTGTTACATTGTAAACCCAACAGATTGTTTTACTGATTTCAAATAATTCAGTCCGTTAAGGATTTGCAGTTGTGTCCTTCAAAAGAGAAGACAGACAAATTGGACCACTGACAGAGAGACAAAAGGTTCATTAATAGTGTTCCCAGCAGATGCAGTCAGCATTGTCCTAAACTTCAACACATCATTAACTCTTATCAGCTAAATGCTCCCAGCTTTAACTTAAACAGTCCTCTTCATCTAATAGTCTCCTCAACTTTAGGCCTTAATTGTGTCCATAGCAGCTAATCGGGTGGCTGTAATAAGAGCGTGTGCATGGTCAAAATGGCCCACCACCACCACTACCACCACCATCACCACCTAATGGTATAAAAACTTAACGATCGTTATCGTCCACCTCTTTCCATTCTCACGACTCCGCCTCTTTCATCTCTCTCTTTAATTCCTTCCATCTCTCAGTCTGTCTCCACCTCACTCTCTCTCTCAGTCGTTAAAGAGTTGCCCATTAACACAGTCCTTAGGTAGACTTATTAAGTTCACTTAACAGTTAATGCTCCATTCAGAGGATATTACCATTTAAAGGTCTGATTTGCTCTGTAATGTTTGATCATAGCAGAGACACCATTAGCCAGCATAATGAGCAACATTTACACCCCAACTAGTGCAGAAGTTTGGGATTCCAGACATCTGTTGCTGAAGGACTAAAATATTGATAAGGATTTTATGGTATGATATGGACTTTAAGAGTTGTTTACTCAAACTTTTAGCTTTTACAGAAAATAGAAGGCAAAACTAGACGATAGCGATAATAAAATGACAAAACAGGTTTGAAATAAGGCGGCAATTCAAATGCATAACCAGAAAAATGATTAACTAGTCAGCTCCACACATTTAGGGCATTTTCATATTAGGTACGAATGATCCGTACTGTGCCCGAGTACGATTGCCCATTCCTCTCCGTTTAGCTTTCCCATTAGTAAAGTTGTTCCGTACCCGAGTACACTTGCGTCATCATCCACGTGTATTTGTTTATGTTGAGATCAGCTGTTCTATAGTGTCGGAGCATTGTAAAACAGTAGTCTTTCCAACAATGTCTTTCGAACAAACACCAACTCTGGTTTGGTTGAAATAAACTCTTATTTCACAGAGTTTGATGTGAAAATATGCCGACTCTACACGTTGTCTCCCTCCGCTGTCTCTCTCTCTCTGTTCGCTGAGCAGCTGAGCGGCTCTCGTTCTTCAGAGGTAGACCATTAAACTATCTAAATAAAATAACAAATATCGCCCAACCCCATCGCCTACTATTGTTTATATTTTAATGAACCTCTTGCCTGCCTTCCTGCTTTATCAATCATGGCCATGCAGTTCAGATGATTGGCGCGTGCTGCGTGCATATACAGATTTCGGAGGAGACCGACGGTGTTGAAAAAGCCTGCTACTACTCGCTGACTGCTAAAGTTACTCACGTTAAATAGCAGTCTACTTCTGTGTTTTGGTACACATGAACCGTACTCAAGACCACCTTTTCAAGTGGACTGGAGTGAATGTACGAGTACGGTACGGAGCGTTCACACTAATCGATCGAACTGGACTTTGGGGACAAGTGTACTCGGATCCGGGCACTGGTCCCTGATGTGAAAGCACCCTTTATCTAATTACAAGTGAGTCGCGTCACACGCACATAAACCACACCCATAGATGCCAGTATAGCTCCTCACAGGAAGCTGATTGGTCCAAACTACTGTGGTTCTCTCGTGATATTGCGAGAATCATGCAAGGTAAGAACTATCAAGCTTATATGCATACAATTCATAATTAGTGGTGGCAGCTTAATTCAACCATGGCGTTACATGGTGTAACTTTTCATTTCTAAGGAGTTTTGAAGTTTTTCGGAGCCAGCACTGAAATGTTTGTGTAGTAGCAGCAGGTAGTCCACTAATTAGTATATTATTCAGTATCTTAATGTATTCATATTCATGCAACAAACAAATAGAAATAATGAAACTGAACCGAATCTACAAGAATAATATTCTGTGAATACTGCATTTTAGAATTACCTCAATAAAGGTTTGCATCTTCCAGGTGACCATCAGTATATTATTGATCAATTCTATAAGATATGAAATCAATCAAACTGCATCGTAACCCCTCCTCTTCCTCCCTCCCCCCCTGCCCTCCTCACCTCCCTGCAGTTCTCCCATGGATCACAGCATAATTAAAGAAACCGGCCAACAGATCCAATTTAAGATTACTGTCTATGAAGAATGTGTGCAGTAGCTGCTGTAGCCCCCTCTCCACGTTCACCCCCCTCAGTAAGACCCCCAGAATACCTATTATACAATCTGTGATCAGTGATAATAAACCTGGAGGAAATCGAACACACTGCCACTGAACGGACTAGCTGCTGGTTAAGAGTTAAACCAACACACAAGGCTACAATTTTCCTTTAAATATAAATGGTATCTGATCCAGTCATGACCTCCATGGCTGTTCTGAAAGATATTGTCTGATTCCCTTATGATTGATTTTTAAATGTCTTGCATTGATCAATGTAAAATAACATTACCTTCTTTCCAACCTCTTTGGTCATAGAAATGACACTATGAAATGGTACGAAGATGCTGAGACATAAGTCTAAATGAAATGGGTGATACAGTCATACGCGGTGGTCTGATTAGAACAATTATTATATGACTGGAATCCATTCTGAAATAATGCGATGAGAATTGGCCATTCCAATGTGATGACTAAGTAGTTCCTCCTGTTTAAGCTGCACTAATCAATATTTCTGTATTAGCAGTGGGTCAACTGACTACATGTAATGTGAAAGAGGTCGCTCGTAGAGATGAACCCACAGAGAATTATCACCCAGCTCTGCAGTTCCCCTCAGCTCTACGGAGCTGTTTAGCATCTTTCAGCTCATTGTTTTGGTTTTATAGCCCACAGCTTTACTGTTTTTAGTTCACTCTCACGGCTCTCATCAACCGTGCAACTGTTTCAGCGAAAAAAAGCTCCGATGTTCACTACCTGCTCAGCAGCAAACAGCAGACAGACACAGTTAGAGACTAGCTGGTGAACATCGTGGAGCATTTATCAGCTGGAGTCAGATATTTTCCCCTCAGGAGTTGGTGGAGACCAAACTGGAGCTAAAAGGAGAGGGAATATAGGACTAATCTGGGTGGACACAAACAGAATTTCAAATGATTGATATTTTTTCTCTGTATCTGTGTAAATAGGTTATTGTTTGCTTATGTGTTAGTGATATCAACTTAATGATAATAAAAACATGATAATACAACCCGGTCTTACCAAATGGTGAATGAATAACCAATTTTTTAAGTAATTTCGCCTGTTATCGCTAAATATTTTTTTGCTTTTCGCGTGTCATCTCATTCCGCTGCAATGTTAGAGGCTCAGAGCAAGTCGTCTGGAAGTCAGGTGATGTAGTATAAAGAGCAAGAAAGTCTGTCGAACAAACACAGGACTTTCACCCAGGAGACCGCTGTTCATTTCCCGTGTGAAACCAAAAGTCAACTGTTGACTTCTGTGCATAAATTAATTTACAAACAAACGTTCTTATTTTAACCTAAACCCTGATCTTTTCCTAAACATAACCAACTAGTTTTGTTTGAATTCACAACGTTAACCAACTGCGATCGTGCATTCCGTATGTGATGAGTTGGGAATGAGAACGGGGAATTAAAGGACGGGAAAAACGCTTAAAATACGTTGACATGACACACAAAATGTCCTTAAAAGTGGTGTGCTATTGATACGCCTTCGCATGGTATTGTGTTTAGAGCTTCTTTTGCTGCCCCCAACTGGCCAAAGATCAATTATTTTTGCTCTAAACTTTGTTCTTTTGCAGAAATCCTCCACTTTAAAACATTACAAGTCATATGTTATGCACATTATTTTAAAAGCTGGTGATACTTTATTATTTACATTTCTAATAATTTGAAAAGCCTGAAAGGTGAATTGATATTACAATCCTTTTATCATCCCTGTTAGACACCTGGTAACTCTGGAGTTACTGTTTCCACCACCTGCCCAAACTTTGTAATACTTTGCTAGCTCATACTGTATCTCCTAAAGCCAGCCGCATTTATCTGATATCTTTATTTATCCCATTATCTTTCACATTGGTACATTGGAATAATCAAGAATTCAAGGGAATTGAATTCTTGGAATAAGGGCTCCTTAGACACACACACACACACACACACACACACACACACACACACACACACACACACACACCGTAAATGCTTCATTTGATCAATCAATCCTGCAGTACAGTAACTGAATGTTGGCCCAATGGACTGAAGACACCACTATATCTCTCCAGGTCCGCACTCTGTCAAACAACTCTCGGCAATCACTTCACTTCATTTGAAAACTCGGCTTTCTTTCACTGAAGCAGTTCACACTTAGAAAAACTCCTTCTGTATTGCCGCACTAGCTCCATTTCACTTCAGTAAAAAAAAAAAAAAAAACTCCACTCCTCCACTTCAAAAACTCTACTTCAATCAGCGCAGAATAATACAAAGGGCTTTCAGATTACAGAGGGCCTGCTGTACTTTAAATCCTGTAATACAGGCTGAAATGAAATCCATTTTTTGCTCCGATGATCTTTCTAGGCAATGTTCAACATGGTCAGAGAGAGAGAGAGAGAGAGAGAGAGAGAGAGAAATGGCCATCTGTCTGCCACTGTTACTGTGCCACCCGCGACTACCACACACACACATGACCCGGGCTGAAAAAATGAGCTGCTAAAAAACCCCAGAGAGAGGAATGAGATGCCGTTTTTCCATTTGTAGCAGCATGATAGCACAAAGGAAAGAGACAAAACATTATTTGAAGATAGAAGATACACACACTCTGATAAGGGAGAAAGGAAGAGTGTGTGTGTGTGTGTGTGTGTGTGCGGGTGTGTTCGGGAGTGTGTGACTATTTCATCTTCCATGGTAACTTAAATGGTAGATGGAGGTCCCACACACACACACACACACACACAGACAGACAGGCCTCCCAGTGCTGCGGCACCCCAGATGCCTTACGGGATTGTAATAATTCATGGAGTTAGCCAACTGCTTGCTGGACCAGACAAATGGAATTATACTGCCCAGATGAGATGGCTGCATACATGTGTGTGTGTGCGTGTGTGTATGTGTGTGTTGTGTATTTGCGTGTTTGTGCGGTCTGTGTGAGTGTGTGTCTCAGGGCCACTCGGCCAGTCAGTGCGAAAGAAAAATAGCTGCTCCACTCCATAACCTTCTCCACACACAGCAGCAGCGGGCCTGCATCTGTGTGTGTGTGTGTGTGATTGTGCTATGCAGCAGAAGGCCGAGACACCGTGACATTGTTAAACCATGTTAGATTTCAGGGCCTCTGGCCAGGGATGTCACTGACACACACAAATGCGCACACACCAACACACATACACAAACTATCTATCTATCTGCTTGCCTGCAGGCTCCAGGCTGACCATTAGATAGGGGCCCATTAAATATGACAGTCAAACTGCACTGTTTTTGCATCCCAATCAGACGGCAACCTCCGGGTCTGAAAAGTGAAGCCAATGCTGAAGTGCCTTAAACTTGCATTCTTTCTAACAGCCAGCAGGGGGCGACTCCTCTGGTTGTATAGAAGTCTATGAGAAAATGACCCTACTTCTCACTTGATTTATTACCTCAGTAAACATTGTAAACATGAGTTTATGGTCTCAATCGCTAGTTTCAAGTCTTCTTCAATACAGCATGATGTTCGTTTAGTAAATGATGGTCCCATTTAGAGTCAGATAGACCATAAAGCAGGGGATGCTGTAGGGCGAGGCTACCTTGTGATTGACAGGTTGCTACCACGGCGTTGTCCGGTCAGTGTGTTTTCAGTTCATCAAAGTTTATTATAATCTTTTTAGTCACCTGAAAATGATTTATTCAGCGTTCAGTAGTATTTAACTCCACCGTCTCGTGTCACTTCTGGTTCCAAAAAAACAAGATGGAGAAGACCAAAATGCCGAACTCGAGGCTTCACAGAGGCAGTCCACAAACCAATGGGTGACGTCATGGTGACTATGTCCACTTCTACACAGTCTATGGTCCGAATCTTCAAAGATAATTTTGGTCTTACTTTCACAGTTTTGGCCATCTCCACGCACACAAACACACAAATACGTTCTCTAAAAAATAATCTTTTGCACATTCTTCTGTTCAATGTGGGCCAGTAGGGCTGTGATGTGATGATCGGCCCAGTCGAGTGAGACGACTGGTCCCGATGTAGGGAAGGTAGGGACTGCCATCTCACTCACACTTATCTCCCTGTTTCCCTCCTCAGCCAATCACGTTTGGTTACCTGGCTGGGTCCCGTGGGTACACCTGCCCTTTTTTTTCCCTTATTTCTGGTAATTTCTGTTAACATTATGTCAGAGGACTACTCCTGCTGTTTAGTATTTCCCTTTCAGAAACTTTCTACAGACACATTTCAAAAAAGATTGGTTAAAATCGACGTAGCAGATGCTGGATTCTACATTTCCCATAATGCAATGCAACTCAATAGCATTTTTCATAAGGCCTTTTAACACATCCTCACCTAAACGACAGAATAGATTGTTTGCTGTTAAAGAGTACCAGTAACAGGCGCACGTTTCAACCACTTGGAATTGAAACTGAAACTACTTGGTTAGGTTTAGAGATCATGGTTTGGGATAAGATAAGTGCATTTGTTACGTAACTTAGGTTGTGTATGTAAGTTAAGTATGTTATATTGAAGACATGGCCCTCCACATCACATCACTGTCCTGTGACACTTTCATTATTACTGGTCTCCAAAGGAACATGGAGACAATACAGAAGGCAGGGCAGAGGTAAAAGTTGATTCAGAGATGACTCCTATACTCCGAGCTTACTGCTGCTCTTCTTCTCTGCTCCTTTAGTTCCTCCTCTTCACTTCATCTCACCTCCTCCCTCTTCATAATTCCATTCATCTTTCTCCTCTCTCTCTCCCCCCCCCCTTAAAGCTGCTTGTATTCATCTCTTCTCCGTCCCCTCTCATTCTTTCTTTATCCTCTTTCCACCCTCATCCTCTCCCATCCCTTTCCCCTGTTGCCTCCTGTTTCCTCCCCCCTCCCTCCTCTGTCTCTCCATTCATCAGTATTTCAGCTCCCCAACAGATAGCATCGTTGCTTTACTGCTGCGCCGAGCTGACAGTCTGTCTGTCCTCGCTGTGGGCTTTAAACACACTAAATCAACGCCTGAAAGAAATAGATATTTTGCCACTAAGATAAGCCCATTTCCTGGCGAGTATTCATTGAAATGATATAATAACTGACATGGATAGGAGAGCGGCGGAAGAGAGAGGGAGAGAGAGGGAACAGAGATAAATATGCTATTTGCAAGTTTCCTTTTGTAGCGTGAAGGCGCCTCCCTTTTTTCTGGAGGAGGAGAAGGGGTGAGGGATCTAAACGTTGACAGGGGAGGTGGTAAATTGAATGCCATGAGCCGTCTGAGCCTCTCTGTCTCTAAAAAGAAATTCAATTAAAGTGTATTGGAGGGTTGTGAATGTGGCAGAGACTGGGCTCCCAGTGGCTGATAAGAGCTGCTTCTCTCAGCGAGTGGCGTTATAACTGAAGCCAGATCACTAGCTGCTAAACGTGTAATCCCCTGCAGCCGAACAATATGGGCCCCAGTCTGATTCAATACAGCAGCAGCCAATTCTCCACATTAAATCAACGCAGGGGGGCCGGAGTCGCCGCCGCCGCCGCCGCTGCACAGCCACTAACGCACTTCCTCTGGCTTAAGCCACACACAGAAATCAGAAAGCTAGGCCGCTGACAATGGCTGCTATCTACCCCTCAACACACACACATACACACACACACATACACACACACACGCATTGTATAAAAGCTCCCTTGGGAAGTGATTTCAGTCTTTTCAGTGTTAAGTACCTGCCCCACTCTGGCTAATACCACCACTAATACTGGAATTATACTGTGTGTGCGTGTGTGTTTGTGTGTGTGTGTGTGTGTGTGTGTTGGCCTTTTCTCACAGATAAAAAAAGATGAGATTAAATGGTGCTCCTTGGCAGAAGCACACCATACAGTCTGGTTCATGACCTGTTAAGCTCCGGGTCTGTGTGTGCGTGCGTGTGTGTGTGTGTGTGTGTGTGTGTGTGTGTGTGTGTGTGTGTGTGTGTGTGTGTGAAACCTGCCACACTAAAACCTCAATTCAGTCAATTTAAAGGGACACATCAACTTTTTTGTAAAGAAGCTCATTGATCAACGTATTGCTTCGCAACGATCAGTCAGGCAGCGACGCGTTGCTCTGGAGAGATTCTCTAGTAGCACATCAGTGGAATAATGTGACTCTATATTTTGATGGGGCATTTTTTTTTGGGGTTAAAGAAAGTTTTCTTATTTTCCGCAATTTTTGCGAAAAACAAACTAAAACACTCACTTGGGGTAAATTGTTGTTAGTGTTGTTTTTAGGCCAGGAGAAACTTGGAAAAGGTAATATATTCCAACAACGTTAATATTTTCTACATGTTTCTATTCAGCTTGATCTTGCATAGTACAACAATAATCCAGTAATTATGTCAACTATAACCGTAACCACTGATTTTTTTTAAAATTAATTTTATTTAACCTTTATTTTACCAGGATATTCACATTGTCAATTCAATTCGATTAAATTCAAACAACTTTATTAATCTCTCTAGGGTCAATTGGTTTGGAGCAGCTTGTACATAAAAACATGTATAAAACACAGTGACACACAACAACAACAATATATGTAAGCTAAAAATATAAAACAGGACCTAATACGATTACTGATGTAAATTAGACAAACTAATAAATAAACAGACTGAATAAGAACAATAGAAGGATCAGTCTAATAAGGGATAAAAGGATCTGTGATGGTAAAAGGATAAAAATCCGTAAGAAATACAAAATCTAAGGAGCATTCAATAATGTGATTGCAGAGGGGATAAACGATTTAGAATAGCGGGTAGTTTTACAAACCGGCAAACCGTAAAGACGTCCTGACGGCTAGAGAGAAAATTCACTTGAAAGTACATAACCAGAAGATGCTAAAATACATTCATCCTTACAGAGGATCTGCTGGTTACGAAAGGAATTCAAATCTCTCTGTTTCACACCAATAGAACAGATTTTAACAATACTGTAATACTGTAACAAACATTGTATTTGAAGTCTAATTTGAAGTCACTGCTTCTATTTTTACTTCCAAGCGTTTGATTTGATGTGGATTCAAATGTTTTAATAAAATGAAGCATGTGGTTGTTGCACTCCAAAAAAAGGGAAAGATATAAAGTGGATTATTGGTAACAGGCAGGACAGTCCTATTGATGTAGAGTGGAGAGAGAGAACTTCAAAACATCCTAAAAAAAATCTGAATGGAACAGTGAGTTATAACCAACCAGTTTAATGTGAACAAAAGCATAAAGGTTTTGTCTATTTTATTTCTTTAATTACATGAATTCCAATCCAGTAATAAAGCCTTAAAAATGACACAAAAACCGACCTGGTATCACAAGCTAGTTTCACTTTATTTTATTATTATTATTATTTTTTTACTAATGATGAACCAAAGTGTAGTCTAGATCATAAACAAACGCAACCTAACACAGAAACACACACACACACACACACACACACATACAGATTATGAATGACTAATAAGTTGCCTGGGAATAAAGCTCATTAATTAATAACAAGAGATACACAATAGACCCACATTAACACTGTCAGCCAGACACGCACACACACACACACACACACACACACAACCAGCACCCCCTCCAATCTCCAATTATTAATTAGTGAAAGTGAAATCTATGAATTATTTGCTCCATTATGTACTTTAGTGGCTTCAATTTGCATTGTGGCCTGTTTCCCCCTGGCCAGCAGATTAAAGTGGCTATTTGAAATCAATTTCTCTAATAACAGATCTTAACGAGCTCATCAATTAAGGCTTCGTTAATGGCTTGTTACCGTCCAGTGTGTATGTGTGTGTGTGTGTGTATGTGTGGCCCTGTCTGCCTGTGTTACTCCTGACGAAGACACACCGCGTACATATATCACTGTGATTGGTCTGAGTGGGCCAGGCTGCTGGGTATTGATAGGAGGAGGCGACATTGGGGGGGTTTAGGCTTCACTTTTTTGTCTAAACCCTATAACTGGAAGCTTAAAGGAATGTTTGACACGCACACACACACAAACACACACATGTTTAGGGTTGGGATTGGGGGGTGGGGGCGTGTCCCGGCCTTCAGGAACCTATTTGAAAGAGTCTTTATGCAAATGAGTCTGATAATGGCTTCCAGCGTTGAGGTTATGATTTCCATAAGTTAGGCTGCTCACTGGGGCATTTCCCAGGCTGGAAAGACCATTAGCACGCCTCACACACACACACACACACATAGTTATGAGCCTGTGACCTCCTCCCTGACCCCTCTTCTCTTTGACACACACACACACACACACACAGTCACGCCCCCCTCTAAATGTAAGTGTTATATATGCATGGGTTAGTTTAACTGCTCGGAGCGAGGCCTGTAATAAGCAGTTTGTTTATTTAACCTCTGCCTGGGCTCTTTCTTTAAGCACAACATACGTCCACTTCAGATGCATACTGTGGGCTGACTTCTCACAGTTAATGTTACATTCACTTAGATCAACAACGCCACCTGAACGCTTCAGTCAGATCCATGCAGGCTTAAAGGTCACGATACACATTTCATTTTAGAGGTCTCCAACTGTACAAAAGCTCGTTAAATGTTAAATGTTATCTTCTTTGACTTCTTCTTTTCTATTGGAAACACATCTGGCTGTAGCTGCTGTAACCGAGCTACTAACGGAAGTGTGTGTGTGTGTGTGTGTTTGCAGAGTGTTGCTGTGCTGTGTTTGTGTGTCAGCTCAGACTCTGACTGATCTCACATCTAACCAGGAACTTCAGCTCTTCCTCAGCCTGTCGCCGAGCGTTCATGAAGTAGAGTCATAAAGCTTCGGGATATGCAACACATTTTCCACTCAAGTTGGAACATTTTCAAAATGCAATCACATTTTTGTGATGCGTTTCCCGATTATAAGGGAAAAACTCAGAGTGAGCACACCAGGGCCAGGATGAAGTGACTGAGGGGGGGCGGTTAAATATTGTGAGGGGGCATTTTTTTTTTCATAAAATAAAATTAATTGATTTAACGATGTAATAGCCTCAGAAAGGCTAAATAATAACAAGGTTGGTTAAGGTTTTCCTTTCATCCGATGAGGGTCGCACTGTAAAGGACAGAGGGTGTGGTATGCTGTACAGATTGTAAAGAAGAAGCATTCACAGATAAAGGGTCTTTCTTAGTTTATTATGGGCAAAAAAAAACTTTAAAAAAATCAGTTTAGCACCAAAGCCTGGCGGAACCAGCCCAAGAACTAACCAGCCAGCTGTTCACTAGCGAACTAGCTTGCTAATTCCACCATGCTTCAATGCCACACTGCTTACAGAAATTGTGCCGAACAAAGTTTGTCACTCATCTGGCGATAGCAATGTGCTTTCCTCCGCTGTGATAAGAGTGTGTGGATGAAGCATTGAGTTGTTCATCCATCCATCCATCCATTATTTGTAACCGCTTATCCTGTTCAGGGTCGCGGAGCCGATCCCAGCTGACATTGGGTGAAGGCAGGGTACACCCTGGACAGGTCTCCAGACTATCACAGGGCTGACACATAGAGACAGACAACCATTCACGCTCACATTCACACCTACGGGACATTTAGACCCAACAATGAACTTAACCTGCATGTTTTTGGACTGTGGGAGGAAGCCGGAGAACCCGGAGAAAACCCACGCTAACACAGGGAGAACATGCAAACTCTACACAGAAGGGTTCCAAGCCGGGTTTGAACCTGCGACCCTCTTTGCACGGTGCACCGTGCAGCCCCTTAAGTTGTTCAATATGACTTATTAACATTTTCTATGTGCCTCGTAACGTTACTTACCTCTGCGAATCAGCGACTTGCAACAAGTCGGTTTAGTTTGTGGAGAAGTCAGCCCGCTGGCAACGATACACATAAAAATGTCCGTCGCTCTGACCGTCCTGCTACGTCGATTTGAATGGGAATGTCCGTCCTATACTCCTATATTCTATTTCTATGTGCTGGTCAGATGTAACTGAAGCGTAGTCGAAATAAATAGCGTAAACCCCAGCTCATTACTGCACATTTAGCGCTCTTATCATGTGACTTCCCGGCAATAAGAGCAGGAGACTCTCAGCCATGTCTCCGCTCTCATCAGTTGCCTGTTTATCAGCAAACTTGCACTTTAATGATTGATACTGGGAGAACTAATTATGACACCTCAGTTCACTCATTAAGCTACACAGCTACAAATGATTAATTGATTTATCACATTTTCCCAAGGCTCCATTTATAATCTCATGCTGAAATGAGTTTGGAGAAGGAGGGGGAGGAAAAGAGAGAGACGATTCAGAGGGAGGGAGAAAGAGAGGGAGTGAAAGACAGGATAAGACAGGGTTGTGGGAGAGAGAGAGGAGGAGGAGGAAGGGTGAAAGCCGGGGATGATGAAGGGAGGGAAGGTGAAAAGGTGGTGGTGGGATTTTAAGGGTGGAGCGGAGGTTAAGGAATATTGATATACTCCAACTGGTGCTATTAAACTATATTAATGCACTGCAAGCTCAGAGATAAGTGCTCCAATTATTACAGCGGTGAGGGGCCAAATCAAAAACAAGCAGACTGACATGAGGGGGTTGTTTCATGAAGGCTCCACAAGAGACGCTTCTGGGGAAATAGGGTCATTTTAACTTTTAGGATTTCATTTTTCATCTTCTTAGTTCATTGGAAAACATTTTTAGGACTTGGAAATTATACTGTATGTCTTAAATCTTACATTTTTTTATTAAAAATCAGTTATAACATACACTGACATAGTAGAATATAACAGCAGGAGAGCCTTCATGAAAAAGGAAATACAGTTTTTATTTTCTCAGGTTTCATGGCCCATGAAAAGAACTGAACATCTAGAGGCTAGCATTCAATCCAGCAAGGAAAATGGAAAACATGAAACTTGGAGTTATGAGGATTGGTTGAGTGTTCAATATAAACAGCTCCAACTTCAAGTCTTTGTTTTTATACCGTCCGAACATAATCAGTGGCTTTTAGTTTTCTTCCAGCCTGAGTAAGAGATCTGTGGAGGATCAGTCTATCATCAGGAGAGGAGGAGGCCGGTCTATCATCAGGAGAGGAGGAGGCCGGTCTATCAGGAGGAGCGGAGGAGGCAGGTCTATCATCAGGAGAGGAGGAGGCCGGTCTATCAGGAGGAGCGGAGGAGGCAGGTCTATCATCAGGAGAGGAGGAGGCTTGTCTATCATCAGGAGAGGATGAGGCCGGTCTATCAGGAGGAGCGGAGGAGGCCGGTCTATCATCACGAGAGGATGAGGCTTGTCTATCATCAGGAGAGGATGAGGCCGGCTTATCAGGAGAGGAGGAGGCCGGTCTATCAGGAGGAGCGGAGGAGGCCGGTCTATCATCAGGAGAGGAGGATGCCGGTCTATCAGGAGGAGAGGTGGAGGCCGGTCTATCATCACGAGAGGAGAAGAGTTGACTATCATCAGGAGAGGAGGAGGCCGGTCTATCATCAGGAGAGGAGGAGGCCGGTCTATCAGGAGGAGAGGTGGAGGCCGTCTATCATCACGAGAGGAGGAGGCCGGCTTATCAGGAGATTAGGAGGCTGGTCTATCAGGAGGAGAGGAGGAGGCCGGTCTATCATCAGGAGAGGAAGAGGCCGGCCTTTCATCCGGTGAGGAGGATCCCGGTCTATCATAAGGAGAGGAGGATGCCGGTCTATCATCAGGAGAGGAGGAGGCCGGTCTAACAGGAGGAGGCTTGTCTATCATCAGGAGAGGTGGAGGCCGGCCTATCAGTTGGA
The DNA here is from genome assembly GCF_043250625.1 of Sebastes fasciatus. Classification (NCBI taxonomy): domain Eukaryota; kingdom Metazoa; phylum Chordata; class Actinopteri; order Perciformes; family Sebastidae; genus Sebastes; species Sebastes fasciatus. The sequence continues at coordinate 7,714,411 of NC_133804.1, read as the reverse complement.
GAGGTGGAGGCTGCTATATCATCAGGAGAGGAGGAGGCTGGTATATCAGGTGGAGAGGAGGAGGCTGGTATATCAGGGGGAGAGGATGACGTCAGTCTATCATCAGGGGAGGAGGAAGCTGGTATATCAGGAGGAGAGGAGGAGGCCGATCTATCAGGAGGAGGCCGGTCCATCAGGAAGAGGAAGTCTATCAGGAGAAGAGGAGGAGGCCGGTCTATCAGGAGGACAGGATGACGTCGGTCTATCATCAGGAGGAGAGGAGGAGGCTGGTATATCAGGAGGAGGCCGGTCTATCAGCAGGAGGAGGTTTATCAGGATGAGGTGTAATGAGATGATAGGACTCAGCTGCCTAACAATAGCTGCTGTATGTCGCTGCTTAGCGTGCTGGAGGCTGGTCTATCATCAGGAGAGGAGGAGGAGGTCTATCAGGAGGAGGTCTATCAGGACGAGGTGTAATGAGATGCTGGGACTCGGCTGCCTAACAATAGCTGCTGTGTGTCGCTGCTTAGCCTGCTGCTCTCCACCTATTTGTCATAATCACAGCCAGTTTTCTCATTAGTGGAAACCATTAGCCCTTAAAGCTTTATCTGCCTCTTATCAGCCCCAGCACCACCACATCACCAGGCTCTGTGCTAACACACTCTCACACATCAAAACACCTAAAAACAATCAGAGAACACAACGTATGCGGTGCAGTCTAGCAGAAACAACACCCAGAGTGCCATAGCGCCACTGGCCCACAATGCTTTGCTCAGGTATCTTATAAAGAAGTCACTGACCCCACACATCTAACTGAGCAACTCCGGCAGTGCCAGCACGAGTTACAAAGCACACCCATCCTAATCTGGCTCCATTAGCGGCGTCTGTCCCTCCCCACTTCCTAGGCTTTGTTCGGCTGTCAGGATGACCAATGACGTCGCACCGCTGCCTGATTCATGGCGGCGACCCTGAGATCACATCTGATGGGAGCGTCAGGCCAAACGACCAAACGCACCCCAAGCAACCCATTATAGTCTATTTATCTAGCTGGACATCTAATGGGAGCGCTTCTTTTCCACTCCGACAATGTGATGCTATCACTGAAGGCTTGGTTAAGACTTGGACTGCTTGGCCGGGGCTATCTGGAGTGGTGCAGGTTAATAACTGGAATAGCTGTTAACTTCTGAAACCTATAAAAAGGAATTAGACTTGACTGAGGCCTGTGGAAGCGCCTGTTTTTAAATCAGCACAATGTAGTCGGAGATGTGTCTAATCGTCAATCATCCTCTGAAACCTTTCATCTACAACAAGCTGATGAATAAATCTACACGCAGTGGATGATAGTTGTTCAGAGGTTTCAGAACAGCTCGAGGCTACACGGCTTCAACAAGACGTTTATTAAATTGTATCTGTTATTCTAAACACAAGGCAGCTCACATAGAATGATGTCATGTACGCTGTTACTCGTATTACACACTAGAAAACCATGCTGTTGACTGGATGGAGTTTGGCTTGTTACAAAGGAAAGGACATGTTACCAAAATCAAATAAATAAGCCAAAGGCTACTTTAGCATTGAGCTTAAAGGATACTTCCACTTTTTTTTTTACAATCTCAGTTTTTTTCTTATTTAACTTATCTGATGATTGTTTGTCTTCATTGTATCATAGTTGTGTTTCTAAATGTCAGATATTACCTGAGTGAGTACATACAGTATGTCATCACAGCTGATAGATTGACTTCAGACTTTCAGACCATTTCTTTAGTCCACAATGATGACCTTGCAATGAAGTATACTGACATAGTTACACATAGAAAAACAAAATAAAGTAAAAGGACAGTATTAAAGTTACTACAATGAGTTTTCATTTAGTGTTGATTTTGGCGACCCCTGTGGACAAAAGCGGTAGTGTTTCCATGAGCACCTCCCTCCTCGTGTCGTAAAGATCTGCAGCTGCCAGATTCCCTTTAGAAAACCTCTCATTTTACAGTCTGCCCCACTCCCAATCCTGGTTCTGGTTCTCCCATGCTTCCCTTCCCTGCAGCATGCCCAGCAATATGGGCCGGGCCTCCAGCAGCGTGTTGACATGGTGTTGGCTCCCAGGAAGTGGGCGGTGAACTCCGGGTCCTGGGTCTGTCCTCAGCTCTGATCAGTTCGGCTCCCCGTCAGAAAAGGCTGTCTGATGGCAAGATAAAGAGGTGAAAATATTCTAAATATAGCGTAGATGGATATCGATTTTTTTTTCTTCTTTCTTTTAGGTGGCTAAAATATGTTTTGCTTCCGGCCCCGTCCACAGCACTGTATTGCTTTGCTCCCGTGTTGGTACTCCTGTCTGTTTCTCCAAGCTGGGGGCGTGCAGACCGTCATCTACTGTAGGTAATACACCTACTCTCGATAAGTATCTCATACAACCCCACTTCAAAACATCTGAACGATCTTTTTAAAGGAAACCTATGGCTTGTTACAACTGGGGCTTTTCATGATATGTCTCCTTTAAGTTCCTCCATCTCCTCTCAATAATCTCCTTCTTTTCTTCCTGCTTCTATATTCCATCTTCCTCCTCTTCTTTCAACCTCCTCTTCCTCATCTCTCCATGTCATTAAGCCCTCAGCCTGCCCGCGCACTAAAACATGTAAAAGAGGTTCCATTTTGGGAGAGATTTGTTTGTGGCATTAATAGTCTTTAGTTTTCCACATGGTTTCCCAGCAGCCGGAGACATTAGAAAGAGAAGTGAGGTGCAACACATTTCCCCTCTCATCCCCTCATCCTCTCATCCCTGCCTCATCTGTCAAACACAGAGGCACAGGGAGGGAGAGAACCACAGAAGGGGAAGGGAGAAAGACGGCAAGTTAAAGTGAGACGGGAAGAAGATCAACATTAAAGAAGAGAAAGAAAAGAGTGGCAGATTTTATTAGCACCTTTTTAGGGAGATAGAGCAATATTAAGACGTTAAAATGATTCCATAATGAGACATTATAGCGGAATCATCTTTTACAATGTCACCACTGATCATAAAAACACAAGGCAATCTCACTAGTCTGTGTAGTGAGCCACAGTTCACTACTTTGTTAGGTTGACAAAAATGTTTTAGACTATTATTCAGTTAATATAAAAGACAGAGAAAATGAATGAAAGTTAGGGCTGTCAAAATTAACGTGATAATAGCGCGTTAAAAAAAGAATTTCTTTAACGCATTAATGCAATCGGAGGTTGTAGCGGCTCAGTTTTAAAGCTAGAGTGAAGATACTGGTATCATATGAAACTAGAATACCTAATGAATCCATCGGTACCAACCATGCCATACTCGCGAAGGAGGTTAAATAACGCTGCAAACTTACATTTTGAATTTGCTACATTTTGGTGAGGAAAAACTGGCATGGCCATTTGCAAAGGGGTCCTTTGACCTCTGACCTCCCCTTCATGTGAATGAAAATGGGTTCTATGGGTACCCACGAGTCTCCCCTTTACAGACATGCCCACTTTATGATAATCACATGCAGTTTGGGGGTAAGTCATAGTCAATATATATATATACATATATATATTTGCATAAAGCAGCATATTTGCCCATGTTGATAAGAGTATTAAATACTTGACAAATCTCCCTTTAAGGTACATTTTGAACAGATAAAAAATGTGCGATTAATTTGTGATTAATTGCGATTAACTATGGACAATCATGTGATTAATCACGATTAAATATTTTAATCGATTGACAGCACCAAAGAAAATATAAATTAATATTACTCATGTCAGTGGTTATTTCTTTTCTCTTTCTGTTTTTACATTTATTGATTTATTTATCTTTTCACACAATAGAATAGATTTCAATAGAAAATACTTTATTGTCTACTTTTTGCATGCAAAAGATAGAAATTTGTCCTTGGTTTGCATTTGCAAATCTGCTGTTCAAAAGGCTACATTAAAACACACCAAACTGTATCATATCCAAACAGGACACATTAAAACACGTTACGTAAAAACATAATACACAATAGAAGCTGCATTAAACGGTGAGGACTGAATCAAGGTTAAATAAATAGATATAAAATGCTGTGTCATTAGGCCTCTCAGGACTAGTGGGTCTGCATCTGACAATTTCTATGACTTTCCAAAACTGACAACTCCATAATTAAATATACTTTATGCAGTAATTGGCCAGGTATGCTTCTCTCTCAAGCACTCTTTTTAAATCTTTCACTCAACTAAAGGCCTTTACGAATAAACAGAACAAAAATGTGAAATATTCGACAGCGAAAAAAAAATGCCCCCGGCATGTAAAGGCCTCAATACCATCCCTTTTTGTGTAAAAGGAATTGCAACAAGTCAAGTCAAGTTTATATTATATAATTTTTTATTTTTTTTTTAAAGCCCAATACTTAAATCACAAACTTGCTGCAAGGGGCTTTAATGTCCTTAAAGCCCTGATTTGGAAGGAAAAACTCCTCCAAAACCCTTTAACACCATGGATGCCTTCATGGAGAGACTGGCGTGTGTGGCCCAATTTGAAGAATTCCCAAACTTAACCTAACTTTATAGCTCAGGCCAGATGCTATTTTTTAGGAGAGACATCTCATGATTAGGAGATGGTTGGATTTACATAGAAGATATAAATATGAAAATGTAATTTTTCAAGCCATTTGATAAAAACTATTGTGACCAGGAACGTACCAGGAAATGAGTTAGCATTAAGCACTTCCAGTTCCTCTTGAATTGAATGTGGTTTTAGTTAGATGCCTTAAATAAGGTCTGTAGTGTAGTTAACACGAGCTGAAGAGATTTTAAAGTTTTGTTCTACGGTATAAAATTTGTCAGTAAGTATCCCACTGGTGAATTTTGAAGCCTTTATGTGTCTTAAAAAAAAGGCAGTTGCTAACAAGTGGCTGAATGAGACGACAGATGTTGTCGGGGACATTAAACTTCATCACTCCGAACAAGTTACAAGTTGGAAGCTTAGTGGTGACGCTGAAGTCAAGTGACCGCGGTGTAGTTTGTTTATAGCCTTTAACGTTAGCTTTTTACTTTCGGCAATGCATGCATGCTTAAAAAATCATAAAAGTGCCGTTCATTTGTGAAGATTATCTTGCTGAACAAAATGTATCATAAACGTCTGTTTGCCACAGAGCTGATTTACTGCAATAATACAAATTCCAACGTAAAAATCCCGATGACTTTTTGTCGAGCCGACAAAAATACGTCATCCCTGCAGCACTCTGTTGTGGGGTTAAAGTAACCTTGGGGGAGTTTACATACTACAGTTACAAACTTACTAATACTAACACTAATATTAATACTAATTAGATAGTAATTATGGGGTAAATAGAGATATTGGTAATCTTCACTCATACTCTTCCAATTACTTCATTCCAATTCATTTCTCGGCAACTGAAATATTTATGAAATCAGTATTTTACTTCCCATTTTAAGCTTTTAGGCTTGTGTTTAGCTTTTATTGTTGCATCTCCAGCTTTGTCTTTGAAAAGCTTGCACTCTATCAGGTCCTCCTTGTCTTCCTCCTTCCCTCCATCCTTCCTCTCATCTTTCCATCCTCTCATCCTCAGCTCAGCGCTCACTGTGACCATCGCTTGGTTATGTCACCTGCAGCCGACCTGTCTGCCTGTAATTAATACAACCAGAGTGTGAACATTTTCAGGCCAGCTACTCTCTCCTTCTTTCTTCTCCTCCAACACCCCCCCTCCGTCGCCCCCCTCAGTTAATCACAGTTGTTCCCGGCAAAAGGAGCCGTTAACGGCTTGGTGCGTCAGGAATGGTCCTGGCGCTCCCCGGCGCTAATCGGACCGTTACGACTGAGAAGCTTTGCATTATGCAAATCACTGGCCGGGAACAGGTGACATTTGTAGGGGAGCGGGGCGACAGGGCGATGGAGTCTGGCTGATTTAGACATTAGTCCCTGTCACAACGCAATACACACACACACACACACACACACACACTGCTCATCTGCATATGCACACAGCACACACTCACATATACAAGTAGAAAGAGCGTAAGTAACAAATGACATATAATCTGCTTTTGGTACTGTAATTGAGGAGCTAATTTGTAACAGCACTGTTTTTTGGAGTCAGTGTTTTACTTTGACTTAAACTGATAATCCACAAACTCTTTGCTCTTTACGTATAATGTGCTCACAGCTCACTGCTGTGGTTTCTTTCAGTCTCTTTTTCCTCATCTGAGCACACATTGCAATGGTGTCCACAGATCACGTAAAGTTGAAGTCCTCTTTCATTTGTCTGTTCAGCCGTGGTAGTTATCACTGTTCAAGTTAACTATCCAGGGCCTTGTTTCCCAAAAGCATCTTGAGGCTATAAGCACTAAGCACAGGCCGACAACACAGGGCTTTCATCCAGGAGACCGCTGTTTGTGTCCTGTGCGTTAAGTTTCACTTTACAATCAGCTGTTCATTCGGGTCCCGTGTTCACAACGTCAAGTCACATTTTTACTGAAACGTAGTATTTTTGAGCCAAACCATGTCTAACTATAAACCTAAGCGTTTTCATTTAATTGACAAAGCACGTGTTTACTGTGAGCGAAAAGTGACGCAGAGAGGTCCGACAAAGCATCAGTATGTGAAAAGTTGAGAATGTGTTTGGCGCACCGGGGCCAGAAGCTGTCAGGGGCCCAAAAATGACCTTCACCGTGTCCAAACTGAATCCGTTATATGCACTTCTGTTACGTCATATAAACACACCACGTACTGTTGGCGACCTGTCAGCTGTGAGCTCGAGATCAGACTTCTTTCGTTTGTTATTTTTAAACACAAAACACACATTTAATATTGTGATATTTACTAGAAATGACATACACTATAGCCAACAGCAGTAGGAAACGTTCAGCTCTCTGGTGATCTCCCTCCAGCCAGCTGCCACTTTATTAAGGTTTTTGTAGTGAAATGAGGAGTTATCGTATAGATAACTCCTCATTTCAACTACACCAATCAGCCTCTCCTGGTCTATTGAGGTGATTTTCAAGGCGAGCGACAAGAATAAATAGAAACAGCTGGGCGTCTGACAAACGCTCAGCTCAAAACGGCGTGCCACCTCGCTCATGGCCAGGACATTCTAATAAAAAAGGACATGGTTCTTAAGCAGTGTTGTTAATGACTTTGTGGAGCACAAGACCTGTAGGATAAACTTCCAATGGGTGAGTACTGGTTTATCTTTGTTATTATGGAGTGAGATCAGGGATTTAAATCTGTAGCACTGTGATTGTTACATCTCATATGTTGGAAAATGCACACCTACTGTAATCTGTGAGAACATGTGGCTGCTGAGTCCAGGGCAGGCTGTTAAATTAGCGTTGATACATTTGGCTGCTGTCCGTGGTGCTGATCTAAGGCTGGTTTGCCGGATGGGAGTTACATGGTGAGCCTCTCCAGGGTGGCATAACAATTGTCTGCTTTGTAATTGTCTGGAGTGGTTGTGTGCGCACGAGCGTGCGCTTGTGTTTAGGGTGGGGGCCCAATCATTTTTTTTTAACTGGGGTCAATCACAGTTATGTTACACTGCTGGCTAAACTTTGGTACCACGTGCCGCCGTCTGACTTCCAGTGCTCCTAAAGTGTTATCAAGGTATGGATGACCTCTGAGCGAGGCCAACGGCGTTACCACGGCTTTGCACTCGGTGGCTCACGTTACTGCAGTCTTGGAAAAGGAGGAGTGAGCAGAGGGGTACTCAATTACAATCTGCAACCACACCACTAGATGTTTCCTACAAAAAAATTACATTCCCATAGAACTAAACTGTATTCTCAATTACGTTTCGAGGGAAACATATTTTCTCCCAGATTATGGTCGTAGTTTTAAACGGTTTAAAGACGTGGTTAATGTTGTAAACTGAAACACAGCAAAACAAAAAACACAGCAAAACTACTTGGTTAGGTTTAGTAATAAAACATCATGATTGAAATAAGTGAACATTGACTTTCACACGAGTTTCACACGAGACATGAACAGCGGCCTCTGGGAGAAAGTCTGCAGAAAAGGTTTGGGAACCGCTGGCTCCATGTGTGAGTGTTTGTGAGTATTAACGTGTTTAAGTTCTAACATCCTTGAACAAGTCAAAATCTAATTCTCTGTCAGTCTGCTCAGTGTCTCTGCCACTCTACCTCTCTATCTGTCTGTCTGTCTGTTTCGCTTGGTCTGACACACACACACACACACACACACACACACACTGATATCTGTATTCATTGAGCATAGGCAGTAATAAGAGGCCATTATGGATGCTAACCAGATCTTTTAACCAATGACTAACTGACATTCCTTCATATACAACCAATGAGCTGTGAGAGATCTGCCAGGGCCTGAAGGAACACACACACACACACACACACACACACGCACACACACACACACACACACACACACACACAGTGCCACGGTGTAATAATACATGCATACCAATCTAGACTGTGTCTGCCTGAATGCTCCTCAACTGAACACATAACCATAATCACTTTATCAGAGGGAGGAGAATAAAAGCCAGTGAATATGAAGAAGAGGAGGAGGAGGAGGAGGAGGAGGAGGAGGAGAGGAGTTGAGAGGGCGAGGGAGGAGGAAGGAGCAAATTAAGAAGTTAGGAGGGGAGGAATGAGAGAGGGAATAAGGGAGGAAGAGAGAGAAATAAATGGAGAGAGAGAGAGAGAAAGCTGCTGGAAGAATAAAAAAACGAAAAACTCATTCATAAAGGACGGAGTATTTCCAGTAGAATTATAGAGTACACCGTTAGAATTAAAGGTTAAAGTTATAGGTTATTATATTTTATACCATGAAAAGACCCAAACCAACAATGTGTCGCTCAATACTTTGCTGCTTCCCTACCCTGTCTGTGGCTCGAAAGCAGCCGATTAGTTTTTATCAAACGTTACTCAAACAGGAGGAAATTGTGTATTTTGTTGGAGACTATTTTCACATATGTGGCGTGCTCTATCAAAATGAATCAATCAATTAAAGGGACTCTATGTAAGAATCACAAATTGCTTGTTAACAGCTGCACCTGTGGCCGTTAAGTCAACAAAAGTCAGCGTCCTGTTGCTCGTGCTTGCGTTCGCGCTACATAGACATGAACGACCATCGCAGACAGACAGACAAACAAACCAACGCCGGTGAAAACATAACCTCCTTGGCCCTAGGCCTTTGGCCTTGGAGGTAATAAAATGGTGAGACATAAAGATGGCAAAAGGAATAGTGCCATGATCAGCATAGTGTAGAGTTACAAGTTGCTGTAGTGTGTGCCTGTCTGTATTCAGTAATAATCAGTGTTTATACTCTGTTGTAGTAATGATAATACTAGTAGGCTACTAGTAATTGTAGTAACAGCAGTGGACTAGGTTCATTCATTCAAACGGCTGAACCATTGCTCCATACTTCATGTCTGTAAACTGGTGTTGTTGTTACACTGGATCATTCACAGCATCATATATCCACTCACTGGTACCCAGAAGAGGAGAGTATGATATTAAACTGGCCAATCGGATGATCAATAGCCTTGTAGACCCCCCAGGTCCAACCAATAGCAGACGAGAGTGCCCAGTGTTAATTAGCACTGGTACATCTCTGCTCTCCTCTTGTCTCTGTGTGTCTAGCTAATTCAGCCTCTCGTTAACAACGCTTATACAGCCAATTACCATAAATCCCTGTTAGCCGCGGCAATTAACAGTAACGAGGCAGCGCTGCATGTGTTTCTACTGTTGTAATTAAGCCAGTGTGTTGTTAATTAGCAAAATGTGAGTGGGAGGTTTTATGCTCGTTAGTATGGCCATTTCATTCAATTAGCACCGTCATTAACAAGGTGTCTCTGTTCTAACAAAGTTAATGCAGGGAGGAGGCGGCGACTGGGCGATTAGCCTAGACAAACATGACGAGGAGCATGGCACTGAGCCCAGGGAACGATATATGGAGGGAGTGTGTGTGTGTGTGTGTGTGTGTGTGTGTGTGTGTGTGTGTGTGTGTGTGTGTGTGTGTGTGTGTGTGTGTGTGTGTATGATGAGCTCCAGGTGGTGTGGCAGCTTAACACACTGCCACTGTGCTGCAGACATACATTAGATATTTAATGACACTGGCTTCTCATGCAAACAGACATAAACTCTAAACATTACAACACATGAACATCCACCCACTTCTATTCTCTGACTACACTAATTCTAACAAAGCTCCTCCAGAGAAACACAGAAGACATTATATAACTGTTTTTACTGGCTGAGACGCAATACTCGAGTTACTTGAACTGAACTTCATGTGTAAAAATGGTGGAATGCCCCTTTAAGACAGTACAGTTTACAAGGTTTTCAAGTAATTTGTCTCAAAAGTAGAAGTGGTACTTCGACTTGAAAAACGTTAGGTGAAGACTGTTTGATATTTGAGTGAACCTGATTAATGATGAATAATGAACTGAAATTCGTTATGTTGTAAACAAACCACCAGTGTCACTTTAATTCATGATCCTTTAGTTCAATAAAATGTATTTGAAGAGAGGGGCATACCAGTAAAATCAGCAATCTAAAGGCTTCTCAAAGACTGAACTAAACAGTGGAAAAGGCAATATTGTTGCCATCCCCCCCACCTCCATAGGTGACTATTGGGTTTGTGCATTATAATGCAGAAATTCATGTGTCTTTTTTTGGCATATTCTAACGTTATTATGAAAAGCAAGATAACCAATTTAATCACATTTTATTATTTATTAGATGGTATATATATATATGGTATATATATATATGACAAGTAATGCCATATGATGGCATATTAGGGCCATTGTAGGTAAAAAAAAATATGAAATTACGGAGTTGGGGAAGGGAGGATAATATTCTGGGAAAAAAACTCAGTATTTACGAGATTAAAGTCATACATTTACGAGAAAAAGAAACTTTTAGTGTTTTTTTTTTGTCAAGGGAGCACATCGCTTCACTTTACCAGGTTAGATCACACCTCATCGTCAAAGAGTTTTTTTTCTCGTAAATTTACAACTTTAACCTCAGAGAGTTTTTTCTCTGATTTTTACAACCTTCTCTGGCTCCATCATTTTTTATTATTTTTTTTTACCTACAATGGCCCTAACACGCCATCATAATGCCACAACATAAATATATATTGATAACAGATGACAAACCTAAAATAACTGTGCTCACATAGAGATAACATGCACATCATAGGTCTAATTATCTGAATTAATCAACAGAACAGGTTTTTAGGAAGAAAAAAGGACAACATTGATACGTTTAATGAGATTATCAAAAGAAAATACGGGCGGGTTGCAGATTTCTTCAGTTTGCTGGTTCAGTAACTACTGAACTACAGAAATCTCAGAGGTTATGCTGCCTTCTGAATCTTTTCTCCCGACTAAATTATAATGGAGACACATCATTTACTCCTCTATCTGTTTTATGTTTTCAGGGCTCACTCAGCCATTTAGTTGAAACACATGAAAGGAACGCTGAAGCTCCCGTGGTGCGTAACACACCAGACAGATTAACTTTAAATGGGAATTGCTCTGACATCCAAGAGATTACCAGGAATTATGATGCGACACAGCTGGGAAGAGCGGTAACATGAGCAGTGGGAGCACTGGTGGCTGCTAACATTTGGTTTGAGTGCAAACATCACTACTCTGTGTTGATTAAAACCTGAAGTGTTAAACATCTGGAAGCAGATGTGAACAGTGTTTTCTAGTAGCTATAACCTCCTTTGTATAAAATAAAATAATATTTCTATTTGATAGGTTGCAGCCAAAAACATGGTGGGTCAGATCAGATATCAGATCAGAATCAGCGAAGAACAACAAAAACAACAAACAAATAGCACATTCCTTCACTTTAAATAGTCCAACAGCAACTAAAACATAGAATCCAGTGTTCTCTTATTTTGTGTCCTCTCGTGCACACAGAGCAGAAACTAACCCACTGACCGGTGGAGGCAAGAAGATCAAAACAAACCCTCTATGCAGAGAAAGTTCTGACACTCATTTTCAATGTTATCAGCCGACTGACTATCAGTGGTTATCACGACCATTCTATTGCTACAGACAGGCCAAACTGCACCTGCGAAAGTGAAAGTGAAACTTAATGTTGTGAATTAAAACAAAGCAACTTTAGGTTTAGGCAACAAAGCTACTTGTTTAGGTTTAGGAAAGATCACGGTTTGGGTTAAGAAAAGAAAGTACGGTAAAATAAGGCAATGTTTGACTTTTGGTTTCACGTGAGTCACAAACAGCGGTCTCCCGGGTGAAAGTCCTGTGTTTGTTTGGGTCATCCATCACCCCCGATCATCACCCTTTACTCTTTATACTAGGTAACCTGACTTCCTCATTTGCTCCCGTCATAATTACTACGGCCACTAGAGGTCAACGATGTCTTCTAGTATTCGTATCGGTGATCCACCATGTCAATAGATGATAACAGCCTTCTGACCCTACGAGGTGTAGCAGGCCCCTTCTAACCCATATCCGTGGGCCTTACAACCACCGATAACGCCCTTTCAATCGGCTGACAACATGTGAAGTAGGTGAATCAGCCCATACGGGTCACTGGTAACTGGCTGCTCTGTGTCTGCTTGATGTTTAAATAGTCAAATGTTTGCAAATACCTTCGCTAACAACTTTACAAGCCGAGATGATAATATGTCAACGTGTTAAAATCAATTAATGCAGACGTTTCACAAAAAGCTCAGTTTTAACCGACTTGGATGCTGTTTACTCTGTAACTGGTGCTTCAAGAGGTTACATTACATTAATTACATTTAATTGAAGAAGAAGAAGAAGAAGAAGAAGAAGAAGAAGAAGAAGAAGAAGAAGAAGAAGAAGAAGAAGAAGAAGAAGAAGAAGAAGAAGGCATACTTTATTGATCCCCTGAGGGGAAATTCAATTTTTTCACTCTGGTTTTTTTTTTTACACATTACACACAGGCCTGAAATACATACATGCACAAACAGGACCTATAGGCATGCATTAATGGAAAGATGTCAGAGCGAGGGGGGCTGCCCAAGAGGCAAACTGGCACCTCTCCAGCTACCAGTCCACACTCAGTACTTGGTCCATGTGGGGACTTGAACCAACGACCCTCCGGTCCTCAAGCCAAGTCCCTACGGACTGAGCTACTGCTAATTTTGCCTTCATGATTAAATTATGCTACAGTTATTTAATTGTGTAGTTACCATTTTTATAAACACTCTTTACAAAAGAGACTAAATATCCACTAACAATAATGACTCGTGTTAGCTCTGAATAGGAAACAGTCAGTTGGTGTAAATCTCTCATGAACCATAATTCATGTTGCTCTCACTGCACTCACAGCGCCCTCTGCTGACTTCAATTAAAGCTTTGCCTTTTTTTTTTTTTCGATCCCGCTTTGTCTTGTTTTATTTCCAAAGAATCATTCAGGACAGAGCTGCAGGCATTGATATTTCCATGAAGCTGTTGAAGCTCAACTGAACCTCGCTATATACTGACTTCAGCCGGCCATTTACAGGAGCCAGAAACAGAGGGATAGAGGGATAGAGGGATAGAGATATAGCAGCTAGGGGGAAGGGCTGCCGGTGTCGATGGGACACAAGATGAACATGCTCTGGAGTGAATGGCCTCTCTTCCTCATCTTCTTCCCCTCATCTCTTTCTCTCCTCCATTTCCTCTATCAAACATTTTTTTTTCCTTCACCGTGCCTTTCCACCTCCTTCTCCTCTTCTCCTTCCCTACTTTCCAATTCTCCTCATCCCTTTCTCCCCCATTTCCCCATCTCTCTCTCTTTCACTCTTTCTGATAAGAGCCTGTTCTCTTTGACATCTCAGTCTGACTCCATTACAGCTAATAGAGAGAGGCCATCTTGCCACTGACACACACACACACACACACACACATGCACACACACACATACACAGGGGTATCAGGAGACCCCAGTGGATGCTGGGAAAATAAAACATTGTGTGAATGTCTCCAGAGCAGAGAAACACCAGAACATTTTGCTCATGTTTAGCCTCAGCTGATCTCTGACACACATAAATAATAGGCTATTTGGACCTTTAACCCCTCCTGTAATCTGCACTCATCTGATCTAGTTTATGTTTACAGTCAGTGAACATCTGTTGTTGCTAGTAGAACTTAATAATTACAGTATTATCACTATTTCATAGATAATGCATGTAGACAGACACACCTTAGAGTACTTCTGTGCATAGTAATTAATGTAAAAGGGTTCCTTTAATTTTTTACATTCAGGGTTACAAAAAATACAAATATAATATAATACAATATACTATATAGACTATATTTATACTTACTTGAGAATTTTTAGAGAGTTTTTTATAGTAAATTAAATTAATTAAGTGTTGAATTAACTCCATGTCAACCAGCTGACACAAAAACTGATCTACTCCCTGATAACAGCTCATGTACAGTATGTACCTGTGTAGCTGCATGTTCCAGGGCCTCTCTGCAAATTTGCTCCAAATACGGCGAGGCTCAATGCCTCCTAGTGGTGACACGATATGGGATGTCCTGCTAGTATTTCTGACTCACTTGGCGTAATTAACTGCAGATTTCTTTTTCCACACAAAGATCACTTTTGTTTTATTCAGTCATGTCTACAAAAAGTGAGAATTCCATGCAGCTGCAACTCATTTACACTTTTTCATCTAATTCAACGCGATCAACGTTTCAGTCTCCTACTATCCGATTCAACATGGATGCTCTATCAGAGGTTTTTTCACCCCGAGAGGAGTTCTCAAAGGACACTTCTGAAAACGCTCACATGTGTACACAGAAGTGAAAATATTGAGCGGCTTTAAACTAATAAAAATATCATTATCAGTCGTTGGAAACACTGTGTGACTGTAGGAAACAAGATTACTGAGAGAATGTCTCACATCGTAAGTTGAATTCCTTCAAGACATAATAGGCTGCACACATACATGCACACGTACACACACACACACACACAAACGCACACATGCACACACAGTGATGTGACCAATACCCCCCCCCCCCCCCCCCCCCCCACTCCTTCAGTGTGTGCCATGACAGGGTGATTACAAATGGAGAACGGGGGCTCGAGCGGTCAAATGGTTCAACAATAGAGTTTGTGTGTGTTTGTGTTGTTATGTTTCAATATGTGTGTGTGTGTGTGTGTGTGTGCGTGTTGCGGTGTGTATCAGTGTATTGGCTGCTGATAAATGGCCGCCTCTTTAGGGAACTTATCTCTTTAAGTGTTGCCGCGGTGAGGGATGACATCATTTGGATCCCCCGGCTAACTGGCTGCCATGACGACACCTCACCAACCTATCCATTTACCAGATGGCCCGATAGTGTCTGCACACACACAGTCACACACGTGAACGCACACAAACACACAGTCACACACACAGGTAATAGGAGGCCACGTGGAAATTACAGCCAGAGACTGTGGCAGCTCCCAGCACTGATACACACTCTGCTGTGATAGGGACACACACACACACACACACATGCACACACACTGATAATAAACACCCAGTCGCAGATGTCTTACAAACACACACACACACACACACACACACACACACTAAAGCCCACAGCACCGCCCCCTTCCTCGTCTTATCACAGTTTAACAGAGAAAAAAAAGCATGGAGGAGGAAAAATTAAGTATTGATCAAATTAAACGTTTTTTTAAAGCATCCCTCTTGGACGTCTGTGATGGTGGCGAGATTTAATGAACCCATCACATGGCAAACAAAATGGAAAGGCCAGAAGGACGCTTGACCTGCAACACACACACACACACACAGGAGAGATAAATCTACATATCCAATACTATGAACACCAGCCACACACACCAGGTGACAAAGGTGCATCAGTATATCACTGAGTGACATCATTGTAGTCTGTAGTGATACAGATACCAGAGCAGCACAACCAGTGGAGAGGCAGAGGTGTGTTTGGGTGCAGAACAGTGAGCTCTTTTTGCAGCAGATGTAGTATAGTAATAGTAGAACTAACAGTATAGGATTGGGGGAATAGAGTTGGTCTTCCTGCCCATGTGAATTGATGGTGTTGGGTCGATAAGTCTTCATTTGGCTGCTAATTGGCCCTGTCTGCATGAGAACTGAAAAAGAACACTGACCACTAAAGGCTGTCAAACGCAGCCGAGAACTGATCAATAGTACACTGGATGTTTCTGGGAAACAGTTCAACATTTTGGGATGGTTTCTTTTTCTTTCTTTCAGAGAGTAGAGATGGTCAGATTCTTGCCACTCTGCTCATGTTTGTCGGTGCAGAGATGAAGCCAGGACGTGGTTAGCCTGACTTTGCACTGTAAGCATGGGGGTACAGCTAGTCTGGCTCTGTCCAAACAACTAGTCTAGTCTAGTTCTACTAACCATTCTGAGGCTACAGCTGTTGCCATCTTTGATCTGTACAGTTACCATGGTTAAAGGTGTTCTTCTCATCTATTGCTAGGTCAGCGGAAAATAAACTGTTCACCTGTTTGTACCGGATGGTATCTACCATGTAGGGGACCGTAGAAGGCCCTGCATCATGTTTTCTCCATTGGAAGGACACCCTGTTCTTGGTCTCCTAGCATTACCACAGCTACCTGTTTTCTCCGCTGCAGAGCACAAGCTGGATTCACTCACTTAATACTGCCCACTGTGGATTGAGATAAGCTAATGTTGGACAACATTAACACAGTTAGATTCATAGTGAACATCTACAGGAAGGTTTAGATAGCTGACAGCTTACTGTTACTTGTTGTTACAGCTAATGAAAAGGTAAAGATAATGTTAATTACAGGTGAGTGAACTCAGAGGCCACAGGTCTGTCCACCACCCAGAGCTCCACACCCACACTCCATAAAGAGCACTCTACTTTTCTGAATTGGCCCTGAATGTTGAGGTGTCAAATTATCCAATATTAACATAACTTGGGATACTTGGATGTTCATTCTGCACTAATTCCTACTTAGACATGAAACATAACCAACTGAAAGTTGAAATGTTACACTCACAGCCCTTGAAATTTTACATTAATGTTAGCTTACCTTTTTATAAAGTTTGCCATGTTTCTGCTTCTTGTCTAATTGTCAGAGTCAGTAACCAGTAACACTAACATTACAGGCAGAGACATAATATCACTGAAATGGAGTAGATCAGCTCAGAATTTCAAGCAGTTAAATTAGCCTTCGAAGAAGAGATATTTCTGGTGGTTGAGGAAACTGTTTAACCAATTGGTGAAGATACAATGTGTGATTCCACACATGCATGTGAGTCAATGAATGAGACTGAATCACATCAGCAGATATTTAAGTTGTCTATTCATTCACCTTTCACATTATGGTTTAGGCTTTTTTCATAGTTTTCCTTTTCAAAAGTTACTTATTATTTGGTTTTCGTTTAGTTTCTGTCATGGATAAATGAATGGATCTCAATGAATATTTGCTTTCATTGAAGAAAGTTACACTAGTTCAATATAAAAAAAACACCCTCTGTCAAACCCCAGTCATCTCTGACTACTACACTTTTTTTATTTTTGTATGTTTTTTATTTGCATTTATGCGCTTCAGTTTTGTGGAATAAGAAAGAGCTTTTTAACACATATGACTTCCCTTTAAAACAGTCACTCTCATAATGTTTCCTAATCCGTTCCCTGTGGGTGACATCCCATAAAGGAGAGTTGTTCACATTCACAGTTACTGATAGGACCGCTCTGCACTATCAGAGTGACAATTACTCATTCTTAAAATAAGTGGTTTGTCCCTTTAGAGCTCTCTGGACTGAGCTAATAGTTGCTATCAGTGACAGAATAAATCAGACAAATACTGCTGGTAATGATGAGCTATATGTTCAGCCTCTCTGGACCTCATACTGAATATTCAGACTGGAAACAATACAAACACACACTGACCTCACTGACCTCGCACACACACACACACACACACACACACACACACGCGCACACACAAGGGGAAACTTATTAGGTTATTATCTTTCCGCCCCATAAAATAGGAATAACGTAAAGCGCCGCTGCAATTAATAACCCAACTATAAATCTGAATATTCCCCATGAATATTATTCTATATTACTCACACACACTCTCACACACACACACACACACAGTGATCAGCAGGGTGCATGGGAGCAGGGAGAATGATAAAGCCATCAGAGAACGTTCTGGATGAAGTGAGCCAAACGTCAATGTGTGTATCAGAGCATGTGAGTGTGTGTGGTGTGTGTGTGTGTGTGTGTGTGTCCCATCAGAGTGTGTTCTGCATGGTAGCTTTATGCATCAACACACTGAGGCATTCTCCACCTCCATGTTGTATGTGCGGGATGCACTGGTTAAATCAATGCTCGCCCCTAACACTGAAACACACACACACACACACACACACACACACACACATGCACACACACTACTGTCATCCGCCGTGACCTTGCTGCCTGTTTCCAGAACAACACACACGGACACAGACACAGTTCAGTGTAGGTGGAGGTACTCGTAATGTTAAGGAGTGATATGAGTTTGACTAACAAGCACCACTGTGGCTCTTCAAAAAGATCTGGCTCTTTGTTTTGGTTTCTCTGCTGGACCATCTGTCTTCAACATCAAGAATCATTCATGCATAACCATTCATATGTATTGACACTTTAATCATGTAAGCTGTTAATGAAATCCAACGAAGCCATCGCTTTGCAGAAACACATTCTTGTTGATTGGATTTAGTGCCAAGGAAATACTAAATACTTTCTAATGAGTCTCTCTTCATAAAGGGATTACAAGTTGTAACTATTAGTTTTTATTAAAGGTGAATAAATATCACAGATTAATAACTCAGAGTTCACTCCCTGGTGTTCATCCTCCTCCAGACAACTATTAAGATAAACAAAACTTTCTAATAGGCTAATTAGCTGGTAAATTCTGATAAATTGTGAACAAATGTTTCAAGGTCCAGATACCCAGAATATGAATCTTCACACAGTCCAGTGGAGATGTCTTCCTAGTGGACTAATAAGAGCAAGTGTCATGCTGGAGGAGTATAAACACCGGTCAAAGGGCATTGTCACACTCAAAAGTTGTTATTATGCTTATAACTGATCTGTGAAGCATTAGTAATATTTGATCAACTCTAAGTCCACTCACTAGAATAAGTGCTCCAGAAAAAGCTAGGAAATGAGGTAATATTAGCTAATCATTATTATTAGTGATTTATTAATTACAACTTACAAACCATTTATAAATGGTTCCAGCCAATCACGAGCCGAGTATGGCCACAACTTGTACAATTCCCGAGCCTCTAGCTCCGCGACTACTTGACTCAGAGCAGCTGTCAATCATGACATCTCACCCCCTTTTCCTAGCATCAAATAACTAAATAAAAACAACCTTATCAGAACAATGAACACTTGAACATACAACATTGTGTGATAAGAACTACCTAAAATGACAGACATCATATTTGTGACTTTGACTTTTTGGTTTGGCCCATGTCCCATCTGCTTACATGGAGGGGGCGGGATTTATGACCTATACTGCAGCCAGCCACCAGGGGGCAATCCAGATGTTTTGGCTTCACTTTTGGGGAGCTGTCATGTCGTCCATCTTTTTATACAGCCTATAGTCCAATACTTTTGGAACTTTAAAGAGCTATGAATGAAATCAAACTTCCATCCATCCATCCATCCATTTCTTCTGCTTATCCAGGGCCGGGTCAAGGTGAGGAACCAAAACCATAATCATTGTAGCCGCTGTACTTAATACCAAAATGCACAATTTCTTTCAGCAGATTTAGCAATTACAGAATATCCCAACAAATCTGGTCAAACATATTTTTTTTTTACAATTACAAACTTTATGTTTTATGTTCATTTTATTTAAGAAGGGACATCGATTAACATTTGAGTCCATCATGATTTTGCCTGGTGTTGCCAACGCGATAGCATCACAGCAGTGTGTAGTTGAGATTAAAATTATGGCAAAGTTTGAAGATGGTGGTGGTCCAGGCAAGTGTGCTGAAAGTACGGGGATAGGAAGAGTAGAAGGGGGTCATTGGCCCCCACACTTTACGCCCCTGGCCCGATTTGGTGTCGCGGCTGGTGTGACCCAATCACAAGACGGTCTCTAGTTAACTGTTGGTTTTAATAATGTTATAATCAGGGATGGAATAAGTATTCAGATCCTTTACTGAAGTAAAAGTACTAATACCACACTGCGAAAATGCAAGTAAAATGCAAAATGTACTTAAAGTATGAATTTGAATAGTACTCGTTGTGCAGTAAAGGAGACGTTTACCCAAATTAGTAAACAAAATTTTTAGTAAACAACACCTCTAGTGGTCTAAAGGCATGCAGAAAGGTTTACTTTACTTTATTTGGTTTTGATGTATCTGTCTTTCTGCTTCCACCGCATACTGCTCACAACAAATATGTTTCTTGTTATTTGGGTCAACTGACCAGCTCAGTTCAATGACAGTTATCCACCTCTAACCTTTACTAGATGTTAGATTCAGATGGGCCAAACATGCCATCATTCTCTCTCATTATCTCTCTCTCACACACACGATGCTGACAAAGTGGGGTCAGGACCGCTGATTACACCACCAGTTTATATGTTATTCTTTGTCTCTTCCTTGCGTCTTTCTCTCTCGATGTCTTTATGTCTTTGTCCCTTTCTTTCCTCCCTCTGATCTATGTCCTACAGCTCAATCTTTTAGCACCAACACCGAGGCTCTCCTCCAGCGTGGCTTCATTTCCCCTTAAACAGATACCATCAGAGGAGAGGAGAGGAGAAAGCTTGGTTTCTTGGCATGACACACACACACACACACACACACACACACACACACACACACACGTCGTAGCCACTCAGTAGGTTGACAGATGTGGTAGGACAATAAAACAGTTTGTAATGGAGGTAATATGATTTAAAATACTATCTATTAGCCTGGATAGGCCTGTCAGGTGTGTGTATGTGTGTGTGTGGGAGATAAAACAATGAAGATGGCAGAGAGAATATAGGGCTGCACATCTAAATCACAGTACACACACTCACACTCACACACACACAGTACAATTCATCCCATTAGACAACACAGATGTAACCCTCAAACCAATCCTGTGAATACAGATACACACACGGAGACGCACATGCACATATAGTTTATACAGTGCCAATAAGATCCATATGTCACATGAACACTCCTGATAAGAGAGAATATAGTGAGCAGTGAGAGACCTGTAATACATATCTCACTGTTACAGTAATAATGTTATTTATATAATACACACTGCAGTCCAAATATACTTCAAGATGCAGCATAGAGAAATATTCATTTATAATCGCAATGTATTATATGCATATATTTAATTATATGCATTTATGCATGCATAAAGTTGTAAGACGAAAACACGAACAACTCCCAGAACGCCGTGGTAGCGACCTGTCAATCACAAGGTAGTCCCGCCCTAAAGCATCCCCTGTTTTATGGTCTATTTGACTCTAAATGGGACCATAATTTACTAAATGAACATCATGCTGTGTTGAAGAAGACTTGAAACTAGTGATTGAGACCAATCTGAGGTAATGAATTAAGTGAGAAGTAGGCTCATTTTCTCATAGACTTCTATACCATCAGACTTCTTTTTGCAACCAGAGGAGTCGCCCCCTGCTGGCTGTTAGAAAGAATGCAGCTTTAAGGCACTTCGGCATTGGCTTCACTTTACAGAATCAGAGGCCTGGTAGACATGCAGGAAATATGTTTTCTATAATTTGTTTACAATTATGTATCTTTCCCAGTTTGCTCCCCCATTTGAAAACATAACTAGGTGCCCACGTTCATGGCTACTATAATATGATTGTTAGTATGTTTTTCAGGGGCCACTAACAAGGCTGTTAAAACTTGTTAATAGGAAAAGAAAACGTGAAAAAATTAGTTACGGATTACTAATAATAGTATTTACAAACATGCATATTCCTAATTGCTTTATTTGCAAGGACACATCTAAAACCGATGGCCACAACTATCCAGCCAATTAAGAAGAAAATTGAGAATGCTTGGCTAATTTTTTCTCCAATCCAAGCATTCACATTCTCAGCACAGATAAGACGGAAAGTGGTGCTGTAGTCTGAGGGAGCCAACTGGTGAGTAAAAGGGGAAAAATACAGAGCCATAAGCATCAGCGACTCAGATAGCCTTTAGATGGAGTAAAAACCTCTCGGCAAGCCGAGAAGATAGAAGACATATCAACATGGACAGAGAAAATAAAGGAGCTGTGGAAAAACAGAGCAGTGTTTGCAGAATCCAATTGAGCTGACACTTTTTCAGCCACATACCATTTTCTGTTGTTTACGGCTTTATGAGTGGCTGACCCCCAGTGTGTCTGTGTTTTCGCGGGTGTGTGCGTGTGGCTGAGTGGCTGACCTGTGTGTGTTTGCGTCTGTGTGTGTATGTGTGTGTGTGTGTGTGATTGAGGTTGATAGATGTTGACAGCTGCGGAGAATCACTTTCCTGTTGGTAAAACACCATATTGACCCTGTAGACCCTCCACAGGCAGAGGTTAGCTGAGCTGAAGCCCAGCAGGCAGAGTGGGGATGACATCCAGCGCTAACCCACAGAGCACCCAGGACACACACCAACACACACCTCACATCCAAAAACACTATATGGGGCCAATATAGACGACTTTCAGGTGATACCCTGTGGAAGCCACATTGGAGGTCTATACACTTCAGGTCAGGCAACAGAGTATTAATTTAACTAGCCTGTGTCAACACAAATGAAAAGACATGGTTGAAGTATGTATTTATTGATTTTTAAACTGTAAATACAACGGTGACATATTATCAGTTTATGGAGTTGTTATGGCTATTGGTTTGCAACTCAGTTAAATTTATGTTTCTGGTGACCTGATGAATGCATATCCTTTCCTTTTGGCTCTGTTTTGGTCTCCACCAACTCCTGAGTGGAAATACCTGTCTCTTGGTTGCTAAATGCTAACTGTGTCTGTCTGCTGTTTGCTATTAAGCAGGTAGTGTACAGTGGATTTATCTTCTTTTTCACTGAAAACAGCTGCCTGCTGCTGGAAATAAGGTTGAGCTGTGAGAGTGAACCAAAACAGTGAAGTCGTGGGCAGTAATTGCAAAACAATGATGCCCTGTAGAGAGAGTTAGACCTCGTCCACATGGTGGAAATCAGCTAAATAGTCAGCCATGACACTGAAAATCTTTTAGATAACACTAAGCTATACGCTTTCTGTACTCCAACACAACAAACTCTGACTCTGTGTCCCGTGGTGCTCCTCTCTCCAGTCTCACTCACCTTTTCGCCGTTGTCTTCTGGCAAGAAGTTATCTCTTGCGAGATTTCAGAACAAGACTTCTCCTGAGCGAAACTTGTTTAGACACAATAACAAACAGACCGGATCAAGTGAAAGGTAAGAAAAACATGTTATTTCTCTGTTGGCTCCTTTCCACAATTTTGTCAGACACTTATATTATAACAATCTGAGCCTTGTCATTGGCAAACCAAACACTTTTAGTGGACGTACAGTGACGGTGCGGAATTGCCCGTTACGATTATATAACAGCCCGTTTAGCGACTGCAGCGTTCTCCCTCAATACTGGACCAGTTTCAAGAATTGTTGTCTTCTTTACTCACTTGAAAAACAGGAGAGATAGTGTTGAAAAATACTATAAGTTACCCTTTAATGCTTGAAATGTGTGTGGCCATGTCTAATTTCTGCCCCTCCAGAGACAGTGAAGCCATGATAGTTATTATCTTTACCCTCACACAGCCTGCAAAATGAAGTGTGCACGGTTTCTTTGAAATGTTATTTACAACAGTACAATTAGTGCACCGATTACAGTAAATCTGTTACTGTTCACTTAGCTAAGGTTAGTTTAGTTTAACCAGTGAGTTAACTGGTAATGATGCAGCATGAACAGTTCAATATACCCTGCACACTGATTTGAACTGTGGTATCCTTCTGATAGACAGGCAACATTGTCAAGGATGTAACCCTCATCCTGCCCAGTGCATGCTGGGATAGTCTCCTGCAAACAGCAACCCTGCACAAGACAACCAGATATTATTAATTGATGGATGACGTCATTTAGAAATGTGGTTAAACTGTTGATAGGAAGCATGTTTGAGACGACAATTTTAATGAACAAATGGCAGCAAATAACAGTTGGTTTTATTAGGTCATTACTGTATGATTTACTTCCTGAGAGACTGATTTGTGGAGGATCTTGAGAAATGTGCCTGCTCTCTGCGTATTTATAGACAAAACTAATGGTTATAAAAGAGGAAACAGAGCTGCTGCTTCCTATTTCCAGACTATAGTTGCTGACATATCCCCTCCCCGTCAACAGCTGCTTGTGAGGGGCCACCGAGCCAGACGCAGTAACTCAGTGGTAATGAAAGTTGTACTGGGCAGGTCCCAGGTCTCATGCACGTATACGTATGTAACCCTGCATCCCCAGAGTGCTGCTGGTGGAAACAAGTATTTGTTGTTCACCTGCTGCAGGGTTAAAATACATCAAGGTGTCACCTGGTGTGGCCTGGAGTGAAACAGCCAGCCCGCTGACAGGCTGCTGTGGGGCCACTTTAATTCATGTTACTGCTAGCTTGTGTTTGGCCACCCTGACTTAATAACAAGGTTGGTCAGCCAGCAGGACCCTGCTGTCCTCCATGTTTCTGTCTCCAAGCAGCAGCTCAGCCCAGCCAAGGCAGCGTGTGTGTCCCTTTTAAGGTGGCTAATATACTGTAGCGTTCATTGGCCATTGGTGGTGGTGGTGGTGGTGGTGTGTGTGTGTGTGTGTGTGACAGCGTATAAAGTGTGTAGGTGAGGGGTTATTCACCTAGAGAGTGCAGGCTGTAATTTAAAACAACTAGAGCAAATCCCCTCCCTCTTTGTCTCTCTCTCACTCTCTCTCTCTTTATTGCACAGACTAGCAGGCAGCTGATTGGTGGAGATTACTAAAACATCCTGCCTGTTTCAGAAGCACCCTGCCAACCCTCTGACAGGATGCGTGTGTGTGTGTGTGTATGTGTGTGTGTGTGTGTGTGTGTGTGTGTGTGTGTGTGTGTGTGGTTGGGGTCAGTCATGCCCCATCACCCAAAGTGACCACAGGGAGTATGTCCTTTAACCACTCTCTCTCTCTCGCTCTCTCTCTCCTCCACTCGTTCCTCTGTGTCATCCCTCTTTCCTCCTCCGTGACTTCTCTGTCATTCTATCTTCTCATCCTGTGTTCTCTTTCTGTCCCCTCGTCCTCTCAGTTACAAAGACCAGTCATTTTCACATTCTTATTACACGGCTGTGTTGAATACTCGATTCTTATTGGTCAATCACGGCGTTCTGTGGTCTGTTATTTCTGTATAACAGACCGTTGCTATGGGCGCAACTTTGATGTTGGACTCTGGCGGGCTGTTTTTGTGTCATAATATTGATTTCTTAAGCTGTGTAATAAGCAGGATAATGCACAGCTAGCGGGTCATTGTTGAGAAAGAATCCCAGACAGGGAAATGTTGCATCTCGCATCGAGGTCTCTCATCGACCTGAAGGGCAACTGAGCCAGACACTTTGCGTCCGGGTGCAGCATCGCCCTGTCGGGGATTCTTTCACAACAATGACCGGTTCGCTCTACATTATCCCTTACATGTCGCATGGGAAAGGTGATCAGGACCAACAACACATCTACAACACAGCTGTAAGCATGACCAGTGTGCGACAATTCAACTCCTTCTTCTCATTCCCAACTCGTCACATACGGACGCTTGGTCAGGACCCCTAAAAACGTCACGTTTTAACGTATTGAGTGCGTGTGTGGATTGTTGTTTGTTTCTCCTCTCCTCTCCTCTCCTCTCCTCTCATCTCCTCTCCTCTCCTCTCCTCTCCTCTCCTCTCCTCTCCTCTCCTCTCCTCTCCTCTCATCTCCTCCTCTCCTCTCCTCATCTCCTCCTCTCCTCTCCTCTCTTTTCCTCTCCTCTCCTCTCCTCTCCTCTCCTCTCCTCTCCTCTCCTCTCCTCTCCTCTCCTCTCCTCTCCTCTCCTCTCCTCTCCTCTTCTTTCCTCTCCTCTTCTTTCCTCTCCTCTCTCCTCCTCTCCTCTCCTCTCTTTTCCTCTCCTCTCCTCTCCTCTCCTCTCCCCTCCTCTCCTCTCCTCTCCTCTCCTCTCCTCCCCTCATCTCCTCCTCTCCTCTCCTCTCCTCTCCTCTCCTCTCCTCTCCTCTCCTCTCCTCTCCTCTCCTCTCCTCTCCTCTCCTCCCCTCATCTCCTCCTCTCCTCTCCTTTCCTCTCCTCTCCTCTCCTCTCCTCTCCTCTCCTCTCCTCTCCTCTCCTCTCCTCCATTAGAGTTGACCCCTACATAAAACACCAGTCTGTAATGACAGACTAAACTAATGCCATTCATCATCCGCTTGGCTTTGACACTGCTCTAACCTCACTGTTCTTTCACACACCCTCACACACACACATACAAGCCAAACCTAGTGGGTTGAATAGCTGAACACACACACACCAACAAAGAGAAACACATAGAGTGTACATATATTCGGTGCACACACACACACACACACACACACACACACACACACACACACACACAGCAGTCCCCCCAAAGACAGAGGTCTCCCTACAGAGCAGAGCAGCAAAGTGGAACCAGTAAAATAGCAGAGTGTATGAAGCTGTGTGTGTGTGTGTGTGTGTGTGTGTGTGTGTGTGTGTGTGTGTGTGTGTGTGTGTGTGTGTGTGTGTGTGTGTGTGTGTGTGTGTGCGTGTGTGTGTAGGAGAGAAACATGAGTGCGATTGCTGTAAAAGTCACTGGCCACCCTGCTGTCTCCTCAGGCTCTGTGCCTCTCTACTTTATTAAACCTCATTGGCTGCTTGTAGCCGAGCAGTGTTACAAGGACTGTGACTGAAAGGTTGCTGGTTCGAGTTCTTGTCCCGCCTGGAAACACTACGCAACGTCTTCATTTTCACATGTTCTATATGGGAGACGACATGCAGACTTGACTTCGTGGCCTTCACGTCACCACACTTCATTTCTCCCCATGAGCTATTGACTGGCCGCCTATTGATCTCCACACAATGTATCTCACAAATCATCTGTCTGTCGATCAATAGAGAAATCTCCTGGAAAATTCATATTGAGAAGTTGTGTGTGCTCACCGCTCGCCTGCTGAATGGGACTTATTGAATGTTTGGTTGATTAATCGGGCTAGTTTAAATTTGGCCGTGGCTAGCTCTATTAAAACAGTGGCCGGTGTAAATCAAGATGCTGCCATTTGTGATTGAAATGAGCTGAGCTCTGCACACGCAGCTGCTGAGGATAAATCAGGAGGTTGGGTTTTTCTATTTTCATTGGCAGTAATAACCAGTAATAACTGGATGGAAATCTGGCAAAGCCAAGGTCTTTGTTATGATGGATAATTCACATTTGATAGAGTGAATATGATATGAATGTCTGTTCATCTACTGTATGTAAATTAAAGTTAGACCGCTAACACTTTTCTTTGAGTTCCCCTATTTAGCATTCATAAGCAGTATATAAACAGTTAATGAATGGTTTATAACGCTCTGTACTGTAGTTGTCAGCAGGTATAAGTGTACTCGTATTTCGTACGATGTTTGCCATCTTAGTTTAGTAGCAGGAAGCACAAAGCACAGCTGAGGCTGATGGAATGACATTCCTTTAACAGGTAAAGTATTTGGAACATCATACTTGTATTTTTGGGTTTCTACGAGAAAATGTTCACATGCTTTAATGTTAAAAAATCTATATTTTTCTCATACTGTCTGTCTGAATATACCTGTATTCACCCTCTGTCTGAAACCCTCCGTTTAAAGGTCCTGTCTCTTTAAGCACTGGGAGCCGTGAATGTGTCTACTAAATTTCACGACAATCCATCCATTAGCTGTCGTTAACATTTCACTCTAAACCATATATGTTAACCTGAGGAAAAGTTCACCAAAGTCATTAGGATGCATAATCTTGTGACCATAATGTCTGTACAAAATATCGTGGCAACCCATGTAATAGCTGTTGAGATGTTTCAGTATGGACCAAAGTGGTGAACCCACTGGCTGCCTGCCCTACGGAGCCACGCTGCTAACGTATAGCTAAACGCCCTCTACAACTCCAAACCAAGCGTATAGTTACACATTGAAAATATACTTGCACAAGCAACACAAATGTGAGATTTATGCTCTTTCGGAAGTGTTTTAAACAGTATTTTCAGTTATCAAGGAAAACAGCCTAGTAGAAAGCACAATTTACATCCAATGCCAACATGCAGTGCCAGTGCAGGAAGTATAGCGAAAAAAATGCAGAAATTGTTTGTGGTTCTGGGAGTAGATCCCCTCCAACGTGTACTTTTCCAAATAAAACATTACTTGATCCCCCGCACACACTTTTCTCTGCTTTATTAGTCAACGTTTCGGTCACAAAGGACCTTCATCAGGACATTAGGAGGATAAAATGGTGTTGTGTGTTCTTTTAAACACCACCAAATCAATGCGATTGGATGATTGGAAGTGTCTGCCATCCCTATTGGTTGAGGAAGTGACATCATCACATATCCATTGCACCATTAAAAACATCGCTTGATCAATTTACTAACAGCAACTTTAACAACAAGATCAAAATGCCAAGGCATCATCATTACAATTAAGTAGAAATTCTATATTTCACAGACATACATTCAAATCTAGCTCATCATTGAGCCCAAAGTGGGTCCCAGAAGTTTGGAGCTCTGTTATCCAAAAGGCTTCTGGTTTAAGAAGAGCTTCCTTTAGATCACCTTCACGTCTAGACAAGACCACTTTTTCAATCCCACAGTAGCTGAAAGCTGAGATTGGATGATTTGCCTGTTTGAAATGGACTGCTATTGAGTTATCTAAATTATTGTTGCAGATAGCTGACCGGTGCTCCGCCATACGGCCTTTTAACACTTTTGTTGTCATTCCAACATAAGCCTTAGTGCAGCTACACTTGATTAAATAGATAACTCCTGTTGTTGAGCATGCAATGACTCTACGTACGTTGTATTTCTTTCCAGTTTCCAGTTTCTTTCTTTGCGAAAAAGAAAGAAAGTAAGGGTATTGTCACAATCTCTGGAATTCAGGTACCGCATAACTGATGAGGAGGCAGCAGGCAGAGTTCAGTGATTTAACGATGAAATATTTTACAGCTGAGTGTCCAAAAACAGAAACGGAAGAAAATCCACACGCAGAACCGGGGCTGAACGCTGGACACAAGGAAAAGAAAGCGGACGACCTGACAACTGAAACAGGGAAAACACACAGCCTAAATACACGAGGGGCTAAAAAATCCACTCTGTGTCGCAAGACAATTTGGTACTAAGACTTTAACATTTGCGGTAACACGACTTTTCTAAAACTAGAACTAAAGAAAGTACACATTAAAAGTCTATCAAAGTATTGTGTCTCGTGTATTCGTGCCCCCCCTTCCCCGACCTTTGTTACAAGACAATGGCAACACTGTGACCTACACACACACAAAGACACACAGAGGTATGTGTCAGCGAAGGGCATAAGGCTGGTGTTTTAATTTGGTAGAGTAGATAACATGATGTTATCAGGACAGAGAGATGACAGACTGACAGACGGAGGAAGTGGACAGAATAAGGGATTAAGAGAGCCAGAAAGATATAGACAACATGTCCAGATAATATTAATATTTGAATCACTGCATTTTCTTTCTTTTTTTATTATTTACAATCACTGTTTTATGCAGAAACATGTTTGTATATATGTGACAGACATTCAAGGTTTCTGCAGAATACTACACAAGAGCCAGTAGAGGATTTACTTTTTTTTTTTTTTTAAATGTATTTCTTTATAGAGAGACAGTCCAAGTATCAAAGTGTAGATTCTGAACCCTGAAGATACAGCCCAAGGCTTCTGCAAAACTGTTTGTGATCTGTGCACGTGTGCTTGTGAAGGACACCGGTCTCGGCGGAGAGGGAGGGGTTGATGTTTGAAGGCAGAAACAGTAGAGACGATGACCTGATGAGAGATGGACAGATAAATGGACGGATAGATGGAGACAGAGACAGAGAGAGGGATAGGCCGAGAGGATTAGAGGAGCAGAGGTGGTGCTCTGTAGCACTGGGACATGATACACTACAAACACACACACACACGCACACATGCTTTGTGAGTTACAGCCAGTTGAAGGCAGGCAGAAATACAGCAGATTTACAGCTAAGGACACTGTTTCCTGTGAAGCAGTGGTACATGGTGCAAAGCACAGTGAAGGGCACACAGCATGAGTGAGTCTGTGTACCCAGAACTCAGCAATTCACTCGGTGAGTACAATTTATTATATCTGATAAAATGATGACCAGAGCTATAGGAACCTAAAACCTGACTTTGATGCCTCATTTCCACTGCATGGTTCGGCTCGTCTCGACTCACTTTTGTTTCCAGGTCCTTTATATTTCGTTTTTTCACTGCAGATGGTAGCCAACCCCCTCAGTGTACAGAAAACCGATGAAAAAAATTCTTTATGAGAGATTGAAGTGAGTCCCAGAAGCTACCAGTTAGACAGGAAGTGATGAAGTCATGACTTTGGTTCTTTATGGCATCTGAGAGTCCAAAAGCCTCTCAGTAACACTGAGCTCATCAGAGGTATACCTGGTCTATTAGTTCAAAGTTACAGCAGCGTTGTCATGGTGACATAAGAGCAGAGGGAGAAAACACAGAGAGGAGGCGACTGGCTGCTGTGTGTTCTGTTAATGACCCCGGGATTTATTCAATAAACCGTTTGCTTCTTAATTAATGCTCTAATTAGACTTCCTTCCTTTCACTGCCACCCAACCACACACACACACACACACACAAACACATGCAATGCAATTGAGGTGGTGACCTTGTGATAACCTGTGTTCATCGTTCAATGACCATGCCCCAGCACACACACACACACACACACACACACACACACACACCTTGGACATTACCATCCAGTACAGGTGTGCCTCCCCCTGACATGTTGGATATTATCCACAAAGACTCAGATTGAATATATTCATCAGTGGTCCAGCCCACGCCGCCTTAATGGCCATTGAGAATTAATTAATGAGTGTGAGTGGCGGGAGA
Organism: Sebastes fasciatus; assembly: GCF_043250625.1. Lineage (NCBI taxonomy): Eukaryota > Metazoa > Chordata > Actinopteri > Perciformes > Sebastidae > Sebastes > Sebastes fasciatus. Next base: position 7,683,335 of record NC_133804.1, on the reverse strand, counting down.
CAGTGCGGGGAGAGAGGGGGGGGGTAATGTAACAGGAAACACAAGCTGCGCAAGAGAGAGAGAGAAGAGAGAGAGAAAGACAGGAAGGGGTCAGAGGTCAAGGAGTCAGATCTGAATCAGGAGAGCGAGAAAAGGTGACACACCCCGTTTGACTTTTGTAGTTGAGGTCGCTCGTTGTTTGTTTAATTGAAGTATAATATCTGTGTGTGTATGTGTGTGTGTTAGAGCCCTATAAAAAGGAAATAGAGTACAGGTTTGTTGAGCTGTATAGCTGCAGGAAAGTGTCCGTCCTTACCAGGATGGCTAAACGGGCAACCTCCAAAACTATTGGATTTCAAAGTGAAATGTAGAAGTGTATGACTCTTGCAAAGCACCTATTTATGGCATTTAAAGCTAGGGTTGGTTATCTTCTTCTTTTTTTGTTGTATTTGTTGGAATTTGCATGAATTCTCGCAAGATTTAGAGATTTTTGGACTTAATGCTGCTATAAACCGTATAAGAAGCAGACATAGTCACAGTGACATCACCCATTGATTTGTGGATTGCCGTTTTGAAGCCTCGAGTTTGGCATTTTGGCCGTAGCTATCTTGTTTTTTTTGCAACCACAATTGACACGAGAGGGTGGAGCTAAGTACAACCGACGCTGAATAAGCGTCGATCAAAAAAAGCGACCAAAATGTTACATTTAAAGGAAAACAACACCAAATGTAGAATTCTAATATGTTACTTCCATGGAAGGTTCAATCAATGTTTGTGAACTTGAGCTCCTCTCTCTCAAATCCAGAAACCAGAGAAGCAAGTTTCAAACTTGTGATGTCATCAGGTATAAAGTGTGGAGCTGCTCCATAGACGATGAATGGGAGACCCACAGAATATTATTTTTTATACCCCAATGAGCTTTATTCTATTGTAGTGTTGTCAGTGGTCACGAGTTTGAGTTTTAGCACTCTAGTTTTGTTTTCATTCATGAACTGAAAACACACTGTGAAAGGGTTAAAGTTGTAAGACAACAACTCTCAGACCTTGCACCACTGTGGTAGCGACCTGGTTTAATAGTCTGGTCTGATTATGTCACTTTCACTCAGGTACACCTTGATTTCTTGATTTTTTCTATGGACATAAATGAAAGCTTCATTAATCAATATCTTTATAGTCACAATATTTCAAATGACTGTGAAAGGGGTCAGCCCTACAGTGAATTATCTGCAGAGGGTTTCAGCAGCTTTTGGCTCATTGTTTTGGTTTCAGGGCTGTAAATTTACAGTTTCATCCTGGTGTCCAGCAGCAGCAGGCAGTGAAAACGCTCTGATAAACCCACTGTTCACCACCTGCTGACAGACACAGTTAGAGACTAGCTGGTGAACATAGTGGAGCATTTAGCAGCTATGGAGGGAAGTAGTTTAGTTTATTTACAGAAATATATTTCCCAAAATTTGATAATCAATTAATTCATATGCATAAAGTCATGCATCAACTGAAAATACATGTCATTCTCTGGTTCCAGCTTCTCAAATGTGAGGATTTACTGCATTTCTCTGTTTTCTAGTTCACTGTAAATATGTGAATATCTCTTATAATAACACATGTTATAGATTGATAGATTACAATTTGGAATGCCATACCTTTGTGTTACCAGCTGGTCTAGACTTAATATGATGCTTTATTTTAGATCTTAAGGTCTCTGTAGTGCTGGCACACATGAAATGAAATTTATTTGTGGGATCAGCCGTCCAATCAGAGTGACTTATGAAGCTAGAGCGGAAGTTCCAATCGTCCAATCGTTTTACTACATATTCTTCCTATCCAATTGATCTATTATCTATCTATTTCTATTTTTTCATCTGCCTTTTCTTCTTTTTTCTCTATCTATCTATCTATCTATCTATCTATCTATCTATCTATCTATCTATCTATCTATCTATCTATCTCTATAAAGAAATTATATTATAATGAGCATATACTATATATTACACAGATGATGCTCATTATAATATAATTTATTTCCTTGTGTATGACATTACTACTCTTCCACTCACCTACATCAACTCAACACTCAATAGTTAAATGTAAAATGTTTGAGGTTTACTAAAATGATCCTGTATCATAAATATAAATGAACAATTACAGGATGAGTTTCCACCAAAAACAGCATAATACATCAGGTTAATACAGCATATTAATTTGTAGTAAATACAGTAAATTGATATCACTGTTGTCTCTTTGAGTAAAGCCAGGGGAAAGAGAGTATGATTCCAGTAAACTGAAGTCTTCCTGTGTTTCACTGTCCTGTGCTGCCATCTTGTGGATACCAAAACACTGCAACTAGACATTTTAACAACTAAGTAGCCTAAATTAGGCAACACTATGAGAGCTTTTGAACCCTTACATGTAGTCTCAGTTTAAGATCTCAAACTGACTCCAAGCAAGAAGGGAACAAGAGCATGTAAGTGAGCTAAAGCCAGAGCTAAGAGGAGAGTGATCGTTGGACTGGAAACACGGCTCCATTGAATGCTGGTGTTGCTCTGGGTCTGCTTGGATGTGTAAATAGACAACTGTTTGCTAACACATCTTGATGAGGTGATGATATGCAGTGTTGGGGACTAATGAACTACATGTAATTAAACTAACTACATTTTGCAGTAGCTTGCTGGTAGTTCAACTACATTCATATTTGCATAGTGATTCAAGTAGTTCAATTACTTTTTTCCCAATTTTGTGTAATTAACTACTGAAAATACAAACAATTTAGGGCCATAAAATTAAAGGAACGATTTTTTAAATTTGTATTTTACCATTGCTTCTCTCTTGTACGACGTAGTATTAGGGCCACATTGAAGGGGAAATAAAATCGTAGATTTCGAGAATAAAGTCATAATATTACAAGAATAAAGTCATAGGTTTACGAGAAAAAAAGTCATAATATTAAGAGAATAAAGTCATAAGTTTACGAGAGAAAAAGTTGTAATATTATGAGAATAAAGTCAGAGCTTTACGAGAAAAAAAAGTCGTATTATGAGAATAAAGTCATAAGTTTATGAGAAAAAAGTCGTAATATTATGAGAATAAAGTCATACGTTTATGAGTCTGGCAGCCACAACCGCACTTGATCTTTGACCTTTGTATAGCATCCGCATGGACAAAAGAGCGTCCGTTGCTCAGTGCTTACACAGCGACAGCGTCATCATCTTCAGCAAGTTGAAGACTGTTTTAGTTGTTAAGATTGTACAAGTCAGATGTTACAAAACTGACACGTGAGACAATAGGCCCTATTTGTTTAGACCACAGCTGAAGTTGGTCAAACGGTCTAAAAAAGGTGCAAGTTAAATATTTTTTGAACACAGTGTTTTATTTTTAAGGTTTATGTAGGCCAATGTCCTGTGAACAAGTGGGCACTTTTTGAAATAAACTCAATTGAATGACATCTTTTGCTGTCATGTTTTTTTTTACAAAGTAGTTTGAGCTTCAGATCAATCCGCACACGCACAAACAGACTTAAAAACAGCTATTTTCCAACTGCCATAAACCTCCTGAACTCTGACGTCTCCTCTGTCTGAGTTGAACACGTGCAATGTAAATGTGCAGTAACACCTTGGTCACTTTTGTGTCATTTTTGCAACGTAAATACTGTAAATCTACTGTTACGGATATGTGCAATAACATGCTGACCACTGTGCAATAATTATATTATTATCTGACGGACACTTTGTGCAATAATCTGGCAAAACTGTAATCTGGCAACTGTCATCTCATCAATATACATATTGTATTTTTATATTTTATATTGTATGATCTTTTATATTTTTTATATTTATATTGCACTATCTGTTTTTTATGTATCATCTTTTCATTAGCACCTATGGGATTGTCACAACCTAATTTCGTTGTACTACACAATGACAATAAAGGGCTTTAATCTTTAATCTTGAACCACTTTTTCTAAATATCTTAGTAGTTAACCAAACTAGATTTCTCCATAGTGTAGCTTTGCTGTAGTTCAACTTCCTCCATTGTGAAGGAGGAAAACTCTGCTTTCAGAGTAGCTCCCCCAGTGTTTTAGTGTTTGAGTTCTTCTGCCTCCACTGAATGTAGGAACAACAACTCCAGTCCCTTGCTTGGACAGCAGGCGGCGGTAAATCTCATTAAAGGCACGAACCCGTTTACTGAACAGAAGAAGAAGAAGAAGAAGAAGAACCATAGCAACGATTAAAACAAAGATGGCGGTGTCAGCTGCTGTGTTCTGGTCCAGTTCAACACTATTCTGTTTATTCCTCTCGTTTACTGACGTCACCACGAACGAAAACACAACAAGCGACAACTTGAGTACGACGCCTGGTGACCAGGACGTCACATACGACGTTACGGACAGTTATACACCGACACAGACGACAGAGTTTGACTCCACACCGCCGACACCGACACCGACACCGAGCTCCAGCAGCACCGAGGAGCCCGTCCAGCCGACACCGAGCTCCGGCAGCACCGAGGAGCCCGTCCAGCCGACAGAGGAGCCCGTCCTGCCCACCGTGCCCGCTGAGCCGACCGAGGAGCCCGTCCAGCCGACAGAGGAGCCCGTCCAGCCGACACCAAGATCCGGCAGCACCGAGGAGCCCGTCCAGCCGACAGAGGAGCCCGTCCTGCCCACCGTGCCCGCTGACCCACTGCCCGTCTCCGGCATCCTGCTCACCCCCGTCACTAACGGTACTATTCTCAATTATTAGTATTATATTAAATAGCTATCCAGCTTAGCTTTACACTCTGTTAGTTAGTTCTTGTAGTGCCAGTTAACATAAGTTAAATCAAATCCTCTGATGGTAATAAAGACAACTTTAAACCGAGATGTTTTTACATGGAGTTTGGTGTGGAAGTTGGAGGTCTAAAATACCACAAGTAGGCTACATTTGTGTTATGTTTACATACTAGCATTTCAAATTTCTGACTGAAGAAATACTTTACATGCTTTAGAAACAATATGTGAACATTACAACTATTTATACATAAACACATATAGAAAATAATAACTAGTTGTGCATACACATCTGCTCATTCAAATATCCACCTGCACACACACAACCATATCATAGATGTACAGGTACTGGGACATATCCTGCATAGCTTTGCAAAATGCATAATATACACACATTCATACACATAATGGCCATGTAATGTACACTGATCAGCCATAAGTCAAGTCAAATTTATTTCTATAGCACATTTAAAACAACATGAGCTGACCAAAGGGCTTTACAGACATAGGCAGAATAAAAACAGGTCAACAGAGCAGACAACAAAATCACACATATCCACAGACAGAGACCAGGATAAAATCCATGAGTAAAAGACTGTTATAATGAGCATTATAAAAGGCCAATTAGTAATCACAATTCAAGTACATTCAAAAGCCAAAGAAAAGAGGTGGGTCTTCAGCTGTGCTTTGAAACATAACATCATAACATTATGACCACTGACAGGTGAAATGTATAACATTGATTATCTGGTTACAATGGCACCTGGCAGTGGGTGGGACATATTAGACAGCAAGTGAACATCTTGAACTTTGAACTTTGTGTTGGAAGCAGAAAAAATGGGCAAACGTAAGGATGTGAGCGACTTTGGCAAGGGCCAAATTGTGATGGCTAGATGACTGGGTTAGAGCATCTCCAAAACTGCAGCTCTTGTGGGATGTTCCCGGTCTGCAGTGGTCAGGACCTACCAAAAGTGGTCAGAGGAAGGAAAACCGGTGAACAAGCGACAGGGTCAGACCCGAGGCTCATTGATGCAAGTGGGGAGCGAAGGCTGGCCCGTGTTGTCCGACCCAATAGAAGAGCTACTGTAGCTCAAATTGCTGAAAAAGTTAATGCTATTTCCGATAGAAAGGTGTCAGAACACACAGTGCATCGCAGTTTGTTGCGTATGGGGCTGCATAGCCACAGACCGGTCAGTGATCAGTGTATATTCATACAGCATATAACCACACTGAGGTCATATAGCTCTGTCAGATAGTCCAGAAGATGGGTAGCTTTGTTGAGTAAATGTTCTGTTTTCTCAATAAGATGGAAGAAGTTGGATAAAGGAGCTTTGTTGTGAGGATGTCTGTCTAACTTGAGCTGATGTGTGTGTTTCAGTTGACAGCTTGTGTCCCTGTGACGAGCACAAGGATGTGTGTGACATCAACTGCTGCTGTGACAGAGCGTGCAGTGAGGAGGTGGCTCTGTTCACCGGCTGCTCAGTGGACACTATCAGGCAAGTCTCCCACCTGGTCCAAAGGGAGGGGGGGGGGTCTTTCTGCTTACTAGCCTCTTTCATAAATCTCAGTCCCAATGATTCATAAGTATCCAGGAGCTGCAAAGTGTTGGCACTGTAAGTCGGCAGGAAACAGAAAAGACAGTTGATTTCACTCACTGTCAATTCTCAAAAGCCACTATTGAAATAATGACAGAGCATGGACAAGTATAGGCTGGGTAAAAAACATTGAGGAGGAGTAGAATCACCTGTACTCTAAAAGCTCAGTGTGATGTTCATTACACCGCACTAATTACATCAGTACAACAACACTGTCATGTCATACTCACCACTCTGCTGCTCAGTTTCTCTTTTTTAAACAGAAATACTGTTTTTAATACAAAAATTAATTACAATCACTTACACTCTCGAGTATATGGTTAAGTCACCGCTTCAACACATTTCAAATTAAAAGCCTAGAGGACATGGGAGGGATTACAGTAAACCCTTTGAGTCCCTGGAAGGCTTTGAATGTGAAATATATCTGTTTCAGTGACAGTAGCTCAACATACATAGATGGAGCGAAGCAAAATGGAAGTGTCTGAAAACACTATGTGTGACATGACTCCGTAGTTGGAATTAATGCTGTATATGTTATGTTGAATTAATCAAGACAAAAGGGCAAACACATGGGAAGTGTTGAGTTTGTATTAACAGCAAGTTAAAATAGGATCTAATCAGAAAACAGGGAGGCCTCTTCATAAAATATGATAAAATATGCAACAGGGGAAATTAGAAATAAAGGCATGTCTGTAATAAAGCTGTTTCAAATAAAAGATCTAGTTCTCTCTGCAGTACATCACTTCTACGAGTCCGGCCAGTGTTTTATAATTTACAGTAAATTAATTCAGTTTGACTTGAATTCATATAAAAGATTTGAAATATGATTTTATTCACAAGTCACAGTTAACTTGTACATTTATGTTGAATTACATGCTTGCTTCTGGTCATATTTAATGACTCCTTTTCCATTCCGTATCAGTATGAATAGGACTCCTCAATTTAATGTTCCAAACAGGTTTACACATGAAAGTAACATCTGTCTACATACAGTACATGTACAGGCTCATCTTTGGTGTTTCTTTTTTGTTTGCAGTGGCGAAAAGCAGCTGTGCAGCCACGACGTAGCATCCTACTCTTTAAGGAGCACAGTAGATGGCTACTCCGAGCTACAGTCGTCTGTCCGGAAGGAGACTAATTATGACATCTTCTGCATTCAGTCGCAGAACCGTAAGTCATTAATGGTGTTCATTTGGATTAGAAACGACCTATGAATAAAGCATTTTTAAGAAAATATCACTTATTACTTAAAGGGATACTTAAGAATTGTATAGTAGTATGAGTTACTTCTCCATAGCTGGTGTATCACCTACAGTAGATGGAGTTTGGAGAAACAGACAGGAGTACCAGCACGGGAGCAAAGCAACGTACTGCTGTGGACGGAGGCAGCAGCTAAACAGATTTTGGACACCTAAAAAATTGATATCAGTGTATCCTATATTTACAATATTTTCCCCAATTTACCTTCCCGTCAGATAGCCCTTTCTGACGGGGAACTGAAGCCGTTATATCCGTCTATGTTCTCTTCAAAGCCACCAGACTCCTTTGATAAAAACAGTAATTTTACCGCACAGACCACAGGAGTGGCTGGTCTACCGCTGCCTCGATCGGTTAGTTAGTTTGTGTTATTGTGTGATTTTGGTGAACCTTTTAAAACATCAAAGTTGTGTTCTGCCTATGTGATCTGCGTGGGCCTTTTTTTTTAGGTGTCTAGAATCTGTTTAGCTGCTGCCCCCGTCCACAGCAGTACATTGCTTTGCTCCCGTGCTGGTACTCCTGTCTGTTTCTCCAAACTCCCTCTACTGTAGGTAATACACTGACTATGGAGAAGTACCTCATACTACCACACTTCAAAACTATCCCTTTGATGCTGAATTTAAAGGATAAGATTGGTGTAATTTTCCTAATTTTTAGAGTATATTATACAGAATATTGTTGTATGGCCACTTGTAGGCTAATATAGACCACGAACTGTATGCAGCCATGTCACAAACTCTTTCTCCATCTCCACGTCCGTCTCAGTTGCTGACTATTTGTTCTGTCTAGGTGTTGATGGATTATCTCATCCCCCTCCTGTTCTGCCAACTGACAGCAACTTTGACTCACTCTTTAAAGAATTCACCAACTTTATCTTTGGCTCAGAGGAGAACAGTGGTCAGGTGTCCACTGCAGAGCTCCAGGCCTCGTCTGGATACCAGGCGAGTCTCTGTTTTAACTGTTAATCTGTCTCTGTTTTTTCTCAACTTGTTTATTTGTAATTATCATGAAGCAATAGCAATGTTCATTCTGTGCTGATGGTTATTGGTTTCAGTATGGCGATGTGATGGTGACAGCAGGAGAGAGTGGACAGAGAGGGATGTTCTGGGTGCCAGCTCCTGGTCTCACTGCTGACTGTATGGACACCAGTCCTGCAGGTAACTCCTACTCACTGGAAGATGGGACTGTGTCACTTTTGCTGAACTATGGTGTCACTGCGGCAATTGTGTGACTATTATGGGATAATGATAAATGCTAAAACATAGTGTAATGGTAGCACAAGTAGAGTTATTAAGTCAGCAAGCTGACTCAGTAATATCAGTTACATACTGTACATATAGATGGTAAAATACAGCGCTTTTATCAGCCTCAGTCCGATATATATATATATATATATATATATATATATATGCATATATATATATATATGTATATATATGCATATATATATGCATATATATGCATATATATATATATATATGCATATATATGCATATATATATATATATATATATATATATATATATATATATATGCATATATATATATATATATATATATATATATGCATATATATATATATATATGCATATATATGCATATATATATATATATATATATATATATATATATATATATATACATATATATATATGCATATATATGCATATATATATATATATATACATATATATATATATATATATGCATATATATATATATATATATATATATATGCATATATATGCATATATATATATATATATATATATATGCATATATATATATATATATGCATATATATATATACATATATATATATATATATATATATGGATATATATATATATATATATAAATATATGTATATATATATATGCATATATATATATATATATATATACATATATATATATATATATATATGTATATATATAAACGGCTCATTCTAAGGTAACAAAAACACGATTCTTAGTTTCAGGTGATTATACACTAAAGCAAACATATTATATTCCATTTCTGCCAATAGTTACACACTGTTCCTTTAAGGGTCTGAGTGTCTGTATTTTGGCTACACTGTTTATTATAAACGTATTATAGGAGCTGAGGTTGAACTTTCAAAATTAGAAAAGAAAACATAAAAAAACTCACAAATGTATACCATATCCATTAAGCCTAAATGATCAAAAATTAAAAACTAAAAAGCCCAAAACGTCCCTAGTGATGCACAAGGTTTAAGTAGTGTATCACAATACAAAGGTTCCCCAGTATAAAAGCTGAATTGGGTTTATATAGTGTACTGAAATGGAATGTGCTTGATTTTTGTTACATTTGGTAGTCTTTGACAGGTAGTGACTGATTTGAATGGGTCCTCACTGAAACACTGTTAGGATAAGAAATAGAAAGATCTTTGTAAACATGTCACCCCCATAAACACCATACCATGCATAATGTGGAGAACTGACTTTAAATTACTTGAATACGTTTGCAAATCGTATGCAAAACTGTATTTGCTGAACACTTCAACAGTGTTATGACAACTTCTAACAACACAGGACAGTTATGAATGTTATATTTAAGATTTGACCAGCACTCATGGACATGTCGCATGACTGCTGTCATAATACATGATACAAAGTACAACACAAATAAAAGACAAACCCAGTAAAGGTTGATAAGTCTGAATTATACCCTGTAACAGGAGAGTGGTGTAGTTACGCTTCTTCAGAAACTTCAGAGAAAATCCATCATGCTTTTATGTAATCATATTAAGATTATTTCATCTTTTGTATGCCATTATTTTTTTTTTAAATATTTCTTTCAAATCCACAGCTTTCAAAGAGTCTGACATTTTAGGAAATATTCCTCTTTATGTCGTATTGTAATTTCATATTTCAAACATGCTTAAAAGAATTTAAAGGAATATAATTTTTTCATTTTGTGTGCGCGTTTTTGCTTTAGTTTTTTCCTGTTTGTCTCCCCAGCGTTCCTAAAGGATCAGAGCAGTCGGTGTTCCCGGCGTGTGGTCCTGCAGCAGAACTGCAGCACTCTGCCGGCCCTCCGCATGGACACCTATACCACCATCCGGCTCTTTGCTGTGAGTCTCAAGTTTACTCTGCCGCACACTGCTGTCCACCCTCAAACACTCTCAGACATCATCAGTGAGGGATGTTTAATGTACTCCAGGGGATATACTGGGATTAAAGGAGCAATCCACCTGATTTACAGCACACAAGTCTTTTGTGAGTTCCCTAACTTTATGGAAGTGCAACACTTAATAGCTCAAGTACTCTTTGAAGTGATATAACTGAGTTCCCCTTTTTGTTAACCTTCTTTTCTGAATCTGCTCCAGCTATTATCTTCTTAACAGAAATATTGGAGGTAGCTGGAAAGTGTTTTGGATAAGAGAAAAAACGTAACGTGGATGTTTGTACAAACGCACAAGATGAATGAGCTACTGCATTGGAAATGCTTAAAACACAGAGAAACTACAAAAAGAGAATCAGCTGATGTCAAGTTAAAGATGTTAAAGTAATCTTTTCCACTCTACAGGGGAAGACTGAAGATGCAGCCGTAAGTATGCCTGCTTTTTTTGTTTAACTCTGAAACGATCTGTCAGTTAATTAGTTGATCGACACAAAATTAATTGACAACTATTGTGATAATTGATTAACCGTTTAAGTCAGATTAAATCAGGTTAAATGCCACAACTTCATAACAAACTTCTTGAAACACATGTAATACAAAAGAATGCCTTCATATATGTGTATATAGTCACACTGCCTCTTTTTCACATGCCTTCACATCCCCTGCCTAACCAGGAAATTTAGCAAGACACTGACATTCCTTTTGCGCAAAGAATAGACAAAAACTTGTCACACAGCACATAGTGCAATAAGTTAGCACAGACAACAAGTTGAGGTTAACTGCTGCAATGTGAGGACAGGAAAACACTTTTCTCACATTTCTCTAACAACTTTATGCTCAGTTACCAAGAAGAAGGAAGTATTCAGTTATTGTCACACTTTGCTTTTTGCTTTTTACATTACTGCAAACTATTTAATCAAACTATACTGGTGGTTTCTCAGAAAGGTTTTTCCTACCATCCATGGATTCATTTTAGTATGGTATGAAAAACAAACAGTGGGGACTTGAAACTTGATTGTGATATCTAATCACCACAGTGAACACCCTGTTTGCTTTTAACGTTTAACGCCCATGATAAGATATCTGTAAAAAAAAAATAGACGCCAATGGAAATTAATGGCGGGCTGGAATGCTGGTACCACACTGAAACAAGCAGCAGTGCTTTGAGCTAAGTGCTCACATCAGCCATGCAAAGGTGCCATGCCATTATTCCGATGGCCCATCATTCCCGAAACTCCAATAGTCTGAAAAAAGTCTGTTATCCTGAAAACATACTCCCAATAATACACACTCTCCCTGCAACAAACAGAAGCACATGGTTAATTATTATGCAAAATGGGTTTTTTTTCTGCCATAGCAAGGCATGACCCGTCCTACTCAGCCTCTGATTGGCTTACCCTGATATTCTTACCCTAACCACTCTCTCTCCTCATGCCTAAACCTAACCAACCAACACAACTAAGGCTATGAGTACCAGCCAATCAGAGGCAGAGCAGGACGGATGCCTTTGCCAGTAGGAAAAAAAGAAATCGGAAAAATATAATTCTGCATAATAATTAGCCACATGCTTCTGTTTGTTGCAGGGAGAGTGAGTGTTTTTGGCGCAACGGTGGGTGTTTGCTTTCAGGATAACGGGCTGTCGGACAAATGGGCAGTTATCTGTGAGGACATGCTCACAATAACAATGTTAACATGCAAATGTTTAGCAGGCATCATTTATTTTTTTTTATCATGTTCACAATCATAGTTTAGGGTGCTAACATATGCCAACTAGCACTGAACACAAAGTACAGCTGAGGCTGTTGGGAATATCATTATTTAGCAAGTGTGTGGTCATAAACCAAGGTATTGGACACATTAAATGTTTGACCCGATAGTGGCGCTAGATTAAAAGTCAGAGGGTCACAAAACGTATTATAATTCATCCTGAGGAGAACATGAATGTCATGGTAATCCATCCATTAGTTGTTGAGATATTTCAGTCTGGACCACCAGTAAACAAACTGCTGTAAATAAGAGCACAGGATGAGTCTGAAGAAGATTTGGGTGAAATAAATGTTAATAAGAGTTGACTAATGTGGGTGTTTGTGACGTTGCTGGAGGTTGTTCCTGTGGAGGTGGCTTCAGTCATCCTGCAGTCTGTTGATGGGACTCAGACAGAGCTAAAGATCAGCGGTGGAGAAAACCTCAACCCTGTTCTCCTGAATCCAACCCTCTGTGCTAATGTGGTGCTGAAGGTGAGTTGACCAGACTCCAAACACATGACTGTCTGAACCTGTATTTTTGGATTCATAGCTGAAATTGTGGCCATAGAATGAAAACTCTTGCAAATAAAAGTCATTGTCTGCTGGACCTATTAGACTGTTTTGTCTCCGTAGGTTGCCTATGTGATTCGGTACAACCCAGCTGGTGAGATAGTGAATGTGACGGTGTGTCTGGTACTTGGATTTGTCCGTGAGGCAGCGCTGTCCTTGGAACAGGAGTTCCATATCACATTTGTCCAGGTAGTGTCTCAACAAGACATTGTCTATGTATCGTGGAGTGTTAGTCACCAAAGGTTTATTTTTCTAGATGATACAATTTTTGTAGTGCTTCTGTATGTTGCACTCAGAACTACTAAATGATGTCATAGCCTAAGGGAGGGATTGGGTCCTTGCTGGTAAATTTGCATTGTGAGGGCAGTCTAATAGGTTTTTTTTTGCATCTCAGTCGTTGAAACTAAAAGAAATTTTTTCAGTTTCCTCACCTTGACATTGAAATAGCAAATCTGCGGCCTAAATAAGCCTCTCTGCTGCAAATGTCCACAGCACTACATTGCTTTGCTCCCGTGCTGGTACTCCTGTCTTCTTCTCCAAACTCCATATACTGTAGGTGATACACTGACTGTGGAGCAGTACCTCATACAACCCCACCTCAAAACATCCAAACTATCCCTTTAACACATTTATTACAACTTTTCTGTGATATACTTAGTAGCTAGTATTTGGCTTTATTATTTGTTTTGAAGGATCTGAGTGAGTAAAGCCAAAGAATCACATCTCCAGTGTCTCAGGGAACCTATTTAAATAATCTATAGCGAATGGTATAAAGTGCATGGTGCAAGTGCATTTAGGGCGTGTCCAACTCTACATTTGCTGGTTAGACGACGCATAATCTGGGCACAAAGTAAGGCGCAAGGGGCAAAAGGGTTGGATTTAGTCTCTTAATTAATCATAGGTGAAGGCAGGGTCTGAAATTAACTTTTTTTCACTACCTGCCACTGTGGCAGTCAAATTTTATCTGCCACTTTTGAAATCTCTGCGATAAATGAAGGAATAACATTTTAGATCTGATGTCATTCAATGTTCGATATATTTTACACAAAAAAACATTATATACATGGTAAATTACAGTGTTCACCGTGGAGGGAGGGTAGTGTACACAGTACTGTACTGTACTTTGTTATTGTTATCTATAGTGGTTATTTGCATAAAAACACACAATTCAAATGATTATGAATATTTAAATATTTGCTTTGATTGATTGAAAAAATCTTGGAAAGTTGTTAGGGAAGTTAAACAGGTCATAATTCTCTCTTTAATATCTATTTTTATATTGTTGTGAAAACATCTCCTTCAAACAACTGGATTTATTCAAGTTTCTCGCACAAAAACTCAATTTTACGAGATTACATTTGAACACATCATGATAACGTTGTAATTTACCTTCACCCAATAATAGTCCTTTTTCCTGAGCAAACTTTGAACGCCTCATAACAATAACAACTGAGTGGCAACTCCGTTAACGTTAGTATCTATCTCCGCTATTTAACCAAGCAGGACTGTGCTGCTGCCCACCTGCTGCTGACAGGTTACGTTGTTATTAACTCTCATCCTGTTGATTTCAACACAGATTTGTTGATCACACTGTCGCATGATCATCAGGGGAAAAACAGGGTGCGTCATTGTGCAGCGTAACTGACGGAAAGCATTAATGAAAGAGGAATCGATAGTCACGGAGGGATGCGATGCCAAGAAAGAGGACAGCTACGGTTCTCTATTCCCACCTCTAGGGTTTTCCCTGCCTGACAAAGTGGCAAGTGTCCTGATGATTTCACCCGCCAATGCCAACATTTACCCGCATTTGGCGGGTGTTGGGTGCTAATTTCAGACCCTGCTGGGTGTAGTAGGTATAACATGAATGAAACCAATCAGAGTGGCATCTCCCATTCCCTTTAAAAGACAGGTGCGCCCGCACATTGGCACATTGCTTTTTAAATGGTGGATTCAGCAAATTGAGGAAGCGAGTCCTTTTCTGTGGCTTTCTACTGCCTCAAGATAGCAATGTGTCAACAAAGCACCTGACTACACCTCATTTTAAGACCAACTCGCCCATGTACTTGCAACCACAGATTGGCGCAAGTACATTTCCTACTTACACAAGGTGTGCGCCGGGGCGTGAAAATGACAGCTGTCTTGGTTTGAAACTAGCAATGATGATGGTTGTGCGCCAGGTGTCAGATAGGGTCCTCAGACTCAGTCAGTCAGTCTTAGACTGAGAGAAAGAAGGAGGAAATGCTATACAGGCAGCAGAGAATCAGACATATTAACTATGCATTTAAAGGTCCCATATTATAAAAACGTTTTTTTATTATAAAGCAGGCTAAAGTCCTATATAAATACTGTGAAAGTATCAAAACACTCAATCCGCAGGGAAATACACACTGCCCGTATTCAGAAACTCTGAATTTGAAACAAGCTGTCAGGATTTCTGCCCATTCGTGATGTCACGAATATACAATATTTAGACCCTTGACACAATTTTAAACGTAAACATTCTAAAAGTGTCCCAGTTTATTCCTGGTTGCAGTGTAAGTGAATTACATCAGCTGACAGGAAGTAAACATGGACCCAAACTGTTGCCAGGCAACGCAATTCCGTTGAAATGCACTAAAACGGAGCGTTTCAGACAGAGAGGGTAAATACAGGCATATTCAGGCTGACAGTATGAGGAAAATAAAGTTTTTTTTTAACATTACAGCATGTAAACATGTTCTAGTAGAAACACAAAATACAAGTATGAACCTGAAAATGAGCATGATACGGGGCCTTTAAGAGTAGATGGATGCTACTGCTCTGCTGGACTTCAGGAAATCTCTCAACTACCCCCCACGGCTGCCCCTGGACCACGTTTAAAATGTTGCCCTGGCTACAGCCCTGTATACGCCTGCATATGAATACACTCACCATGGTGTTCAGAGGGGAGACAAAGCTTCTGCCGTGGTCAAAGCAGAGACTGTCAGATATGACTGAAAGCTCTGTAAAAAAAAACTAGTGAGTGGACCGGCTCTCTTCATGTGAGACTGCAGATTTGTAAAATGTATTAGAATCTAATCCGATGATGTAGACATCCTTAGCACCCTTAGTGTGCTTAAACTACTGACCCTTTTGATATAACAGTAGCAAAGACAATTGGCTGTGGGCTATGTTTTTAGACTAACTGCGTGTGATGTATTTTGTGTCTATTAAACAGGAGGGTCGGCAGGAGGTGGCCGTCCACTACGGTGGAAATCCAGGTTACGTGGTTGGACTACCTCTTGTATCTGGAACAAGAACAGCAGGATATCCTTTACCGGCCTGGATACTAGATTTCCCTTTATATTTAGATTTATAGACGGTAGGAATCAGTGTGAATATTAACATTTTAATCATATCTTTAGACAGCAGTAGCAAGGCTACTTTGACAGTGTTTGATGAGAAGGGGATGACGTTCTGATGTGCTACGAGGCCCAGGATTTGTCCTTAACAGTCGTTGACACGGGGATTGCTCGAAGCATCGACCCCAGAGACACACTGTCTCTTCTCCACAGCGCTGAGGACCAGGACTGTCTGCAGGGATCACATCAGCATCTTCCTGTCCTGTTCGGTCTGGATTCTGTGTCCGGCTGCACATTAAGGCAGGACTTCTTTACACTCTTCAAATCTGATCACGTTGTCTGAAATACATACTGTATGTGATGGTGACTTGTCTTGTCCCTGCAGACTGGAGGATGCTGCCAACTGCTCCCTGGTCTTTCAGGTGCTTTTGGATGTTCTGAGAGGACCAAACCGTGTCCAGTATGTGGCTTCTTTTGGAAACACCCCGTTAGACTATCCACTGGACTGGGTGCCAATCGAGAACAACTTTAATCCCGGGGTGAGCACAGTTTGAAAACAGAAACAGAGACTAAGGTCTAATCAAATCCTGAATCTGATTGGAGATGTTTAAGCCAAATCGGAGCAATTAATAACTATTTTATGTCTACAATATAATATTCCAGTGCAATTTCTTTTGTGACAGTTTGTTTGGAGTCCTTACATCAAGTGTAAAAGTTTTTTATTTTTGTATTTCTTTGAACATTGTTTTCCTTTTTTGTATTTTTATTAGTATTTTTTATTTAATTATTTTATATTTATCTATTTATTTTATTTTTCTTTATTCATTTCACTCATTTACTTGTGGTTAGTGTTTTTTTAAATAAAACTGTGACATCAATCACTCTTCACGTCATGTCACCTCTGGATTCTAATTCAAAATTCAGGTCGCTGGATTTTCCCTTAAATAAGTTAAAGATACTTCATGTTGACAGAAAAGTAATTTTATTTTTGGAATCTGTGTTCCTAACAAAATCACAAAACATCAGCTGGTGGACACGGTGGTGGAATCCACCTGGCTTATAATTTTTTAATATAATTTGTGCTACTTATTTTGATCTTTAAATCAATGTTAGTCCACCCTGTACATGTTTCCATAGTTGAAAACACAGTAAGAGATATTTGCTTTTATGTTGTGGGGCCACGATCCAGCAGTATGTTTGTGTTCTGCAGGAAGCACAGAGTTGCATCATCCCGTTGTCACTTCATTTAGAAATCGGATGGACTAAATATGGATCCTTGGTGAACCCCCAAGCTCAGATTGTGAGCATCAAAGAAGTAATCCAAACCAACACCACCAGTTTGGTAAGACTCGCTTTTTCATAAATACTGGCAGGACACTTTAACAGATCTAGTAATTTCTAGATCAGAATCAGAACAGAATCTAATCATTTCTACTGTGTCTGACTGTCTTGTTTTCCCACAGGACATGTTGTCTGGAGGCAGCAGCATCCTGTCAATCAGGAGCTCTGTGGCCTTCATACCAGTTTCTGCTGCTGCTCTTCCTGGTTACAGAGCGACGCCCACCATCGATGCCAAACTGCCCTTTGACTTCTTCTTCCCTTTTGTCTGAACAGCCCACAAGGACTCTTCTTCCCTTTTGTCCAAACAGTCCATAAGGGCTCCACTCACCAGTGTAGGGTAACATTTACCATACTCATTGGTTTGACAACAAGCACTGTTTGTATGATCAATGTGTTCCTGTATATTCTGTGAATAATGTATATAGGATGTTTGTAAAAAGATTATTTAACAAATGTTTTTTTAATAAACGAAATCACTTAATTTATTGACATTGTTTTTTTACACAACATACAATACTTTTAAATGTCACTTAGCAGATGTACATTTAGTTACATGTGCAAGTCATCAGTGTGAGGAATCATTCAAATATTTACTATGAAATCAAGGCCATGACCTTGTAGCTTTATGGAGTGATATCCAGTAGCATCTGAATATCTGACATTCATTAGAAATGCAATGTATGCAGCCCTTTAACTGGTTTCCATCACTATAATGACAAGAAACCTGGATATGGATCTACTGATACAGGTATTCAAAAAAAGAAGATTTTCCCTTTTAATATAGTAACGGTTAAGGATTTGTAAACAAGCAGTAGAAATACTGAAATCAGGTCTAAAATACAAGTTTATCATGGAATGTATAATTTGAAAATAGTGCAGAAAGGTACGTGATATAAAAGATATTGAACAGTAGCTCCACAACAGTTAGCTTGATGAGTTATAAGTCTATGCCGTGCTTCTTCAGGAGGTCTTGAAGTTTCTGGTTCTCTTGTTCCTAAGGTGGATGGAGACAGACAGAGAGAGGAGTCAGTCATTCAAAGCGTACCCACCCACTGTCAGCTCAACTGTGCTAGCCCAAATATCATGGATTTCTGTCTTAGCCATGGTGAGGTACTGTGATTTTAGACATCCTTGTGTCCATATTCCCAAAGGTTTTGTGAAGGAAAGATGCATTATGCACAACCGGTCTGATCGTCTGACTACTCATCTTTGTTTGTTTGTTCCCTGTTGGACCTATTTTTAGCGCCGTCGCCACATTCGGAGCCCTCGGCCTTTACTTTGGTTGAGTACAATGTCATCGTGACTGATAGGACCAATTACCTGGGCTGCAAAAGTCAAACCTAAGTTTCATAAACTCTTAAACTCACCAGTTTATCGCTGCGCTCCTGTAGCTCTGTGACTCTTTGAACCAGGTGGTCATAGCTCTCCTTCAGCTTGTGGATCTTCTGGTGCGCACGGGTCTTCACTGACACCAGGATACCTGCAACACATTCAAACACAGTCATCATCTCCATGTCAAGCAAATATACTGTACCAATCTAAATTACCCTGTTTTAACTTATTTCACCAAAAGATCTATTTAGCCACAAATAAATATGTTTTTCTGGGTGATATACCTCTTTATACAATGTATATGATCATTTATTCATAATAAAGTCCGAATATTTTTTTGAGACATGCCAGATCTGCACTTTACAATTTGTTGTGACCATTTTCCACAGATTTGCCACCAGGACTACTAAAGTCCAGGGCCAGATTAACCCGCTAAGGGGCCCCCATGGGCACCTACCAACCAGCCAGTGGAAAAAGTAACAAGAACACCTTCCAATCTAATACAATCCATTGCATCATCACCACAAATATTACCATGATGTGTCAGAAGCTGACGATTATAAGCTGTATATAGGTATATCCATCCATCCATTATCTGTAACCGTTATACTCTGAAGCCCTGTACGAAAAGCGGCGGTCCGATCACAAGTGGCCACTGGAGATGCAGGTGGAGACGCATTCTAAAGCCAGGTGTGAACAGACGTACTCAGAGCTGTCCACTTGTGATCGGATCACCCACGACGCATGTTAATACCAGGTCTGAACAGGGCCAAAGGTTACATTACTGAAGCTCAGATAAACCACAATATTTTAAGTTATAGCAACCGAAAACCGTTTGGTTACAAACATCAAGCAGGGTCCTGCTTTAAAGGTGCAAAGTGTAAGATGTGGCCAGAATTTTAGTTTAAAACATTCAAAAAATGAACTACCATTCTCAACAGAATGTTGAAGAGGTTAAAGGTCCCATATCGTGCTCATTTTCAGGTTCATACTTGTATTTTGGGTTTCTAGTAGAACATGTTTACATGCTGTAATGTTTAAAAAAACAACTTTATTTTCCTCATACTGTCTGTCTGAATATACCTGTATTTACCCTCTGTCTGAAACACCGCTTTAGTGCATTTCAACGGAATTGCAACATAATTGCGTAGCTAGGCAACAGTTTGGGTCCATGTTTACTTCCTGTCAGCGGATGTCATTTACATACACTGCAACAGGAAATAAACTGGGGCACATTTAGAATGTTTATGTTTAAAACCGTGTAATGATCTAAATATTGTATATTTGTGACATCACAAATGGACAGAAATCCTAACGGCTTGTTTCAAACGCACCATTGCTGAATACGGGCTGTGTGTATTTCTCTGTATATTGAGCGTTTTGATAGTTTAACAGTATTTATAAAGCACTTAAACCTGTTTTATAATATAAAATACATGAAAATCTCACTTTTTACAATATGGGACCTTTAAAGTGTTGACTCTTCGTCTATGTATTGTGTTGCAGAGATATTTACTGAAATGAGCATGCTAACCAGCTAGCCACGGCCTGTCCTGTCTGGTAATACCACTTGTACCTTGAAAGGCGATAGTGAGTCACTGATAGTGAGTCACTGCAGCAAAGTGTCACTGACCGTTGATAATTCTGGCCACCCTCCAGAGTCGCAGCAGGATGAGGAGACCCGTCCCCATGAAGGCGTCTTCATGGAAGATGAAAACAACGTCCAACACGAAGGAAATCACCACCACCAATCCGTCAAACATCTCAAACTTGTGTTGGAAGAACTCCAGGCGGTAAGCAAACAGCTTCCCAGCCAGCTCCACCATGAAGAATGTGAGAAGAGCCAAGCTCAGGAAGTGGAACACCTGCAAACAAACCTCATGTGTCAGTAAATGGTATTATAGATGAGAACTATGAGTGTGCCTGGAGTGAGTGGACAAATGTGTGTCTCACCTCAGCAATGTGGCCATGATTCACTTTTATAAGAGACAGATCTATAAGCAGCTCCGCCAGAACAAAGATGGCATCCAGGATTACCAAACACACCACCAGCACCTGGAAGCAAAGTCAGACAACCAGTGGAAGGTGCTTCTCTTCATACAGCAACTTAAAGAGGAACTGCACCGATCTCGCACATCAAAGTCTGTTTACAGGAGCTGGGGAGAACTACTGCATAATGTGGAACAAGTAGTATAAAGTCTCCAGAGGGAGACACAAAAGGCTGACAAATGTCCTCAAGTGATGTCACTTGAGTCAGCGTCGGCTGGGTCTGAAGAATACGAGTAGATCTGGAGGTGTGGAGTTAGAACACATCAAGGCTATAGGCTTACAGGCTACATCAGCTACTACTAACATAACATACAGAATATCTGACTGTACTGTCAGCACTTGAATTGCATTGTGGGCAATGTAGGCGCCAGGTTTTGGCAAGGAAGAAGAATGTATGGCATTAATAAGACATTATCTCTGGTTCAGCGTCATCCATTTTTATCCATTTTTTTTAAAACAGTCATGAGTCTGACAGTGTTATAGAGTGCAATCCTAAAACAAGTAAAATGACAAACATTTGCTGGTTCAGCTTCTCATATTATTTGACAATCTTATGCTTTTTCTCTGTTTTATATCATTGTCAATCTTTGGGTTTTGGACAATGGTTGGACAAAACAAGCGATTTGAAGAGGTTACCTTGGACTGATATACCAACAGATGCATGGAGAAGATTAGAGAGGCATACCTGGAACCGCTCGGAGCTGTACAGCCTTTGCAGTGAATCCCTGAAGGTTATCGTAGTTGGAAACTGGCCAGTGGCCGGACTCAGCTCCTCGCTGGTCGCATGCAGCTCTTCATCCTCCCACTCGACTGGCTGCCGCTGCTTATCGCCCACACTGGTGAAATAGCCCAGGTACTGAGCCATGGCGGCACGCTCTACGAAAGGACTGGACCAAAGCCCCACCTCAGGTCACCTCAGACAGAAGAATGGAAGTGTGCATTTCAATTTAAATGTATATCAGAAGCTGTACAGCAAGATTACACAGCAGTACTACGTCATAGATTGCAACTTACAAATGTTGTGTTATTTCAGGAAACCCCTCTGGTTGGCTGTGCCACTCGATAACAGAAAAGCCAAAAGTTC
Organism: Sebastes fasciatus; assembly: GCF_043250625.1. NCBI lineage: Eukaryota > Metazoa > Chordata > Actinopteri > Perciformes > Sebastidae > Sebastes > Sebastes fasciatus. Next base: position 7,661,151 of record NC_133804.1, on the reverse strand, counting down.
GAAAAGTTGCAGACTAATGTAAGTCAGTGACAAACTGTTTTTCTTCCACACTGAGCTCTGTAATACATGTCAGCATCTGGGCAGATTTCTCCACTTCTCCTTTTTTTTTTTTTAGGTTTGCAACATATTATTGAGAAAGCAAACCATCTCACTCTGATGTCAAAAGGAAGCTGTAGGAAGCTGCTAGCTGAAGGAAGAAAGTCATGAGATTGTTCATGCTCTCTCAGTTTCCTTCCGTTAGATGAGGTCAGGACGTGGGGAGTATTGAGTCTAGAATTTACCAGCCTAACAATTCTTTGGCTAGAAGAGCACATGATTTTTTTAAAGGTCCCATATTGTAAAAAGTGATATTTTCATGTCTTTTATAACATAAAGTAGGTTTAAGTGCTATATTAATACTGTGAAAGTATCAAATCGCTCACTCCCCAGAGAAATACACACAGCCTGTATTCAGAAACTGTGCGTTTGAAAAAAAGCCATCAGGATTTCTGTAATTTTGTGATGTCACAAATGTCCAATATTTAGACCATTTTTACAGTTTTAAACGTAAACATTCTAAATGTGTCCCAGTTTATTTCCGGTTTCAGTGTATGTGAACGACACCTGAGGCCTGTACTACGAAGCAGGATTTGGTGTTAGCGAGGTAACTTCAGGTTTAACCCTTCAGGGTTTTCCATCCTACGAAGGTGGATCACTTCTTACTGGGGTAGATCGCCATGGTAACTGATGCTGAACAGCTAACCTGCTTCGGAGCAGGTTATGTTCCAGATAAGAGATAAACTCGTATGAAAGCACCGCCTACTGACCAATCAAAGCTCGGTGCGCAGATCGTATGGTAATATTACACAAATACGAAGAAGTTTAAGTCATAATCCAGACTAAAAACAACACAGTTTAACACAGATTAAACTGACAGATGCAGGAAGGACAGCTGGCATGCTGTAGGTGCTTCCCGCTTTGAATTATATTTTCATATTTTTTTTTTAACTTCCTCTTGAGTCCTTTCCACACCGCCTGAGACGGTGTTTGAAAGAAGGTTCAAATAGTCATACACGCCACAATATTATTAGTGGGCATAAATTAGGTGTAATCCAGTCATCCGTTATACATTTAAAAGCTATTTATATCTCGACAAGTATATCTTACTTTTGAGTGTTCCCTTAAATTAATAGCTGTTAATTTACGCATTCACATATCGGGAGTTTTTTTCTCTTGCCAGCTGTCCTTCCTGCATTTGGCAGCTTCAACTGTGTTACTTTTACTGGATTATGTGTTTAAATTCTTCGTATTTGTCTAATATAGTTTACTCTTTGTAAAATGTGCCACTCTGCCTGTCTGTCTATCTGCAAGTCTGTAGACATGTCCATGACTGTGATTGGTCGGATGCTGTAAACACCGCCCCGTTCATGTGAACGCGCTCATAACCAGACTGAGAAACCCTCCTGGGTTGATTTACCGAGTTGATAACCACCTTCGTAGGGCCGCTTAGCGTGATCTCGTTTGTTAGGGTTAGTGAAGCCAGATAACGAGAAGAGATAGCCTGGGTATGTTGAAATCGCTTTCGTAGTACAGGCCTCATCTGACAGGAGATCAATATGAACCCGCACACTGTTGCCTAGCAACGCAATTACGCTGCAATTCCGTTGAAACGCACTAAAACGGAGCGTTTCAAATAAAGGTCCCATATTGTAAAAAGTACGATTTTCATGTCTTTTATATTATAAAGCAAGTTTATGTGCTTTATAAATACTGTGAAAGTATCGAAGCGCTTAATATACGGAGAAATACACACAGCCCATATTCAGAAATTGGGCGTTTGAAACAAGCCGTTAGGATTTCTGTCAATTTGTGATGTCACAAATATACAATATTTAGACCATTACACGGGTTTAAACAAAAACATTTTTATGTGTTCCAGTTTATTCCTGGTTGCAGTGTATGTAAATAACATTAGTTGACAGGAAGTAAACATGAACCCAAACTGTTGCCTATAGCAATGCAGTTCTGTTGCAATTCCGTTGATATGCACTAAAACGGAGCGTTTCAAGTAGAGGGTAAACACAGGAATATTCAAGCAGACAGTATGAGGAAAATAAAAGTTTTTTTTTTAAACATTACAGCATGTAAACATGTTCTAGAAAAAACACAAAATACAAGTATGAACCTGAAAATGAGCATAATATGGGACCTTTAAAAGTCTAATTATACATATAGGCCAACTACAAACAATACACCAAAGGTAGATTTTCATAATAAAACATTCATCCCTCCATGAATATAGGCTATGGAGAAATTTTGAAATGTAAAATAACAGATTGGTCTGCAGCACTATAATAAACTAGAGAATATTCAACCAGATTTAGCAGATATATAGTTCAGCAGCAGTTTGTGTCTGTTTTAGTTAGTGGTGTTTTGTGCTTATAGGGCTCGCAGCTGTCGGCCAGTTGGACTAAAACTCGTGATAAAACATCCGTCTTATTCGTTTGTGCCAACCAAGCGTTTTTTACTGTCAGTAACGTTAAACTGCGGGTTGAAGGTTGAAGTTAGTGCGTCATGGCTGACGTTGTTAGGCTCATTTGTATACCAGTAACCGTTATATCGGATTAGATGACTTACCTTTGGCTTCTTCTCCACTTTCTCCTTCACATTAAAACACTCTGCTCCTCTCTGAGAAACAAATCTGTGAACTTCCAGCATAAAAAACTCCGCCTCCCTCTTCAAACCAACCAGCCCCCTTCTCCTGTGAGACAGACAGCCTCCTGCCAGACTACGGTTAAAATGTGGAGGTTTTATTGTGTTGCACTGAGCTGCAAACACTAAGAAGCACCTTATGGCATTTCTAAAATACACATTCCTATAAATGCTTCTTGGTTGGCTATATGAGCCGAATTAAAGTGCTGCTCCTTAAATGTTGGTCAAGACCTTGGTGGTAATTACAGACTATATGTTCATCGTTGCAAGGCAATTAGGATTAAATGTATGTGTTTTTGGATGAAGTTTGCTATATGAAATAACAACCTGAAGGAGCTGCAGCTAATTGGCATTTCCCAAAAGGGGTTTTGCATCCTGAATGATCCTGTCAGGCTTTCTTTTCTTTTTTGCAGTAGTTTGAAGCGACGGTATAATCACATGATTTATGTTAAAAAGGCCAATAGGCTACTTTTAATTAAAAGTTTATTATTTGAGGGATACCTGCATCCAATAAATAGCTTTGAGTATTAAGACCCAGATTAAACTCCTTCTGTGCATTATAGCTGTGCTGCTGCTGTGTATCTAAAACACAACAATCATAATACTGTGTTTTAAGTCATGTTGTCAAAACTAGCACTTTTAATAAACTCTGTGGTGAAGAGTTGTCACCCATTAGACACTGATGGTGTGTGTGTGTGTGTGTGTGTGTGTGTGTGTGTGTGACCACACTGCCACCTGCTGGCTTTAGGTTATATTTCACAAATATATGAATAATGTATCAGGTCTAAACCAACTGCACATCACATGCAATTCATATAGAGGAGAGTTCTGGCTGGTTTGATTACAAAAAATATTATTATGAGAATTTATTATGACTATTATTATTATTAGGCTACTAGGATTTATGATATATATATGAGACGTTCTACATAATTATTGAAGGGACATTACAGCAGAACACAATAAATTAATATACAATAATATAAAGACTAAAACGTTTAGAGTCTGTCCTCCCCTTTATGATGGGGACACTTCAGGAGACAGCATCCAAAGGAAAGAGCTGAGAACTAAATAACACTCAATTTCAAATGTGTAAATAACATTGTCAGATAGATTCTGCCAGACAGCTCTGGCCAGGTCTCCACCTACAGCCTCTTCCAGCAACCTGCCCAGTTACCTCTTATCCTATTGCCATGTGGAGATCTAAGTGGAAAAGCAGGGACCAGAGATACACTTGTAAATACAACCCAACATATCAAAAACATAGCTCTGTAATAATAAATTAAATTATTTTCCTTCTCACAGGTAACTCCATTTGTTGACACTGATGCTGAACTTCATGGTACAGAAAGAGCTCTTCTTCCTCTCACTAGTCTGAACTCAGCCCTTTATGAAGGGTTTATAGGTATTTAATGGCTTGAAAATGCTTGTGTGTCTCACCTAACAAGTCATCATGTCTGCAGTTGAAAATGCTAGTAAGACTTTAGTTTATCTTCTGATAATCCATCAGTCAACCAAAATTATAAATGTTAATGAATTCTCATAGTAATCCATCAATTGTGTAGTTGTAAATGTAGTCGTTTATGAATTGATTTTGTTTGCAATACCCTGCAGATCTTTCTCAAAGTCAGTGGTCAAACATTCATCTTCCTGATGAATTAAAGAGCTAGCTGATGAAGGATATTCCACAACCTGGCATCCCAAAACCTATTCGGTAACACTTACTATGTAATAAGGTAGACAAAAATGTGAGTAGTTAATAGGGAATGAATGTGAATCTCACTATTAGTGAACCATTAGTTAATGAGTAACTCCCAATCAAATTGTCAAGAGTAGGTAATGATTACTTAATTAAAAAAAATGAACCAGGGTCTAACTGCTAATGAACCATTAGTTAATGAGTAACTCCTAAGCAAACTGTATAGAGTAGCTAATGATTATAAAACAAGACTGATTTCTTGTACCTTTAGTAAACATCTTTAATGGTATTAATAAATCCTCCTGGCTGTGACGTTTCAGCCCGTTCTCATTCCCAGGGCAGACTGTCAGAAGTTATTGAGACCACCACATTGTTAACTTGTCTTTTCAAAGCATTTGTTGATGCACCTTATTACTACATGTGATTTATCTGTTGTCTTGGATTCACCTCTGATAAATTAGAGCCAAATCACCAGCGGGCACAAAGGAGGTCTGCACAACGTTATGCTGCAAATTAATACTTTATTATAAAATCAAACATCTTATCTACAGGAAAGTGTGCCTCTTGTAGAGGAAGTAATCTACTCAAATCATCATCACCTGCTGGTCAGCAAACAGCAGGGAAACATTGTAAAAATGTCAAGAATGTTGTGGTGATGCAAAATCAAATGTTATTCAAACATATGTATACGATACAAGACTCAATTCAAAGCTCAGATTTTATATTCTAGATACATTTTTTCCTGTAGATGTTAAATGTAGTTGATGCCTTCAGGGCATTATCCAACAAAATGAGTTTGACAAGTTGCCTCAAACATGTCGCGCAGACATGGCTGGAACACGGGGTTGGCCCAGTGACATCCCAGCAGGTGGACCGAGACAGGAACTCCTCCACATCAGCCTGAACACAATAGAAACACAAAGCACAAGTATTACCAGACAGCCCATAGAGCAGCTTTAGTGTAACAGTATTATAGTTTTAGTGTTTCTGGTCTTCAGTCAGGTTTTGGTAAATTGTCGTTACTTAAACCTGTGCCAAGTCCTGAATTTTCTCTCCCAATATTACGATTCCACAGCAGAGATGAGGTCTCTGCCCCGGCAGTACACGATTGGGTTTACACTGTCTACACACTATATACTGCAGCCATCATACATACCTAGGTCTGGCTCGGTTCCTTGCAGGCGTTTTCTACCCCCCCGCAGGCCAGCTGCTCCACATGCTCCTGTAGAGAAATGCAGAGCAGTAAAGTCAGTAAAAAAGAACCACACTACAGATCACTGCTGGCAGTCAGCTGCTATGCTCAGGGTTTATGGTTCACCACGGTGTTTGTCAGCATGATGTGTTACATTTTGAGTCATCACTGCAGGTAACATGATTGTTTTAACAAAAAAGGTAACTAAGGTTCTGTCACACTTACCCTCAGTCAGCCTGCAGCATGACTTGTCAGTCCCACACTGAGCAGCCCATCAGAGGCTCCACCTGTATCACAGTCAAAGAAAAAGAATTGCATCAGTGTTTGAACAAGCCATAGTAAGTGACCGTTTGAGTCTTCAATACAACACAAGGCAAGTTTATTTAGAAGTTGACCTCACTGGTTTAAAAACAAAACCCTGTTAAGACCTCAAAAACAAGCAACTGCATCATTTTATCACATTCTATTCTTGTGCAAACAATGTTTGATTGCATTTAATACTATGTAGATCACCGATACAGACCAGTAGTTAAATGTATGGAAAATAAGACAGAAAAATCACAATTAGACATTTCCTTAAACCTACAAAAAGATCTAAATTGCAACCAAACTAGGCTCCACTAGAGTAACTCAGTGGTGGCCTTCCTAACAGCACCCCTTGTGGTGTCAGTGTGAGAATGTGCGGCCCTACACTAGGCCTGCCCCGCTGTTGGATCAGGACAGGCCACTCTCGTTGGGCCATGCCCCTGTAGCAGCTCAGCAGCAACAGCCTCTAAAACAGAACCTGCAAAGCTGAGAGCCGGTACAGAGACTCTCTCTACCAGCGCTGTAACACTGAGCCAGACACGTCACCTGGTCAGCTGACTTAGCAGTGGCGTGGAAGGGAACAACCACAGGAGTTATCCTACAATAACTGAATGTAAGGTGGCTGAAACCTGAGCAGAGACTCATGCAGAGGGCCATTCATGAACAATGTCCCCCCCACCCCCCCTTTAACATGTAACTAAACCTGTGCTCCCCTTTGATGACATGGTATATAATAGTCTCTGTAGTGCAGCACTCACCATTTTTTTACCGTTAGCACCAAAGGCAAGGAAGGACTCTTGGTAGCTCTATCCCATAGCTGCCACTCTGATATGGCACGTGTTCATCAGGAGACCCAGCATCTCTGAAAGGATCAGAACATGAAGGTCACATTGGTGCACAATAAAGGGGACACAATCAGGCCCACATTAGTGGGCAGGCAGTCTACAGCGAGGCAGTTGCTCAATACTTTCTGCACTTAAATGTGCAACAGCCCACGTGTTTGTAACAAAGTACATAAAGAAATCCCATCAAAGTTTAGTTAAGTGCATTTTAGCTCAACGTCGATGCTGTCAACAGTATGCATCATGCAAATTAGTTTTATGAGAATAAACTGAAAAGTGAGCGGGAACCAACTTTATCACATTAACGTTACAAAACGAAATGTAAGTTATCTTCCTGTATTGAGAAACAGCATTTATCTTGCAAGGATGCGCCGAGGAAGCCTTTGTAGTGTTAATCCCGGTGGTTTTGGACCATGTTGGGTGATTTGGGTTAGCATGTGGTGCCTTATGCTAACGTTAGCCTCATTCAGGAGGACCGTCTCCATAACGGGGCAAACCCAAACCTCACTACCGTTAGCCCTACAACAGGTGGGTTAGTTGTTTCTCCTTAAAGCTAGTTTTGACCTGTAATCCAGTGATCAGGGTGCTACACAATAACGTTGCTAGCTAACAGCAGTCCATTTACTGAACCACGTGGTCGAGGTTGCGCTCTTGTGCAGCTTTTAGGTCAGCTTTTGGTGTTTCACTCGTGAGGGTATTATTTCCTCCAATAACGTAAACTCTATTTAGTAATTTTGTACACAAACAGTGGTTACTAGTGGTGAAATGCTTACCTTAGCTGAGCAGTACCTCCACACCGCTCTGATCTCCATGGTTCCAGCAGACTGAGAGGCAGAGCGGAAGACACGCATTGGTTTATATAGTGCAGTATGCCGCTGTGCATTGTGGGAAGGGAAGCTCTGTCAAAGATCGTCTTACAAGCAGATGAACCACTAGCCTTCTTCTTCTTCTTCTTCTTCTTCTTCTTTGAGGTTTATTGGCGGTTGACAAACAACGATTTGGCGCATTACCGCCACCAACTAGTCTGGAGTGTGGATCATTCTGGCTAATAATTACTATATTAAAAAAAAAAAGAAAAGAAAAGAAAAAGAAAACAAACCACCTCATATTTTTCCAATCATATTAATTTGTCTAAGATACTGAAATAATGTTCTATAACACTCATTTAGTGAGTTCTTTTGTAGAATATCTATTAAATCAAAGTGTACTTAAATCTCTTTGAGGCCTTGACTCAAATGCCTTCTTTCTTCCTCATATCTCTCACAATGCAATATGACATGCTCCACCGTTTCCTCTTGTCCACAGTAATTACATCTACCTGTGTCATGTTTACCTATTTTAAATAGTGTGCTGTTTAGTCCAGTGTGTCCTAATCTAAATCTTGATATGATTTTCTAATCTCTCCTGTTCCTTCCTAAACACATAATTTCTCCCACTTTCCTTTGAACTCTGTAAAACCACCTTCCTTTCCTCTCTTCCTCCCATTGCTTCTGCCTCTTTTCCCTCATTTTCTGTTTAATAATGCTCTTCATTTCTGTTTTGCTGAAGCTAACTGTCAAATCAATTTCGTTATTTTTTGTAGACTTCTTGTACCACTAGCCTATCTCCCCCTGAACAACAAAACAGGAAAAATTTGGAGGTAAATTGGGATTCAAGCTATGGCAAAAACACTGATTAGCCCAGTTTGTTTCAAATAGTGGAATAGTCTCCAATAACCCGATGTCAAATACATTTTTTAGACTCAATTCTTCCACTCCAATTGCTTTCTGATTTCCCACATTATTTTTTCTTGTTCTCTGGTAGTCTACATTTGGCAGTGTAAAATGACAAGCTCCACTACTTCGCCTAAATTGTTTATCAAAACACTCAAGAGATCTGTCTTTGACTGTGGGTGCAAAGCTTACATGTCAGCAGCAGAATCAAACCTCAAGCTCAAACCCTGAGAATCTGTAGTGGCTCATTCAAAATTCTCCTGTATCAGCATTGCAGGTGGAACTGGGAGAAGAGAAGTTCATGCTGGCATAGCATACTGGGTTAATCTGCAGGGGCAATGTGATACGCATACTGCCAAGAGTGTTTTAACAGACTGCTGGGAACATAATGAGACACACTTCACAAGTTGGATTGGTGATGCAAAGGCAGAAAGCACAGGATTACCTCAATTACAGTACAGACCCACAGTTTCAATTTCCTCCATTTCTCCCTGGTTATTCCCCTTGCCAACCTCATACATCTCAACATTCAGCAGGAATTGAAGGACAAGTCAGAGCAACTTCCTGCATGTCTTTAGACTGTGAGAGGAAGCCGGAGAACCCGGAAAAAAAACACGTTAACACGGGGAGAACATGCAAACTCCACACAGAAGGGCCCCAAGCCACCAAGTACCAACACACAGTAAATCCTGGATGACCAAACAGTCATTGCCCAGTTCTTTTCAAAAGACCATTGCAAACAACTTGCACAGACATACTGCTGCACTGATCATGAGTAATTCTTCCTTTCCATAAAGTCTCATAATAAAAGCACCTTGTCACAGAATGGAAAACAAAAGTAACTCTTCTCAGCTTTATTTGAGCTCTTGTTTGTTACTGTGTGTGACATCCAGAGCATTACAAAGATATCCTATGGAGAGAAAAGGATAGCCAGTGTTGGTGCAGTATGGGTAATGTAGTCAGAAGGTTGGAATGGTTGAGGTGTAGTTTGCAGAGTGTACACTCCTGAAAAAGAAGAAGAAACAAAGTTAGAAAAAGATTCAACTCAGCGTGTCTTTTTCTTGTCAAAATCTAATTAGTTTTACAGACTTTTTTACACACGTATGACTATTTATGTATTACAGCTCTCCTCGGGGACAAGGTACAGATGAAATGGAATATGATGTCAAATTTCAGCTAATATCTTGAAAATGTCAAGTTATGTCAAATGTCAAAGTTATTTCAGAGTCAATGTATTAAAGATTGGGGAAATCTCTCAAATGTCACTTTATTGAATTTTATTTTGATTCATTCATTTATTTATTTCAAGAACAAAAAACAATAACACTGAAGTCAGACCGTAGGAACTTCAGGATATCTTGAGCCACATCTGAGATAATGCCCGGCCAACAAGTCCTCTAAATTAAAGCTCACAACAGTTAGTGGACCCTCATCATCGTGGTTACAATAAGAACCGTTTGGTTATGGTTAGGGAATGACCGCGGTAGTGGTTTAAAGAAACCAGCAATGAGTGTCAATGATAAACTGGAAACAGTTGACTCCCATGTCAAAGTCTGATGTTTTGTTGAACCAACCATCCACTCTCAACTACCCCCATGTGGACTCTGTGCCTCTATAACATAGTTCCTTAAAGTGCGGCTCGAGGGCCAGTGGCGGCCCTCAGAAAATGTTTTGGGCGGCACCCGAATGTGACATGATTTCAGAGATATACATACAGTATATATAGTATTTTAATCATCCGTGGTCCATTTCGATACTCTCACTTTCAATAGCTTACATTTTATACAGTAGCCTTCTCAGCTACCTCGTCAAACTGCGCCTCCCTAACAAGCATCTGTCAGGTTAGGAATGACAACTTGTGGACAGTTACTGGTTGCATGGCAACTAGTGAAACCTGGTGAGTGTCATGGGACTTAAGTTCCGTCATCAATGCTTCTGCAAAATCGCTAGCTAAAGTTAGCGATTTTGGTGGACAACTCTGTAGTTTAATATGAAATTGAGATGGAAAAGCTATTTTATGTGTGCATTTTTCCTGTGCAGCCCTCAATCATATGCTGGCTCCTTAAAATGGCAAAGTGTCATACGGCCACTAGAGGGCGTTGTCACTTGAACATAAACATATGTATTTGGGATTTTGCTGTCATTCTTCTCGGGAGGACAGATACATAGTTAGCATAGACTAGTATTATGTGTTAAAGCTACACTGATCAATATTTCTATACTAACAACATAATCAAATTGTGTAATAAGTAAAAGGTGTCACTTGAAATGTCAAACCCACAGAGAATTATCATCAACTCATGAACCTCATTTCCAGCAGCAGCAGGCAGCTCTTTTCAGTGAAAACACTGATAAACCCACTGTTCACCAGCTGCTCAGCAGCAAACAGCAAACAGACACAGTCAGAGACTAGCTGGTGAACATAGTGGAGCATTTAGCAGCTAAAGAGAGACAGATATTTCCCTCAGGATGGTGGAGACCAAAAACAAGAGCTAAAAGAGAACGAATATGGGACTGAATCAGGTGGACACAACTCCAGATGAATGCTAATGATGTTGCATGTCTGCTGGATGTGTAAATGGTCACATGTTTGCTAACACGCAAGTTGCCATAACTTTATGTCAGTGTTGTGTTAACAGCCTGTTTCTGCTGCTTCCAAGTGCTCAAAACATCAGTAAATGCAGCTTCAGAATGAAGCTTCATCTGTGTCCTACTTGATATGATGCTTTCTTAAATTTGGGACTCCTATTAATGAGGAGAAGCCATTATGATGTCCAGAGGGTGATTGGTGTCACCTGAAAGCCCTCCGTGTGAGAACAGAGAAAGGGAAGCTCATGCAGGGATCAAACCTGTTAACATGGATAGTGACGATACTCCTGACAGGTATGCTCTTAGGACCAGGAGGGGGACGGAAGACTGGCTCTGGATTGGTTGGTTTGGAACGTCGAATGACGTACGGATCAGCAGAATGTGAGGGATAAGTGTCAAACGTCCCCGCTTTCATTCCTCCAATCTAACATAAGATACAGTCACATAAACACACAGATCGACTGTTAAAATGTGCAGTAAAACATCAATCAGACCGATCGCAGGTCAATGACACTGATGTGGTGGAGCAGATAGAGGGATGACCTTCTTGCTGGGGGACGAGGGCTTGAAGGGGACGGCGGAGACCCTCTGTGCAGCTGGGAGGGGCTTGTGTGATGGTGGGCGCGGCTTGTCGCTGCGGTACGGATTGCCTTGGAAATAATCTCTGGGATGAAGGTTGAGTTGGAATGGGCCATCTCTTACTTTGGAACGATGGATTGCTGTCTCCTTCTGCATCACACACACACACACACGTACACACACGCACACACACGCACACACACACACACACACACACACACACACACACACACACACACACACACACACCGCCGCTCAACTAATTGAAGGGCAATTCTGCTTTATCATAATTTGGGTCATATTTTTGTAGTTTTTTAGCTTTCATTTTGTCAGTAGGCTAATATTAACATTGTCCTCTCTGCAAGTTAATTGCCGAGACCTGGGCCACAGTAACGTCAGTAACAGAAATGATGGCCAAAACTGAATAAGACTATGAGGCCCAAAGGTGTAATACCGTAATTCAGAATTGTCTCGCAAGTGTTACCTCCAGTTCTTCTTTGGCTCTGTTGTAGGGGTCTGAAGCATACAGCTCAATTTTGGACAGTGTCACATTGGGATAGCTGCAGGAGATAACATGGCATTTACGTCAGCTGTACAAAATATTGTGTTATCATCATGAGTTAGCCATAGCATCCTTGTTACAGAGTATGTTTTAATAATTAAAAAATAAATTCAGAGTGTCAAGTCCCTCACCAGTGGTCTCAGTGCAATGTTAAAGGGGAACAACGCCCTTTTTCAAAATCATTCCTATGGTCTAAGACAGTCCAAAGGTATTAGTAATCATGAACAACTCTCTCCCAAATCCCAAAACTAGAGTACTAAAACTCAAACTTGTCATAGGGTATAAAGTGTGGAACTTCTCCATAGACAATGAACTACAATAGAATAAAAAGTTAATTTGGGTATAAAAAAGAAAAACATTCTGTGGGTCTCCCATTCATCGTCTGTGGAGCAGCGCCACACTTTATACCTAATGACGTCACAAGTTTGAGACTTGCTTCTCTGGTTTCTGGCTTTGAGAGAGAGTAGCTCATGTTCACACATATTGAATGAACTTTCCAAGGCCATGGAAATAACATATAAGTGTTTCTTCTGCACAACATTCCTCATTGTTTCTGGATTATTTACACATTACATTTTAAAACAGATATCTGAGCTTTGAGATCTGATTTATGAGTTTACAGGTTATAAGAAGCTGTCCTAAAACCGGAGTTAGATGATTCATCATCTTCAAATAATTGATTACCAGTTTGTAAAAATGCATCTACGCCCTCTAGTATCGTAGTTGTTCCAGAGTATAGAGAACAGAGTTAAGTTACATTATGCTATGGTTGTGAGCTACTTTAGAAAGAGTTCTTGCCATGAACCTGTAACCACTGCCTTTCTTGGGAGGTGAGGTGACAACGTTGCGTCCAGGAGAACGATGGGCTGTCCGGGGGACTGACATTGGACTCATGGCTTCAACTGGTCCTGACAGAGTCCCATAGTAACTACCTGAACCGCAGCTGGAGGCAGAGAGAAATGATAGAACAGTGAGGAGTCACTGCAAATACAACAAATGAGTCGATGTGAGAGTACTCATGATTTTAGAACAGGAAAGTACATATTTTACATTTTATCTCCAGTCTTGGTGTGTATATTTGTGTATATTACTGTTTGTGTGTGTGTGTGTGTGTGTGTGTGTGTGTGTATGTCTCTCACGGCCTCTTGACCCCGTTACAGGGCAGGAAGGCCTTGGCCAGGTTCTTATTGGCCTGCTGGATGCGGTTCTGTCGGGCCAGTTTCAGCGGGTCACTCAGTGCTTCACGTTCAAATATCCGTTTGAAGGACTTGTCGAAGAAGCCGTTCTGCAGAGCACATCGTTGCTTAGCGATACCCGCCTGCATCTGCTTGCTACGATAGGCCGACTCATTGAACGGACCTGGATTAGGAAGGAAGACGTCACATTATTTACATGTAACCTGCAATATTTTAGATGATGATCTCTATAGAGTGATGCAAATGTGTCACCAAACTGTAACGTTGCTAGAATGTAGGTAATATGTGTATACATAATCTGTTTAATGTTTGTATCAACTTCAAAAGGTCTGTTCACTCATATCACCAAACTCATATTTACTGTACTTACTTACCTGGTGGTACCTAGCAGCCTGGTCTCCAAAAAATGACGTTCCCATAAAACAAATCTGCATTGTTAATTACATATCGAGGGAATTTTTCCCGGATTATGTTTGTTTCTAATAATAATCCGTGTAGGTAGGAGGTCAGATGGGTGGTGGAGACAGGGTTGTACCTCTTCCATTCAAAATTACATTTAAACTAGAGACCATCATGTGACGGGGTCACACCAGCCACAATGCCAAATCAGACCAGGGGCGTAAAGTGGGGGGGCCAATGGCCCCTTCCCCACTTCCTACCCCCCTACTTCTGGCGCCCTTGCTTGGACCACCCCCATCTTTAAACTCGGCCTTCATTTTGATCTCAACTACAGACCTGTAAAGATTTGTGTCTGCATTTTACACAGTTGTACGGTGATAAAATCTTTCCACAGACGGACAGACAGACCTATAAACACAAGCTAAAGTACTGTAAAGTGTGTCTCCAGGACCACATTTAGACATGATGACACAGACACACAGACTCAAAACAAAAACTAAGCAGCAGCATGTCTGTTTTTGTGTGTGTGAATGAAATTGAATTGAATTGAATTGAATTAATCTGTAATCTGATCTGATGTTTTTTAGGCAGATAAAGAAACAGATGCTTACGGTTGATGGGTGGAGCATACTTGTCTCCTACAGAGATGTAGCTCATCTCTTTAAAGACACCCACACGCTCCATGTCACTCTTCACGTCACCTGGTGGCATCTTTATACACTGGAACCACACACACACACACACACACACAAACACACACACACACACACACACACACACACACACACACACACACACACACACACACACACACACACACACACACGCACGCACGCACGCACGCACGCACGCACGCACACGCACACGCACACACTGTAATGCTCATGTAACACTGACATTTCTGTGCACCATTAAAAAATCAGGCAATCAATTATGAAAGGTGTCGAAGGATTTCTTGACCCATTTCCACATACATGAAGGGAACAGAGAGTAACACATTCTAATATAATGTCTAATGCAACATCACCACTAATACGGCCTCAGAAGTGACCAGAGTTTAATAAAAGATAAACTCATGAACTGACTATAGTCAGTGTATAATCCTGTGTTAAAGTGTAGAAAACACTCTGTAAACTTCACAATAAGGAGGACACGTGACGTAAAACACATAAACACACATACAGATGTAGGTCTAGAACATACCTGTGGTTGACGTGTAGCATGTGTTTCTATGTGTAGCTATGGGACTATATATGACTTGTGTTTCTGTGTATGTAGTTTGGTTACCAAGGAGATAAGTAAATAAACTGTGTCAAGCTCGTAAGATCCTTCCTGGAAGTAAGGCAATGTTGCCTCCAAAACAAAAGCATAACATGTGCTTGATTAATTAAAAATTGTGTAAAAATACAAGATGGAATGACACTATTAGACTTTTTGCTTGCAATTATTGTGTTGCAATCTTCCAGGGATCTAAATCAAGCTGTTGGATGACTTTAGTTTAAGCATGTATACTCCCTTTTGAAATGACTTTAGAGCACAATGCTCCTGGGCCTGCCGTAATTGTACTGCTAACATATATTCTACATGTCGGCAGTTTCCTGCAGATGCTGGTACCTGTAAAAGAAAAGAAAAAACTGTATCACAGTTGCAGTCTGTTTCTTTCATTGTTAAATGTGCAGCATAACCAAAAATACAATATATAGATAAACATTTCAACTTTTGCATGTGATTCAAAAGAACAGCAGGGTTTGAGCCAAATTTCTGCACCACACATTAAAGAGCCGTAACAAAAGAGGGACATGTGGCCCACTCTAATGCAACAGAAATGAATCAGCGAACTGTTTCACCTGCATCATGCAGCATTCAAGTCACCAGGGAGTCCAGTCTGTGGTGGTGGTGCAGTGGGCTATACTGCTGACTTGTAATTGAGCTACAGGATCACATTTCAGCAGGAGTGCTTCTATAGTTTCATTATGTTTTCCTATGCTTTACTTAGTATTTATATTTATGTATTTGTTTGAATTATGATGTTGCCCCATATAAATATTCTTTTAGCGTAAATCATGCACGACTGAAGTGTAATTTGGGACCAACATGACATGAGAGAGAGAGAGAGAGAGAGAGAGAGAGAGAGAGAGATCCCTGTCTCACATGACAAATAATTAATGATCATATATCGTATGTTATTCTTATCCATATCCCTTTTGCACTGTTATTGTTAATTATAATTGTGTAATTTGTATTGTCATACAGTTTGTATGCATGCCAATAAAGCCATTTAAGAGAGAGAGAGAGAGAGGGAGAGGTATAATGCAAACTGAGCTGATAAACAAAGTTCTCTTACTGTAATAAAAGCTCCAGGTCAATACAACACTGCTGTAAACAACACTAAGCTTTCATGATCCATAAACAACTCCAACATTCATTGAACCACCCAAACCCAAAGTTGTGCTCCACATCGATGACAGTAGGAGACAGTAAGAACAAAGTCAAAATATTTTGAGAAAAAAATCATGATTTTATGAGAAAAGTTGTAATTTCAAGAAGAAAAAAAAAGTTGTGATAGTATATTGAGATTTTGTGAGAACACGATGAGTGGACTGGGTCGGTTGGCGCAGCAGCTCTGGGAGGACCAGTGGGCCGGGACTGTGGGCGGAACTGACAGGAGAGTGTGCCTGCATTTCCAGCTATAAGTTTAACTAATAAAATATATACTGTTGATTAGTTTCATCTATAACAATGCATCATATTTTATATGTTTATTATATGTTTTGTATGAAAAAGCTTACTGGTAAATGTGCCAGTCAGCTCTGTGTCCTCTGTCTCCCTTCAAGATGTTTTTCATTTATCTATTTATTTTACCCTGAAAATAATCCACTTCTTGCAGTGTATATTATTTCACATAAATTGGTCTAATTTGAAAATCTTCAGTGATATTGTCTGTATTGCCACAAGGTGGCAGGCCAGCCTTGGAAATGAGGGGAGATGATAGTATAGCGCTCTACTATAAAAAAATAAATCCCAAAAGCTGTCAGACAGCTAGTCCTTGAGGAGCACTGAGGTGCAAAGAGATAGAGAGATAAGAGAGAAGGAGGCACATAACGGGAGTTGGTGAAGAAACAAGGAGAAAGAGAGTGACCGCCAGAGGAGACAGAAATGTAGAAACAGAGACGGAGAGACACAAATGGACAAAGACATAGAAGATACAGAGACAGAGAGAGGACATCTGACAACATGCAGAGTGAGAGAGGAGGTCGAGAGACATTGAGACAAAGGGGTTGACTCTGTTGGCCAAATGTCCTTGGAGAACGGGAGAGGGCAGCTCAGCAGCAGCTGGGTCTCACACACACACACACACACACACACACACACACACACACACTGACCAACGTGCACATATGCATACTGTATGTAGAGATATTCCACAGGAATAAAAAAAGAAAACATGACACTCACAGAAATCTGTTATTACTGAATGATGTCACTGTGTGTTTAATGTCCTCTGACCATCATTTTTTATGTTTCTTTTGTTTTTTATTGGCAGCCACAGGATTTACAGAAGACAATTACAAATACTTTACCTCCCACCTGTTTTGACAATTATACGTCACAACAAAACCAAGTGCTTATAGGGAAGAAACATACAAGCAGGCAAAAAAACCCAACCAATTTCCATCAGATTCATCATCAAGACAGCTATCTCTATTATCCAAGATAATCTTTTCCTTTACTTTTCCTTTACTCTTTGATCAATTGGATCATAAATAAAGAATACAAAAATAAATAAATAATGATAACAAGGCAAAAGTGAGCATGGCTCACATACCCCCGCTCACTGCTTGACCCCTGCTAAAGTAGGGCCAAAGGTTTTGCCCTTTAGGAACTAATGGAATGAGTCTATTGAGCACAATGTAGCGTGTAATTAGCTCACCTTCCTCAAGTTCAGGTAGGCCAACATTTTTTACATTTTGGGCACCCTGGACTTCGAACCTCTAAAAAGGCACAACTACACCACACTGTCAACCATCATCCCAAATTTGAAGTTCCTAAGTTAAATAGTTTCCGAGTTCTGTTACGGAAACGAAAGTGTGACACGTGAACGGACAGAAGGACGGACGGAAGGATGGACGGACGGACGGATGGACGGACAGACGGAAGGACGGACACGCATAGCGCTATATACCTCCGACTACGTTGTCGCAAGGGTGTAATTAGTCAGATTGAGCACATTTTAGCTTGATATTAGCTCACCTTCCTCAGGATAAAGTCAGTAGAAGACAAGAGTTTGAGTTCTACTCCGGAAACGAAATAGAAGTAGAAAAAATCACAGTTTTTTGGGAAAAATTTCAAAAATGTTAGGCACCCTGGACTTCTAACCCCCAAAAGGCACAACTAGACCACACTTTCAACCATCATATCGAATTTAAAGTTCCTAAATTGAATAGTTTCAGAGTTCTGCTCCGGAAACGAAAGTGTAACGGACGGATGGACATATCTATATCTATATCTATATTTGGCATATACTGCTAAATACATCGCTTTAACCGTTGCAAACTGCATACGGCGTCCTTCAGTAGTATGTAGTAGGCGGTTTCGGATACAGCCCTTCTCTCAATTACTCACCTGCTACAGATTTTGCCATTAGTCCTCTCCGTTTATATACTCCCTTGCTTTCCCTGCTCCCCTAGACTGTCTTTGTCCAGCCCTGTGTGCACAGCACTTTCCTGCCTTCCTATAGTGTTTAGTTGTTTTTTGGTATTTGGACCTCTTGCTTCATCTCCTGGGTTTTGGATGTCTGCCTACTCCTTGCCTGTGATAGTTTGCAGTTTGGAATGATTACCTGTGAAGGACCTCCTGCTTCTGAGTAAAGACTTAGTTGTTTTTTTTTTACCTTACCTCACGTCCGGTGTCTGTGTCTGCAGCTGAGTCTCTGTTCCCTGCCTGTGTAGTCACACTTGCACGGTGACTGTTCTGGAGATGTCCATAATCTGAATGAATTTAAAAGCGTTACCCGAGTCATAAAATACAGAAAGTGGACTTCTGATGAGTGGTGGTCTTTCACCGGATGATTCGAATGTGACTCCTGCATTCTGCATGTGAGGCTCCCACTGTTCAGTATTGTGTTTTGGCCTGGAGCTGCTTCACTGATGTCAGAGCTGGTTATTTTTTCCCATTGGCAATCACAACCAGCATGACTGTCACAGTGTACTTGAGAGGGATGCCACTCTGTCAGGATTTGGCTACTTGGTCAATTGGACTTGTGAAGAATGTGAGTGAAACAACATTTTACAAACTCAAGAGTGACAAATTACAAAGCTGAAATATTCAGAGCGATTTCAAAGTTAACACAAGGCCACATGTCAGAACATCATACTATATAGAGTCCAGCAAATAATTGTAGTGCTGAGTATAAAGAGTCACTTCGAGTTGAATCCTGTAAATACTAATAGCAGCCTTCTAATTTCCCTCCCCTCTTCCTTGACTCTGCTTCTGAGTGTTATTGACATGCGGCACAATGCAGGAAATCCATTCAGTCACCAATCCAAGAGGAAAATCACTGAAGAATTCAGCGTGAATTGATTGGATTTTGGGAACCAATCTGTTGGGTTTTAAATAGAAGTCTACAGTAAATTACATAGTCCAAACAGTCTCACTCAGTCTGAATTTGATTAAGGCACAAACCGAGAAACTACTGAGGTGACATTTAAAAACATGTAACTGAATAATCATCAGGGTTAATGGGAACTGCTCCCAGCTGTTAGTTTTGCTTTAGACATCAGCCACTAATTTAACAGTACGGTACAAATGATTAACAATATGTTACCTTTTTAAATGAGTGTATTACATTATTAACTGAAACCTAAAACACCTAAACCAAAGGGGGAGACTATTGGCCTTTCCCAATTCTGATATTATACGGCTCGATTCCTCTCTTCGATTCCTTCCTCTCCTCGACTCCTCTCCTCGCTTCTTAGTCCCGCCCACGGGAGATGCGAGCGGAGGAGGCGAGGAAGAGACACGAGGAGAGAGGAAGAGAGGAAATATGTTTTTAGAGAAATGTGACGTCCTTTTCTTCTGAAGCGCGCCGTCCGTTTCTGATGACAGCAGCAGCTGATCACAACTGGATCAGCTGTCAGTCGGCTTTAACAGCTGTTTATGTCTGAACTGCACTAATACTAATAAAGAGACACAGTTATTATCGTTGGCAGAGCAGCAGTGTTTTCTCTGTTTAGCCTGTTACCTGCTTAACAAACACCTGCACGTTAATAACAGCCTGCAGTCTGTATTTATACTGTGGACTGAGTCCTGATTAGAGGAGCAGGAACCATCTCTACTGGCACAACGCCTTTATATTATTTATTCATTATTAGAGTCTTTATTTATTGATATTCTGACCCTAGAAATAATTTATTATTATTATTATTAGATATAATAATATCTCAAAAAATCTGTGTGATGTATTTTTCTAACTTCCATTTATGTCCATCGCTCACTTTATGCTCCTCTGGGAAGCAGCCGGGCAAAAAAGTTGAATAAATATTATGCATACGTGCAAAAAATACACTATTCACCACACATAATCTGGTATTTATCAAACAAGAACATGTTTTGAAAAAGTGTGCATACGTATACTTCAGACCATGCACACACGTGGTTATCTAGAGCCAGCCATGAGTGATAAGGTGGTGATGAAAATTAAGGTGAGAGACAGAATCTAAATAATAAATATAATAATATCTCAAAAAATCTGTGTGATGTATTTTTCTAACTTCCATTTATGTCCATCGCTCATTTTATGCTCCTCTGGGAAGCAGCCGGGCAAAAAAGTTGAATAAATAAATAAGTAAATAGTTATAAAAGTATGCCTATTATAATATATTTATTGTTCAACACAGGTCGTTTCGGTAGAAACATTAGTATCATGACAATAGAATAGAAATAATTTAGTTTTACTTTTGTACGGCACTTTTTAGGTGGACGTTTTACTGGCGTCCGGTAGTCGCTTTCAGTCCCAAATTTTGCAATTGAACAATTGATTTTCACCTCTTAGCAATACGTTCTTTGGCTCCGTGGTTGTTGTAACTTCTCTTTCACACTGTCAAGAAATCTCTCCTCGTTTATCACCACTAGTTTTCTACTTTAATCACACTGGTTAAACTCTTTTCCACTCTCTGCACACAAGCTACCTGCTGGCGCTACTGTGCTTGTGTCCGTCTCTCACTAGATGGAAAGAAACTCGCTGAAATGCGCTCTCACTTCCCCCTCTCATGTACACCACTAGGAAGCGCCAATGAACCTTTATAACTGAGGGAGCTGTTATTGTAATAGTCATAACTGTCTCAGACTACCTGGCTACACAAATATAGGACTTTCACCCATAAGACCGTTGTTCGTGTCCCATGTGAAACCAAAAATCAACGTTGAGATATTTTACATTAGTTAACATATGTAACAGCTGAAGAAGGCGAGATTGGAGCAAATATGAATATGTTTTTATAAAACGGTCGCTATATCGTGACAGTAGTACATGAAACGGGTAAACTGAAAATAATCATGTGATTCTGTGTCGTCCGGTGCTCCTAACGGCATCTGCAAGATTTCACAGACCGGAGGAAAACAACCAGAGCTGATCAGCTGCCATCTATGAGAGCCGGCTGTCAATCACTCGCGAACTCTGACTAAAGGGTCAAACTTGGCCGCGCTGATCAAATATGAATCAATGTTATGTTATGTTAATGCCTATTTCTCCCCTCAAATGTTTTCAGAATCATCTTGTAGTGCACAGTTTATTGTAAAATCTTTTGAAGGAACGCCAAGTTCTGGTCACATGACCGGAACACAGCCAATAGGAAGGCTTTCCCAATGAAATGACTTGTGATTGGTCAAAGATTTTTTAAAGCCGGAAAACAGAGCCATGAGGAGGTGCAGAAGTCTAGTTATCTCTCAGAACACTTGGATTACAATATGCTGAAAGGTTATTATGGCATTTTTGCCCAATGATGCCAAAAACATACTGCCTACTGCCACTTTAACTTACATACAACACTTCAGTTACGTAACAAACATTCTTATTTTAAACAAAATCATGATCTTTTCCTAAACCTAACCAATTAGTTTTGTTGCCTAAACCTAAGTGATGCCAATGGGTCTGTATGTGATGAGTTGGGAATAAGAACGGGCTGGACGTTGTGGTAATCCACCAGAATGCCCCATTCACTCTAATTTTATTGGTCAACCTCCTTCCCTTTACCTCTTCATTTATCCAACCTCCATCAAAGCCATTAAGCAGTAGGACTCTAAGCAGCGATGAGGAGAGATAGCAGCCTTTTTCTTTCCTCCACTCCACACCATCTTTTTTACTTCCCAATAAATCACTGACAGAATTTTTTACTCTCTCTACACGCTGTAGTAAAACTGAGGCAAACACTTCATTTTTTACGATTCATACTGTACGTTAGAGGGGCTTCATATTCAGATGTTCCACAGCAACATTGGACAGGATTAGATTTACAGTTTAATGAAGGTAATAAAATATCAGACATGCTCCTCCGGCGATTTAAATATGAGTAAAGCACATTTTGTGCAGAAGAGAATTACAGATGCAATTACATTATTGGATGTTACGACAATAACTTCCAATGTGTTGTTTTTTCACATATTTTGTCCTGGTTAACCTACATATGTTGCTGTTATTAGAACAGTTCATAGCAGCCTGTCGGTTACTCTTTATTGTTTTTTGGTTTAAGGTATCATTCAACATTTTGGAAAATTATTTGCTTCCTTTCTTGCCTGCGCATAAGGTTCGGAGCTGGGGCCAGGTGTATTATACATACGTGCAAAAAATACACTATTTACCACACATAATCTGGTATTTATTAAACAAGAACATGTCGTGAAAATGTGTGCATACGCATACTTCAGATCATGCATACACGTGGTTATCTAGAGCCAGCCATGAGTGATAAGGTGGAGATGAAAATTAAGGTGAGAGACAGAATCTAAATAATAAAACATTGACTTAATGAAAACCTCATTGATGTTTACATGCATAGCCTAATGATATTCTACTATTATTCCGTCAGTTTGCCCTCAGTCCAACATGAGAGGACGAAGAAGTAGAGCTGCCCCGAGTGCTTGTTAATCACGTTGAAGGTGCAGGGTCCGTGTATCTTTTAATTGTTTGGTTATTGGATTAAAACCAAAGTGGCAGAAACGAAAAAAAACATTCGTATTTTTGTTTCATCCTCCCCGCCGCCAGGTGACTACTTCGCCGTAAGGAGAGCAGGTGGTGGTCCAGGAGACAGACTTTCAGTTAGTGAGGGTCTGATGCCGGTGGACCGCCCCAACTCCTGATTCTGACTCGAATCAGCGAACTTTCTGCTGCTGCTGTTACACAGGTTAGATCCAGCCGCTGGCCACCGGTCCTTGAGTTGCTACACAGCCTGCTAATTGAAGGTCCTTCTCCCGGAGCTGCCGCGCATCTCCTCCCAGCGAAGTGGTCTCCCTGGTGGCGGGGAGGACACAACGAAAACACAAGTCGTTTTCTTGTTTCTTCCACTTTGGTTTTAATCCAATAACCAAACTGTCAAAATTTACACAGACCATACAGCCCCTGGTTAGTGGCACAGTAAACACAATATAGGCCGACGCCACACGTGAAGGTATAAGATAGCAGTGTTATTTTGACCAGCTCTCAGAGTTACAGCAATTTGGTTGAATTTGGCGTATTATTGCCCTGCTGTTAGTAGATATAAATTTAGATTGTAAACGCAGTAGTAGAGGTGAAACGCTGCCTCATATTTGTGCTGTTCAGGTGCTAGGAACATTTCCCAAATGTACTTCCATTTTGACTATACCCAAATCATCTGACCATGATATGAAACCAGCACGACTAGAGTTAGAGTACAGCGCTTAAAATGGTTGATTACCTTAATTATTTGGTAATCAAGTAACTCTGAGGCTAAACTGAGCTAACGTGTGAACTGTGAGTTTCACCAGGACGCTTGATGATAATAAGCTGTTGACCTCATGCAGATGGTGTTCTTGTCACCACCCAGTGCTCCTTTTTATGACCCTGTGACCTTCACCCTTCTCTTTCTCTCCTGCTCTCTTTTCTTTCCCTCTCACAGGACAGTATGATGTCATGTCTCAGTGCCTCCCCCATCCCACGGGACCATAACCAATCAGCCGAAGTGCTGTCCCCCCACTGAACCTCTTAACTCTCGGACCCTCCCTCAAGCTCCTGACCTGTCACCTCGCCATTATCTGCCCAGCGACACCTTCCACCGACACCATCGCTGTGCAAGTGTGTGTGTGTGTATGTGTGAGACTACAGAATCTTTGACACCGTGTTCATGCGCTGGAGTATCAATCTATGTTTGAGAATGTGAGCCACTGTACATGTGTGTCAGTGAGTGACGATCTTTTAGTCAGAGGTCAGAGGTCACATACACAGATGACAGCTTCTATATGATTGAATGGAAAAAGTCCCTTCAGCCAACTTAAAGGCCTATTAATCATACTAATACTAAACTATATGGCCCACAGGGCAGGCATCACACAGTCGCGCGCGCACACGCACACACACACACACACACACACACACACACACACACACACACACACACAATAAAATAATGTACTTGTCAAGTGTGTTAAAAGACATAAATTGTAATGATACAGATAGACAATGCCATGCTATAAATCACATATTATTAACCCTCTGAAACCCAAGCATTGATTTTATTGATTTTACATCTTTTTAAAACTATCTTTAGCAAGCTTCTGATCAGGAAAATATTTTTGGTTATTTTTTTATTTTCTCGAGGATTTTGTGAAAACGTTGCAAAATCGCAACAGCGGGTCTTATTTCGGGTCTTAATTTTGTTTAGAAACAAGGCTACTACGGTAACCATGAATATCCAGGACACATTTCATGCAATCCAGTCTTTAGATATCTTGTATAGCCTACATACACAGACATTTGGCCTGAGGGTGGTGTTAGAGTAGGGTGACCATATTTTTAAACCCCCAAACCGGGACCCTTAAATGTACCGCATGTTCATGCTTGCGCACGTTCACGCATGCATTTGATCACGGAGTGGGATCAGAGAAAAGGCATTGATCATGACTTATCACATTCACTACTTTCTCCCCCTTTATCACAGGGCTATCCTCGTCATGACACTGACAGTTTGGGAGTCCTGTAGAGAGTTTTCCTCAGAGGAAACTTATTGTTGTCTGGGAGTACGTACATTATTTTTCAACTTTAGTTTTGAACCCGAACCATCACTATCACGTCATGTTGCTCGTCACAGGCTATTATAACAAACATTGTGGAGCTCAGAGGACATTTTGTCCAGGATGGAGACAACGGGTGAAAGACTGACAGGAAGTATAAGGAGTTATAAGAGGAGGGAAATGCCTGTTGATGCGCAGAAGGAACTGTAGAATAATTCATCAAAACAACACGTTTGATGTGACCATACTGTAAGTACGGAGGGTTCTGTTGATCAAAACTGCACTAAATTAAACCAGCGGATCTGTTGTGTCCGTGCATAATTGTGGCGTAACAGCACGCAACATCACTCTCTTTAGAGACTGCAGCGATGCGCTGTGCTGGCTCTCTTATCTCATGCGGACAAATTAATTAATGAGTGGAACATGATAAATGTCTATCAAAGTATAATATTGTTATTTTAATTGTGGTGAAAAGCGGGACATTTGAGTGTTTTACAGATATTTGTCGGGACTCTGGACACGTCAGCTTGAAACCGGGACAGTCCCGGACAAACCGGGACAGTCCCGGAAACAACCGGGACGTCTGGTCACCGTATGTAAGAGGAAAGCTTATGAAATGTCCAAAATGGCCAGGGTTTATCCTCTGGGAAGCATACATGTGCTCAGTAAATTCCAAAGAAATCTCACCATTTTATATTATATATATATTAAAGGAAACGTCAGGGTGAAGACATTAGGATTCATCCTCTGGGGACTATGAATATCCATACCCAATTTGATAGAAAACTTGGCCAGTGCTTGTTGAGATATCTAGCTCTGGACTTGAGTGTTGAATGTCATTAAATGCAGCCTGCTATCAGTGAGCACAGTGCATGCTAAAGTGTTAGCATGGAGCCCACTATCTCAGCTCTCAAGGGTTGGATTACAGAAGGTCTTTTGTCTGTGTGAGAATAAGTAAATCGTCATTTCCCTGTGAGAGTGTGTGTGTGAGTGAGTGGACAGTGACACAGTGGTGAGAAGCCTTCCAACCACAAACCACAGCAGTTAGCAGTTAGCATCACAGGTGCCTGAAGGACGACATGCGGAGAATGTGAGCCTCAGATTTCCATTCCTCTCACACGCTGATCCAAGTTCTCTATTTCCTGTCTTTGCTTCTCCGCCACTCACATAAGAGAGACAATCCATTCTGTGTTTTCCTTCAATCATGTTCTCACTGACTTTCACCAAACACTTTTGCTCTCTTTTAAACAATACTTGGCAAATTCCATTTTTTTTTCTTTCAGCATGCTGTCTGACTTGTGTTGCATTATGGGCTCTATGCTTACAGGATGGCTTTAGTAGAGTCCTGGCGCGGGAGACAACAGCACTGTTCCAATATTCTTAAAAAGCTCCTTCACATTCCAGAAAGCATCATGCAAAGCTGACATACGCTGACAAGAGTTTGTGAGATTAAGGAGACAACTAGCTCAGGCCTATATGGATATTAATTGTAATCCCATTAAATTGTGGTGGTTGTAACCTGTTGGTCTTATTTGTCTATTCACAGTTCTTGATGTTGCATTGTTTGAAACATTTCATGTCAAGACAATCTCTTTATTTTTGTTCATAACTCAGCAGCTTGTCTTTGCTTTTATTTCCTTACTAATTCATAAATCATGCATCAAATTCCGTATTAAAAATCTTCCGTAACCTACCAGATAATAGCTGCATTAAAGGCAGTTACAAAATCTTTTTTTAACAGTCTAACCTTTGTAGTTTACATATGACTACATGACATAAATCCCTGACTTATCTGTATCTGTAACCCTGTAACTGTTCCTTTGAAGGGGCCACTCCCCCCAACAACATTCAGATTTTTCATTTCAGTGAGAATGTGCCTATCATTGCTTTTTTTTAAATGTTTAATGCTACTTTCAGAGGGCGTCTAGAGACATGCAGGTTCTTTATCAAATAGATGCAGCAGTCTGAAAGTGCAGTTTTTCCTTGTGAACTGAGATACAGCTCGTGTGCAATCAGCGGAGCACAGTCAAAGGAGGATCATGCCACAAACAGGAGGAGATATGGGATGTGTGGTTGACTCGGCTCCTGCTGGTGCTGGTACTCTCTCTGTTTCTCCAAACTATCCCTTGTAAAGGTGGGAGGTAGTGGGAAATGTATTTAATTTAACTTAATTAACATGGATCTATTGAAAACTCAATGACAGCAGAAGTGAGGTTGCCTGAACAGGCCTTTGTCACAGCACTCTGACTTAAGGAGAAACACAGGTGTTTCTAATGACATTAACGATGGCTCTGTTTCATTGAAATGTCCCAGTAAGTCACGCTACTGAGCCATCATGCACAATAAATACAGCCAGCATTAGTGATATTGATTACACCTGTGCTTTTCCTGCTATGACATGTCTGCTGTAAAAAGGCCTATTAGTTCAAAAACAAAAGACAGGAATAAAGTTGTAGCTGCGTGGTTATTGATCCTGAACTTAATGCACTATGGCTACTGGACTGTTAGGACAATAGAGCAGTTTGTATTGTTTAAAAGCTGTTTTAGTTTAAATCTTTAATCTTTTTGTCAATATATTACAAATTAAGATTGTTGCACACACATTTTACGAAAATATAACAAGTATAGCAAATCAATAAGTCAAGTAAAGTCAATTTTATTTGTATAGCCCAAAATCAAAAATCACAATCTGTACAGGATACGACAACCTCTGTCCTTTACAGTACGACCCTCTCATCGGATAAGGAAGAACTCCCCACCAAAAAAAAAAATGGAAAAAACCTCAGGTAGATCAACAGAGGAGGGATCCCCCTTCCAGGATGGACAGACGTACAATAGATGTTGTATGGACAGAGTAACAACATAATGAAAATACAACATAGACAATCCATATGAAAAAAATACTATCAATAATATCAATAATACATATAATGTGAACATATGTGAGAAGGTGGATCCAGGAGGATGTTAAGCAGCTTCCTGGCATCGCCAAACAGGTAGAGCCACAGCATCACGACCTCCTCTCCACGCCAAACAGATAGAGCCAGAGAAACACGACCTCCTCTCCATGCCAAACAGGTAGAGCCACAGCATCACGACCTCCTCTCCACGACAAACAGGTAGAGCCAGAGAAACATGACCTCCCCTCCACGCCAAACACGTAGAGCCACAGCACCACGACCTCCTCTCCACGCCAAACAGGTAGAGACCGGGCAACACGACCTCCTCTCCACGCCAAATAGAGAGAGCCAGAGCAACACCACGAATAAGTCCAATCGATTAATGGAGAAAATGATCAGCAGATCCAATCCAGATTAAAAATAATCATTAGTTGCAGTTCTTTACAAAATAGTTAAAACGTAACTCCACCTCAACCAACTACAAAGGAAATGTAAGATCCAGCTTTTTCATTAAAGGTACAATGTGTAATACCTAGCCACCTGCTCCAAAGAAATATGGGGCAGCATTTCTCCTAAACTACTGGGTCCATCCATACAGTCTAAATTTACAGTTATCAGTTATAATTGATATATATATAAAAAACCCAACTACTAAACTAAACTAGCTACTTCTACTGAAGTAAAGGATCTGAATACTTCTTCCACAATTGTAAAGTTAAGGAAGAGCTCCAGGGCCTTTTCTTTAGCTTTCCCCCTGGAAATGAATTAGTGGCCTCGTTTTTCATTTAGTGAGGACTCACGCAGGCTGCAGAGAGGATATGCAGCGATAGTTATGGTGTGTCGTCTAATTTCTTTCTTTTCAAATCACATTGCTAATGAAACATACAGTACATATTCAATGATTAACATATTAACTGTCCCTCACTGAGATGCTAATGTCTACATGTGATTTGCTATGAATGGATGTTTTGGCTCAATTAGGAATTATTAGAACAGAGAGAATTGCTGAAAAATTAGCCAATGAAATATAGGATACTTGCGCAGCAACGATCTGTCATCGCTGTTTATTCAGAGACAGAATAAAAACAATAGAACAGTGTAGGAACAGCCTGTTCCCCCCCTGGATTCCTCCTCTCTGTAGCATATTGCAGATGTATTATAGATGATGTTCTTGTATTAAGCAGTGGTGAAAGTTGATTTGAGTTCCTGCTGGTGCAGTCCTCATTGTCTGAATAGTCACTTGGGCTTCTTCTAACTTTTTCCACCGCTCTGCTTCCTCCCAAATATTTGTGAAATTGTTCCTTTCCCTTTATTCCCAAAAACTTTAACTTTAAACAGTAGCCCCTTTCACACGTGTATACTGCAACCTTGAACTTATCTAGACATTACCTGGAGGAGCTGTATGTGAGAACGCAAATGTCTGAATCAGTTGGAGTGCACATTAAACAGACTTTACCACGCCAGCTCCCTAGTACCAAGTCCTGTGTAATGTCCGATAGAGCTTATGTGTGAATAGAGCCGCTCATTGTACGGAGAATTCAAAGCTTTTGCGAGTGGGCGTGTTGATGAGGTTTCTGTCATGCGGCGTGAAACCAGAAGAATACAAACACCCGAGGGTGAAGAAGAGGGGTCATTTACATGAAGACGCCAACCTTTAAATGTCAAACTTGAGAAACGCCAACATTCTTTGTTTTTGACCAAATTACAAAGCGGCTATGTGGCCACAGTGTTTCTGCGTCATGCTGCTTCTGCTTGCCCGCTCAACCCAGGCGACACCCCTCGCCTAAACCAAACGCAGTATTCCCAATAGGTGAGAACGCGTCTGATGCGGACAATCTCCTGTTGGGTACTACATGTATGAAAGGGCAACTCCGTTCATATCAGAAAACAGCTTGTGACGTTTTTAAAGGAAAAGTTCTTTTTTTTCAGATATATAAAATATATAATACTTTTTTGCTGAGATTGACATGAGAAGATGGATGACTACTCGCGGTTTCTCATTTTACACTTTGTACGGATTAAACAAACAAGATATAACATGTAATTAATGGACCTCAGAGGTGCTAGTGGGTGGATTTTGTTTCCTTTGGACGGACAAGGGCTTCGTACCTAATATGTGTACTATTGTTCTACATACTTCTGTGTGAATGAACAGTATGTATCTTTTCAGATGCACTGAGCAGTAATTGAGCCTCTTGCAATTGAAGCATTATTGACGTTACAGAGCTGTCCATCAACATCTGTCAAGAACATCGCCGCTATTTATGCACTGCATTGTGGGATATTCATGCCGCCGTAGTGTCCAGAATTTGCATACTGTAATATTTCACTGGAAATAGTATGTAATTCACGTTTAAGGTTTCAGAACTAAAAAAATCGCACATACTGTTTAACGTACTAAATAGCATTTTAGTATGGAATTTCGGACGCAACCAAGCTGTTTCCTCTTGTTTCCCGTCTTTACCCTAAGCTAAGCTAAACTAAACTAAACTAAGCTAAGCTAACTGGCTGCTGGCTTTAGCTTCATACATAGACATGAAAGTGGTATCAATCTTCTCACTAACTCTCATCTAACTCTAGGCAAGAAAGTGACGAGAAAGTGATTCACCAGGGGCCCGACACTCATTTTTAATTCAAGCCCCCCTAATGTAGCATGTTAATTGGGATCTGCTCCTGTCTATAAGGCTGTAAGACTAGCTAAATAAATGTGTATATTAATTAACCTATTTGTCTCTGGGTATCGTCCTTGGGGCATTAAGCGTTTGGTCTCTCATGTGAAAAAGACAAATACTGTAAATATAGTTTTTTTCAACTTAGTAGCCTAGTCATGTTTAATTGTCTTAATATATAGTACAAAATCTAAAATAAATCATTAGATAGCAAAACTGTAAACTTTTATAATCATGACATTAAGGCAATTTTACTTTGGATATGAAATATATATATGTGTGTGTGTGTGTGTGTGTGTGTGTATGTGTGTGTGCGCGCATGCGCACTAAGTTGGTGAGAAACCTCAGTCATGAGTCCCTCTGGGAGTTTATGGCTCATACACTTTTCAACAAGCTGTCTTCTGTCTCTCTGTTACACTCATCTCTCTGCATCACTCCATCTTTTTCTCTGCTTTCTATTCATTTGCAGCTCAATCCGCCTTATTAAATCTCTCTTTCTCACTAAGTCTCTCTCTCTTTCTCTCTCTCCCTATCTCTCTCTCTCTCTCTCTCTCTGGTCCCTGCTGGCAGTGAGTTCTAATGAGAAAACACAGGGGACCAACAGAATAATTAGGTTAACGTAGATTTGCATGTCCCCCTTCTCTCTCTCCGCACACACAAACACACACACACACACATAGAGTACAGACAGAAACACACTTCGTAAATATGATTATTGCTGAAGGAGGGACAGTTCAAGTCTGTGTGTGTGTGTGTGTGTGTGGGTGTGTGTGCATACTGTACCCATATGCATCGATTTGTTTGTCTGTGTGTGTGTGTGTGAATGGGTGGTCGGTAAGTGTGTAGATGCCGCACAACAAGCTACCCTGCACCTTGTCACACACAAACACACACACACACACACACACACACACACGCGCACATTCTCTCTCTCTCTCTCTCCAGGGACTAACAGATAGCACCCATTACTGTCAGGCTCATCTGCCTCTAATTGGCTGTGATCGGAGCCCGTCGCCCCCGGAGGGCGGGGCCTCAGATTCAATTAAATCGTGTGATTGGTCCCTTTAAATATTTAATGTCTAAGACTAAAAACAGACGAGGCAACACTTCCTGGAATCAAACTCACTATGTTGAGCGTGTGATGCATGGACAGTATATTTTTGTCTGTCTGGATCTGTATGTGTGTGTGTGTGTGTGTGGGTGTGTGGGTGTATGTGTTTGTGTGTGTGCTTCACCGTCTTTCATTTTACTGAGGTGTGCATTTACGTGTGCATGGATGCATGCACACCTACAGTGTGTACGTGTCCATGTGCTGATTTAATCTGTGTCCTGAAATACAGTATACAAAATCTTTCTCTTATGTGAGTGTTGTCCCATTCAATGTTATGTCAGTGTGTGTGTATGTGTGTGGGTGTATGCATGTGAATGTATGCACGGACAGTTGGCAGTTCTATTTTGCTGCGTGTATACACACACTGTAAGTGTGTTTGTGTGTGTGGTTTGTCTCTTTGTATGTTTGTGCCGCCTGTGTGTGTGTGTGTGTGTGTGTGTGTGTGTGTTTGTGTGTGTGTCCCAGTTAATCCGGCAGGCTCAGGGGAGAGTGACTGGAGCCATCAGAGGCTTTTCTCCTCATCCAGCCAGTCCCACAGCAAACACACACACACACACACACACATAGATTGCTGTGGTGCGCCGACTATCAGTAAGACAAGAAAAAAAGAGAGAGAGAGTCTTCGCTCTCGATGCCACTTAATGAAACATCCTAATTCTAAAACACACACTCTTAGAAAGAGAGAGAGGGAGGAAGAGATACTACGCAAAACGAAGAGTTCGAGATATGGAGGGACAAAAATGACAGATTAAGAGAAAAAACAAACTTGATTAACAAAACGTCTTATTTTGAAATGTAGGCTATCTTCACCTGACAATATAAAAGACGACAAAAACACATAAGCAGAGTGAGTGGGAGGGAGGGTGACAGAGAGGGAGAAAGAGAGAGAGAGAGAGACTACTTATAAGGAGAGAGTGGGAGGTGAAGAAGGAATAGGTGGATATAATACAGGAGTATGCAGAATTAAGAGGTGACAGTAAGAAAGACAGAAAGACAGAGGGGATATCGATGGACAGATGGATGAAAAGATGGTGAGACACAGTGCTGTGTTTTTCTTTAACCATATCACTTAATTCACCATACCTAATTAGCCATTAGCTCCAGCCTGTTCACACAAGAAGGCGTATAAATCCCACAATAATGCGCAAAGCGTTTAGCGTGCAATAAACCCCAGACTTTGAACCAGGAGACCCCGTGTTCAAGACCGTTGTTGACCGGCGTTTTGTTTTGTAAGTTCTGTTAGTGAGGTTTGTCACATGACGTTTGCCACGTTTCTTTTTTTTAATTGACATTCGTGACATGTTTTCTGTAGTTGTTTCCGTACTGGTTTTACTTTACTTTAAGCCCGACATTGATGTTTTTCCTAACCCTAAGTGGTTTTCTCGCCTGAGTCTAAGTTTGTGGTTTTCTTGCATAAACCTAACTGCGCACGTTTGCGTGGTGTACAAATGACACGCTAAAAGCGGCGTACAAATGACACACGAAAAGGCTATAATGCGTACTCGTGACACACGTAATGTCTACGTAATGTCGTGGTATTCATACGCCTTCCCGTGAGACCTGGTTGGTAGCTCAGACATATTTTTTTCAGTCCTGTCATTGTTAGCTCAGCAGAAATGGAGCACTCCAAAACCATTTGCTGGTAATGGAGGGAAGAAAAATGCCTGAGTAGGGGTTGTAAGTTTTTAAAAAATGGTGTAGTGACAACTATCAATCAAAAAGGCGGCTAAGATGCTAAGTAGGCTCTTAACTGTGATGCGTTCAAACAAAACTATACCTAAGTCCAGATGTGTTTTAAGCTGTTTAATTAAACAAAAATAATTACAAACAATAAGTGTACTGGAATAGCTGTAACGAGTAGTGGTAGGATGTTGCATCTCTCTCTCCCTTATTTCCTGTCATCTCTCTATTGTCTTTGTCTCTATAATAAAGGT
This sequence comes from Sebastes fasciatus, assembly GCF_043250625.1. Lineage (NCBI taxonomy): Eukaryota > Metazoa > Chordata > Actinopteri > Perciformes > Sebastidae > Sebastes > Sebastes fasciatus. Next base: position 7,627,529 of record NC_133804.1, on the reverse strand, counting down.
TTAAAATTCCCACAAAAATGATTCACCATTCTGTTTCTCGTTTTTTTGTTCAGTGTTAGGGTACTGTCAAAGAGACTTAACACCAGTAGATGTTTCACTTTAAAAGTCAACCAATGGATTATTCAATCATTTATTTATTTGAACTTTATTTAACCAATGACATATATTACTTACGTTACACAAGAGCACGCACAATTAATGTAACATTAACATATAACGCAATAAAACAGGATCTGGAGGATTTCACTACTCATGAAACATATTCTTGAATGTTGCTGTTTGAATGCCTGATATGAGGGCAGCATTTCAAAATGAAGTTTGAAGTGATTCTTAACTTAAATCCCACTTACAACTACTGCTACATTTTAAATATTAGTGTTCCAAAACACATTTAAAATACATATAGTTCAAACAAAACAAAAAAATTCAGAGAAGAAGGAGTAATTGCTGAATTTACAGAATGAACAACAGGTTCCAAATCAAAATATTTTGTCAGCAGAGCAGTTCTAAGTCTATTTTTGTACATAGATAATGACACGGAGGAATCCATTAAATGTACACTTTAATTTCATAAGGTAAAATCTGATAGAAAACTGACCACGGGATGTTTTATACGAAGGAAGATGAAGATTCTCTAAGTTAAATCTGCATTCTTATATCTCACTTCAAAAACAAATGTAGATTCCTGAAGAATGTTGATGTCAAATATAATCAACAACAAAAAAGTGGTGCACTAATATATTTTGTTCAGATAAGTTGGAGAAGTACTTGCCCCTACAATATTACAGTATGCTAATTCAATTACAGTATGTTAAATTCAGTACAGTATGTTAAATCATGACTCCATCCACTGATGAAAGCCAATAAATTATGGTGAAAGCTCTGGAGGAAATCTGGTAAGTGGACCTTGAGTTAATGATATTTCGTCAAACTACTATTTCCAAGGTCAAGAATGAACCTTCAAGCTCAATTTTGAAGTTCATCTAGTAAATGTGAGCTGCTGGATGGCAGTAGGAGCATTAGCAAAAACTGAAACTGTAATTAGTAAGTAACCTCTTACTACCTCTTGTTCCTGTTAAAAAGAGGCAGGTTAGGTCAGAAAACAGGGAGTCCTCTTACTAAAATATGAGATATACGTATGAAACAGAAATTAAAAACAAAGGCCTGTCTGTTACAAATAAAGGCCCGGTTCTCTCTGCAGTGGCTGTAAAGGTGGTTTATAGTATACGGATATAAAGTTTGGTGGTATTTTCAAAATTGAAGCGTCCGTACATGTGGGCTGCAGTAGTCTGTCAGCACATGTAATATAATGTCTACTAACACAGGCGATAGGAAAGTGCTTTTTACAACACAGGTTTCCTGTCCTGTCATGTCAGTAAAGCAGAGTGGAGTTTGAATTGAAACAGAAGGAGGGCCACAAAAAAAGAGTGTTTTACTGCCCAGATAGGGCTTTGCATCAGGCATCCAGAAAAAACGACAGAAAGTGTGTGAGAGAGAGAGAGAGAGAGACGGAGATGGAGCTACATAGAAGAAGGAATAAAAGAGGAAAAGCGGTGCCTGTGTGCAAATGTGTGATAAAGCAAACGGGTTGGGAGGGTAGAGAGATAGAGAGAGACACAGAGACGGGAGACAGAGACGGACAAGAGAGGAGCAAGAGACAAAGAGATAGAGGAACATGGACAGTGAATAGACTGTTGAAGGCAGGTTTCAGTTGGTCTGAACTCTATTTTCTCGCTGTGACTGTGTTGTGTTGTGATGTGATGTGTGAGCAGAGATTAGCTCTATGAAACAACCTCTGTTGACTCAATTTATTGAATTTCACTGTTCTGAATACCAATAAAGAATATGATATTTACTCTGCAAACAGCAGAGCACTGGCTACACACTCCAGAGCTGCCGCGTGTGTGTGTGTGAGTGAATCAGTAACTGTTATTAGGTTTTGTGTAAATACACACACACACACACACACACACACACACACACACACACACACACACACATACACACAGTACATTGTGACCATGTAGAAACAACTATTACTGCATCGCTAACATGTGTACTATATATTTGCATTTATATAAATATTTCGCTGATTCACAGGTTCATACAGACACACATTTGTGTGTAAGCAATATCTGCTTGTACGTCTGTCTGTCTGTCTGTCTGTCTGCGTGTGCGTGCATGCATACATGTGTAGGGGTGTGTGTGTTTGTGAGTGTGTGTACATGCAGTAATGCGCTGCTGCTCGGTCGTTTAGCTTGTTGACACTTTGGGGTCAGAGCCATGCAGGGTGAATGGTGTTGGCTGACAGCGTGGAACCTCTTCATTATCCAGCCATAATGTTCTCATCGCCGTCGGGCTCCTCGGCTCTTCCCCTCCCCTCCCACGTCCCCTTGCTGCCACCAACCCCACACCACCGCCCTCCATCATTCTTCTTCTTCTGCCCTTTCCCTATCCATCGCTCCCCTCCTCACCTGGCTATTTCCCCCCTACGCACTGCTATTCATCGCTGTCGATTCATCCTCCAGCTCGCTCCGTGTCTTTTTTATTCTCCCTCTCTCTGTGTCCGTGTATCTGTTTCTCTCTCTCCCCACCCCCACCCCCTCTCTCTCTCCATCTCTGACCCCATTCCACTGAAGTTATTACTTTTTCTCTGTTTCATGCTTTCCTCTCTCATCATTTTTACCTTCGTTTGTCAATTTGCTTTGATTTATTGGCTTTACTGCCGTGACTTTTTGACAGAAACTATACGGCCCAAAACAAAATACCGGCTTTGCAATAAGTATCAAACAATAATTTGTGCATTCAAACCCTATCAAGGTGATAAATGACATCATTTATAATGTCTTCGTTTAGTGATTTGAAGACATTAAATTACGCTTCCGACAACAGTTCTGTTTCTTTGCACACCACAATTTAAAATCACTGAAAACACCAAACAATATACTGATGACTATTCTTAGAGCCTTACTGGTAGTAGAGCTAAAAAAGTAAAGTTTGTTCTGTGGTGGCACCAGAGGAAGAGCAAAAATAATGTGTTCAGAAAATTCTTTATCCAGGAGACTGCTGTTCTGTTTCACTTTCACTTTACAATCAGCTGATTGTTCGTGTCCCATGTACACAACATCAAGTCATATTTTCACTGTAAAAACATAATCTTTATCTCAACCATGTTGTTTTTTCCTAAACCTAAGTAAGTGGTTTTGTTGCCTAATCCTAAGCAAGTGTTTTTGTTTAATTCGCAACGTTAAGCATACGTTCACTGCGACCGTAGAGTGACGCAGAGGGGTCTGACAAAGTGTCTGTATGTGATGAGGTGGGATGAGAACGTGTTGCAATAACACTACTTTAGGAGCAACAGAAGTCAGACGGCGGCTGGCAGTACCACGGTTTTGCACTCTGTGGCTCACGTTACTGTTGTAGCACTACGGTGGCCTTCAGGTAACGTTAAAACGTGAAAGGCTCACTCTAGGTTTGTCCATTCTGTGCTAATGTAGAAACATGGTGGAGCAACATTCACAGTCTCTGTGAAGAAGAAGCGCTCCCTATGTAGATATGAAGGGCTCATTCTAAGCTAACTAGTTTCAGGTGATTATAGCCCACACTAATAAAAACATAGTTATGAATAATTGTATTCCATTTCTGCCTATACAGATGTTGCTGGTTTCATTTAATGGGATTGCCTCCACATTACCAAGGTGATAAGGGTGGTTTTGTTGCCTAAATCTAACTGTGGACGTTACAGTAGTTTTGCTGCATGACGCCGAGGGGTCTGACAGAGCTAGGTCAAGTTGGGATGAGATCTTGTTGACAGTTATGACCTGGAATCACAATGTGTTGAAGTCTATTGGACTATACCCTGCATGCTGAAAAATAAAGAGGTACCCAGTGTGTTAAAAAGTGACACCAAGGGGTCCTGACCAAGCGTCTGTATGTGCTGAGTTGGGAGTGAGAATGTGTTGCAGATGCATCTTTGCCACAGTTCACGCCACCTAAAGCGAATCCACATGTTCTAGTTGTCTCCAACAGAGTCATAATTGACTTTGTACACAATTGTTTTGACACTTTGCATACAGTTTGAACACACCTTTACAGTATCGCTCCAATGTCAATATCCAAATCCACCATCCTCCAATAGTTTTGCATAAAACCTGAATGGTGCTTTTGAGAAAAAATTTTAAAGGTGCAAACTGTTCTTAGGAATATAAACTCCAAAGCAGGATTGCATTACAAAACTTTTTAAGAACCACATTGGAGTCTTTTTGTGATTTACTAATTTTATATTTTTAAAGATGGAAGCAGTATAATCAATAAATTATGATGCTGAGCAAGAGCAGTGTGCGGGATCTTTCTTTCTCAAGACTCAAGAAAGTGATACTTTCCAACGCACATGCATTTGAGATATGCGCATATCTCCTTTGGATAGAAATATCATTTAAAAAGCCGTTGTGATTCCACTAACATATACAGTTTGTGTTGTGTCATATTCGGTATGTGTTGTAACTGAGAATGTTCATCCCTCTTTGGTCTCTCTTTCAGGTCTTTATCTTCCTTCCTCTAACCTCGACCTTCTACTTTGATGTGGCCCTCCTCTGCAGCCTGCACCTCGTCTCTTACCTGTCTGTTCTCCTTTCAAACGATTCTCCTGCCACATATTCTCCTCTCCTCATCCCTGAGCCCTATTTTCTCTCGCCTCTCTGTTTCTCATTCCTCTTCAGACTGCCAACTTGCCTCACTCTCTGCTGCTTCTTTCTTCGACCCTCCACTCCTCTCCCAGTCACTCAATACTTTCAATTTACTCTCCTCCTCTCTAATCTGCCACTCCATTCATCCCGTGCTCCCCTTCATTATCTCCCCCCTATCGTCCTCCGCCTTCTGTCCTCCTCTTGCTGTCGGCTTGTCTGAAGGATGGATTCAAGGATTCTCTTTCTCCACCCACTCAATAGCTCATATACTGTATGCTCCCACTGTTGAATGGGTGTCATATTGACATTTGGGTGTTTTTGGGTAGTTCCATTCTTATTTGTCCCTTGCATGGCTGAACATTTGTGTGTGCATTCATATTAGTGTGTTTAAGACATTACGGTTAATAACTAATAACAGTAATGTGATCTGTGTTATGCTTGAACTGGGACAAAGGTCACACTTTCCTTTGTTTCATGAATGCGGCCACTAGTCTTTTCCCCCTTCTTGAGATTACAACCTTCAGATACGTCTTGATGTCTGAAACATGGCGGAAAGCAATGACAACCATCCGCTTACATTGGCAGCAACAAGTGACAAAAGCAATTTAGCAGTATAAAGCGGATCTCATCAACTTCACTAGAAAGTTGAGCAGAGTTCAACTTCATTAAAATGAGCAGCAATGGCCAACTGAGTCATTTTACTGTATGTCTCTCTATTATATAAAACCTTAATTCCTATCAGTGACAACAGTGAAAAAACTGATTGTAATCTTAGCCTACCTGCTCTGTGTGTAGTATACAAGAGGGTCATTGCTTTAGTTTCTGACTGATGTTCACCCAAAACTACGGAGATATTTAGTATCAGTATTATACGATATATTATTACATGTGCTTGTTGAGCATGTCCCTCAGCACGTCAACGGCCGGGGCGTTGGTGAGGCCGAAAGGCTCAGATACTCATAATGTCCAGTGGGCGTGTTGAAGGCCGTCTTCCACTCATCGCCCTCCCGCATCCGGACTAAGTGGTAGGCGTTGCGATGATCCAGCTTGGTGGAAATAGCTGCTCCCTGCAGCAACTCGAAGGCAGAAGAGATGAGTGGTAGAGGACCGTTATGTCGTTGAGGCCGCTGAAGTCAATGCAGGGGCGTCAGGGACTTGTCCTTCTTCTCCATAAAGAAGAAGCCTGTGCCAGCAAGTGATGAGGAGGGACGTATGATGGCTCATCTGGCTTTATATACTGGTATGAGATATGGCCTAACTTGCCACAGTGATAGCACCGGCGAGACTCTGGGTTCAGGACTTCTCGTTGCGGCACCAGTTGATTAAAAACTCTATTTGGTTGGCTATAGGGAGGGTCGGCTGGTTTGGGACCTTTTTGGCCAATCGCATTTGGCTAGGCTGGGACAGAAGCTATAGGCTCTTTACGGGTTACGTTTTGCAAGTAACATAAGGTAATGGTAGGTGTGAATGTGAGTGTGAATGGTTGTCTGTCTCTATGTGTCAGCCCTGTGATAGGCTGGAGACCTGTCCAGGGTACACCCCGCCTACGCCCAATGTCCAGCCCCTCGCGCCCCCGAATGGGATAAGCGGTTACGGATAAAGAATGAATGATTTAAACAGGAGCCACAGCCCCCGCGGAAAGGATTAAGAGCTTTCCTGTGTGTGCACAATAACTATACTATTCTGGTGTAGATGTAGCCATCGAGTACCTGTGGCCTCATTTTAGTCAAAAAGAGGATTCATTGGAAATAAAACAGAGGCCCTGCTCATCGGCTCCAAAAACAACCTATCCAAAGCTACAACACACCACTGCTCCAAACCTCATCATCGATGGCTTCTCCGTTCCATTCTCCACCTACGCCAAGAGCTTTGGGGTCACCCTAGACAGCACACTCTCCTTTGCACCCCGCATAAAAAACGTCACCCGGACTGCTTTCTTCCACCAACATATCCAGACTCCGCCCATCCATGTCTCACTCCAGCACAGAAATCTTGGTCCACGCATTTGTTACATCCCGGATTGATTACTGCAACGCTGTCCTCTCTGGTCTTCCCACCAAATTGCTCAACCGACTTCAAATCATTCAGAACTCTGCCGCCCGGATCATCACCCGCACCAGATCCTCTGACCACATCCAACTACACTGGCTCCCTGTCCAATACCGGATTGACTTCGTTCAGCTGCACTGCTCCCAGGCTCTGGAACTCCCTCCCTCCTCACCTCCAGCAGTCTGACACTATTACAACATTCAAGTCCCACCTCAAAACTCACCTGTTCAAACTGGCCTATTCATTGTAGTGTCCATCATTTCATCATATTATGTGTCTACCTAAATGTGTCTTGTCATGTCTGGCTGTTTTTATCTGTTTGAGTATAATTTTATCTTTGTAAGATGTCCTTGGGTGTCTAGAAAGGCGCCACCAAATAAAATATATTGTTATTATCATCATTATGTGTAAGCAACTCCATATGCCTCTCATCATCAACACGGAATGAACGTTACCAGGTGACACATCTTGTTGATCTCCTTAATTATTTGTCTTGAGAGAATTAAACACCCTCCTGTGGTGAGTGGCCATTGTAAAGCTGTGATAATAGCCCTGTGGTGTCCTGATACAAGAGAGTAATGGACTTGAGATCCGATCATCAAATTGGCTCTGTAATTTCTTGGTGTTTAGCAAGTGTAATTGCTATTATTACTAAAGCCAATCATTCCTTTGATTGCCTCGTGTTGATGCTGCTCTTTACACTACGTCCACTGAGTGTCTAATATTACGCTATTTGACGCCCTGGGCTGAACATACTGGTCCTGTACTTGTCTGTCACAAACATCATTTAACAGGGCCACAGCAGCCTTTGTGTCTTTATGCACGGCAGGTGTATACTGTAAGCCATAATACTGTTTTGATTGACAACATGTAGCAAATCAAATTCATATGCTGATCTTATTTCCACACTTCTGTACAAACTCGGTGACAATGTGTATAGTCCTATTTTGCACATTACAAATAGATCATACAGATAAATGCCAACGTCCATATCATATAATCTAATGAGATTGAGGCTCTAAATAAAGTTTCTCCCAAGACTTCATTTGACATTATGTCTCTATAGCTCAGCTAAGCTCAGCTGCACTTTCATATTTTTAATAATCAGTTTCTGTGTTGAGAGCAGGGCATGCATTGTTTTTGTGTTGTACCTCTGGGCCCAGGTGTTTTCAGCTGTACATGCTAAAGCTTTGTCATAAACAGTGCAGTAAAATACACTTTTGTTGAAATGAAAACGTATAACTTTAAAGTAAAAAAAAGAGCAGCTCAGATGCAAACAAACATCAGTAATAAAATATGAAGCTAAAGCACACACACACACACACACGCGCGCACACACACACGCACGCACGCGCGCGCGCGCACGCACACACACACACACACACACACACACACACACACACACACACACACACATAAACAAAATGAAGGGAAGCCACCCAGACCAACCCACAATGGATCGTAAGATCTGGGCTCAACCCCCTAATCTAAGCCAACAAAAGAACTAAGCCTAACAGAAATAAAGCCATGAAAGCAGGTCTACCGGACCCATCAGAACAAAAGAATCAACAAAGGCAAAGAACTAAAACATTCAAATAAAAAACAAACTGCTGCTGCTGAGGCCAGAAGGCAGAGAGAGAGCCAGCCAGGATCCCTTCCCCCTCTATAGCACTTGTTCCACAGTCAGTGCCAGACCAGATTCACCTGGAATAGAGCTCAAGACATCATGAGAAATAATGCATTATGTACATACTAACCAGCAGGGGTAGTATGTAACACTCCCACACTATGCTGAAAGAAAAATACTCAGAATAGACTGTTCCGAACAAAGATGTTTACAGCGGGACAATGTGTCAGCCAGAACATTATCTCTGCCACGGAGATGTCTGACCTTCACATTGAAGGCCTGCAGTTGCAAACTTCAACACATCAAGCGCCTATTCTTGTTCGGCATCCTATTCAGAAAGACAAGAGGATAATTATCTACATAAACAAGATAGGGAGCCAACTTAAACCTCGAAATATTCTATAGCCATGACAAGCACCAATGCTTCTTTGTCGATGGCTGAATACCATTTCTGATGGCGATCAAGTTTTTTTTTAAAAAACATGAAATCGGGTGCTCTATCCCAACAAAACCCTATCGCGGTGTGACTTGCAACCACAGCTAACTTAAATGGCTAACGCCGCGAGGACAGGTTCATTTAACAGGAGGCTTTTCATCTGTTCAAACGCAGACTGGCAGGTATCGGACCACTTAAAGCTCACCTTTGGACTTGGGAGGTCAGTTAAAGGCAAGGCTACGGCAGAGAACTTTTTTTACAGAAGCCTCTGTAATAACCAACCTTGGCTAAATAATGGCGAAGCTCAGTTTGGGTGGTGGGAACAGGGAAAGCCTCAATACATCCAACCATCGTTGACCTTTCGAAAAGCTGTACAGAAGTGATGTTCACCATTAGCTTCATCAGCAAGCTAACACGGGGAGCTCCATGCGCTACATCTGGGCTCAGAAATATCATGCTGTATCATACACTCCACCTGCTTCTTAAAGCTGGACATACACTGTACGGTTTTAGAAATGTTGTTGTGTACTTCTTACTCCTACTGTACGAGTAGATTGTATTTTAAAGTCAAAGCTCCCGATTTATGCTCACACTGAAAAGGTCCGATCGTCAGCCACGACCTGAGTGCTCACACCGTATGTATAAAATAGAAACAAAACACAGCCCGTCGGCCCCTGAGGGCCGTTCTAGCTGTTGACAGTTGTCAATAAAGATTTGTTTGAAAGCTCTGAGGCAGGTTAAGTGTATTTGCTAGCAGAGGTCTGTACGGGTCACAATGCTAACAAGGCAGAAACGTGCTGCCTTGATCATCTGTGCTGTCACGTCTGCTGAAAAAAAGGACTCTCAGGTGGCTAGGGAGATGTGGACAGTAAGGCTTGTCCATTTTGCAGAGAGAAATGGAGGTAAGCTTTACTAAGTTTTACTATATCTATTTTACATTGTTATCTTGATAGCTGCGCTCTGATTACTGTAATAAAAAGTCGAAAAAAGACACTGACATTGAAGAATTGGCTCGTGGCTCTGCTTCAACTGTTTGAGAGCCTGTGGACGGCCAACCAAAATGTTTGACATGTCAGAAATTCATCCAACTGTCCGACGGCCGGTTGGGAGGAGTTAATCGGTCTTCGGTCCCCCCTGTACACTGCACGGTAAACGACGCCCGACAAAGCTGAAATTCGGTCCGACTCTAAAATGAGTTGTGCGGCTCCAAATTTGGGCCAGAAACGAGCTAAAGTCTTACAGTGTATGCTCGGCTTAAGACGACGTTGTTTGTCTGGATTTACTCTATACTGATGCCGTTTAATGGGCTGTGAGTCACCCACATCAATATCGTGTTGCAACAAGTGTGTCTGGGGGGGAACATCAGCAAACAGTTGAACAGATTTTGTTGGACTCAATTAACTCAACCAAGTCTGAGCACTACGGCTCGGAGAGATGAGAGAAATGAACGGGAAGATTTTTCAAGACCTCAGAGTTTGACAACTTCCCATGGGTCATTGCCACAGAAGAAAAACCCCATCACTCACTTCAGCACCGGACGGTGCCCCTGAGACTTTACCTGCTACAAGGCGGTGCAGCATTTTCAGCACCTGAAGTAAAAACCCATTTTGCTAAATTCCGCAGATTTTTATTCTGGATCACCAGGGAAAACTGTAAATCAATTCGCAGATTCCGTTTGGGTCAGGCAATTAGTAGTACATGAGCCTACCTTTTAGGAGTCGGGGTTGCATTTTTGAGTTGAGTTTATAATTGACCTGCAACGGTGTCCGAAGATTTTATTCATTCTGGAACACGGAGCGAAAAAGACCGCTCCAGCCAAACTTGTCGATGAAGAGACAGCTATCTGAAAAAGATAAATCCTCGTTTGAGAATGTTGTACATCAAAGTGGTAAAATGTTGGACATTAGCACAAAATATCAGTACTGGCCAGCATTAACGTAAAAATGTCAGTCCGTGTATCAGCCGCGAAAGCGTATACATCGAGGAGCCCTGCAATGTGTGCTCACAAAGCGGATGGGAGTGTACTTGTGTGTCCATGCATGCGTGAGTGGACTGTCAGTAGTCACAGCAGTGCCAGTACTTCATATTCATGTCTCTCTCTCCCTCTGTCTCTTCGTCTCTCTTTCTTTCCCTCTCCCTGCGTCTCTCTCACCTGTTCATTTGTCGCTGCTTGACAGTTCTCATTATTGCCTTGGCACTAGCTCAGCATGTCCTGCCAAAGCAAGACACTGAAATGGAATTTGAGAAAGAGGGAGTGCGTGGGAGATTGTAAATGAAGAAAGGGAGGAAGATGCTGACAGAGAGAGAGAGAGAGAGAGATAGAGAGAGATAGAGAGAGAGAGAGAGAGAGAGAGAGAGAGAGAGAGAGAGAGAATCTGGAAAAAAACTGAATCAAATGAGAGAAAAAGGGAAAAAGACAAAGAAACAGGGAGCGGTGTTAGAGATCGAGGGATGCTGCAGCATAATTAAAAGTACTTAACTCTCACCAGAATGACAATGAAGAAGCACAAACAACACTGACAAAGGTATTAACATGGACACGTATACCTCTACACAGACAAACACACACACTGACAACACAGACACCAAGCCAAAACCACAGAGCATCAAGAGGGCAACACTGTACACCCAGCAGTCCCATTCAAACATCAACACGACAGCAGCTCGGGACGTTATACTAACTAAAGGTGACTAGTCTGAAACTGTCAGACGTTGAGGTTACCACTACTGAAGGCACTGACTCCCATTTACTTATTTGTGTACTGTGACGTAACTTTCCGGGGGATTGTCTGTTCTTGTAGTTGACGTTTCTGTCGCTGGCGCTCACTTCTTTTTCTGCTCAGCCGTGGTAACGACTTTTCTTCGTCTCTTTTATTAAGAAGCAAGACCAAAACTCATTGAGTTGTTGTAATGTTCATTACACCCCAAAATACAAGTTCCTTCTGCCAGTTCACCGATAGAGAAAAGTCCATTTCATTTTCTGCATGTGAGGTGGACCTTTTGTGCAGTCCACGGGCCTTTCTCATTTCCCAGTTTTGTACATCCTCGATTCCTTTCCTCGCCTCCTCTCCTCACGTCTTAGTCCCGCTCACGGGAGATGTGAGCGGAGCAGACGAGGAAGAGATGCGAGGAGAGAGGATTAAAGGTAACAGGCATTAAACAAACGAGACATTCTTGCCTCGGAGCCGTCAATTTAAAGCGACGTCAATTAAATATCACATGTGGCAGAGCTGCATCGGCTGTCCATTGTTTTGACATACCGCTGTATTGTATGATCTCTGTCAGATGAGCAGAACAGTGTTCATGACAACTGATATATTTACTATTAATTCAATAATTTATGTGGAACATTTTCTATTCTATATGACAACACGACATACAGCTAGTGCTGAATGCAAGCAAATGTTCTTATTTATATAATCATTTGACGTCAGCAGCTGTTTGCAATTGTAACTTCAGTAATAATTCAATTCAGTTTATTTTTATACAGTGTCAAACCATAACAGAAGTTATCTCGAGATGTTAATATGAAGGTGAATTGTCCCTGAGGAGTGCGGTTAGAACAGCTCCTAACGAGGCGCTACACAAACAGTGACGTACAGAAAGTTTCATCTTAAATAACTACATCTGATGAATACAAAAGGAACAGTTACATTTGTGGAGTCTTGCCATGGTTTGAGATTATTCCAAATACAATCTGTACAGGATACAACACCCTCTGTCCTTTACAGTACGACCCTCTCATTGGATGAGGAAGATCTCCCCCCCTAAAAAAAACCTTTTAACAGGGAAAAAAAATAGAAGAAACCTCAGGAAGACGAGGGTTCCCTCTTCCGGGATAGACAGATGTGCCATAGATGTCGTGTGTACAGAGTAACAACATAATGAAAATACAACATGACAAAAAAAATAATACATATAATATGAACATATGTGAGAAAGTGGATCCAGGAGGATGTCAAGCAGCTTCCTGGCGTCACCGAACAGGTAGAGCCACAGCAACACGACCTCCTCTCCACGCCAGACAGATAGAGCCAGAGCAACACAACCTCCTCTCGACGCCAAACAGGTAGAGCCAGAGCAACACGACCTCCTCCCCACGTTAGACAGATAGAGCCAAAGCAACACGACCTCCTCTCCACGCCAACCAGATAGAGCCAGAGCAACACAACCTCCTCTCCACGCCAACCAGATAGAGCCATGCCATGCACTCACTAAACACACACATATATACAGGCACATATGCATGAGGACGATGCATTTACAGAGAGCTTAACTGTATTCGCAGCTCCCACACGCACTCACACACACACACACGCACGCACGCACGCGCACGCACACACACACACACACACACACACACACACACACGTATTGATTACGATGAGTCTTTCATCCTTTCAGGTTATTAAATTATTGATCAGAGACAAAGACTTTTAATGGAATCCAAATGTCATGGTGTGTGTGTGTGCATACATGTGTAGTGTTGGTGTGCATGTGTGCATGTATGAGTCGCCATGTTTACATTGCCTTTACTCCATCATCTCAATCTTGATGGCGCACGCACGCACACACACACACACACACACACACACACGCACACACACACACACACACACACACACACACACACACACACACACACACGCACACACACACACACACGCACACACACACACACACACACACACACACACACACATTGTCCCTCTGTCTTATCTCTTGCTGAGCTTTTCTCTTGTCTCGTCTGTTGTCCTGCTGGTTTTTTCCTATTGGCCAGGCCTCTGTCACTATCACATCAAAACAACTCTGAGACGATGGACAGTTCACGTCCAGGTACGAAGAATAAATCACATCAGGCCAGCGGACAGAATGTAAGAATCCAAAAGAACTTTCATCTCATGGGAGACAGAGAACAAATGGAGGACATGGGATTTCCCAATTTTATCAAAGAAAGCCTACATGGTAAGAGGACGCTCATTTATTCACAGCAGCCTTTCGCAATACTTACCATAATTTTCCTCTAGCGTTCAACCAAGTTAGTTCAGGTGTGGAGGAGGAAGAGGGCCTCGGGCTAATTCTTAAATCAAGGCAGAGGCAAGACGGATGCACGCTGCTTAATTTGCTAGCTGGGTGGACTCGCTTTGCTCTGAGGGGGTGAAAACTAAATCAAATGTGCAATGAAAAACTCTGAACACTGCATTTCACTGCATTGGTAATTCTTAATAGGTGCAATATGCTTAATTACATTCTATCTTTGTATTCTGCAGAATTTTGGTTCCAGCCTTTGGGCCAAATCGTATCAGTTACATGACAAAAAGCAGCTCAGCCATCTTTGTATGCAACACGTTCAACTTAAACGCCCCACATTGTGTGTGTTTTTTTTTCTCAAATATTGTAGATATATTTAAGCAATAGCTCACAAGGGCCGTTGTTTGGCCCGACGCACAGCTGTGATATATTCACAACATTTAACGATCTGAAGTGAGCTATAGCTTTTTTAATACAATAATTTAGTATGGAAATTCAAGTTAAAGTTATAGATTAACAGAAATAGTTAATCGCGATTAATTGTACATTATTTATCTGTTCAAAATGTACCTTAAAAGGAGATTTGTTAAGTATTTAATACTCTTATCAACATGGGAGTGGACAAATATGCTGCTTTATGCAAATGTATATATATATTTATTATTGGAAATTAATTAACAACACAAAACAATGACAGATATTGTCCAGAAACCCTCACAGGTACTGCATTTAGCATAAAAATGCTGAAATCATAACATGGCAAACTGCAGCCCAACAGGCAATAACAGCTGTCAGTGTGCTGACTCGACTATGACTTGCCTTCAAACTGCATGTGATTATCATAAAGTGGGCATGTCTGTAAAGGGGAGACTCGTGGGTACCCATAGAACCCATTTTCATTTACATATCTTGAGGTCAGAGGTCAAGGGATCCCTTTGAAAATGGCCTTGCCAACATTTATTTATTTAATGATTATTCATTTAATAAATGAATTAATTGTGTTATTTATCCTCTTTCTTGACAAGCTTGTACTGGTTGGTACCAATGGATTCTTAGGTTTTATAGTTTTATATGATGCCATGTATTTTCATACTATTCAGGATCTTGTCCAATTGTAATCAATCTGCTGGGGTTCTTTAAAAAACAAGGTTTGGAAGTAGTTTAAAAAAAAAAAAAAAGTTTAAAAAAAATTGAAGCACTCATTTGAATGTTTTCATGAAACTGTTGAAATCTGATTTCCTGTCACAGGGCTGCTTTACAAACGTGTCTTAATTTTGTCTTGAACAAAAGCTGTGTTTGCATGTGAACACCAACGCGTCCTCATCTCAACTCTTCTCATACTGATGCTTTGTCAGACCCCTCTGCGTCACTTTTCAGTCGCAGTAAACACATGCTTAATGTTGTGAATTAAACAAAAACACGTAGTTAGATTTAGGAAAAAAACAACATTGTTGGGCTTAAAATTACTACATTTGTATAGTGAAAATGTGACTTGACGTGAACATAAACGATCAACTGATTGCAAAGTGAAACTGAAACGTAACGCACGGGACATGAACAGCGGTCTCCTGGATGAAAGCCTTGTGTTTGTTGGACGCATCCATTCACCTCCTCCCTACGTGGACTTTGTCGCTCTTCATACGTCACCTGACTTCGTACTTTACTCCCGCCATAACTATGGCCACATAGAGCGTCATAGTTTGAAGCGTACTAGCGTAGGGCACTGACCAAGCTGCTGTATTTGACGACTTGGGAGTGGGAACGGGCTGAAATGCAGGCGTGTGGCCCTGCAGGCCCACCTGGGCTGTTGCAGAGGTTTTGGTGTTGACACAAGCACAATGAAATATACTGCTGCTGAAAACACATATTATTGACATTGTCCATTGTTGGAGCTATCTCCATTGACACTGCTGTCTGTCTGTCTGTCTGTCTGTCTGTCTGTCTGTCTGTCTGTCTGTAATACTTTAGCCAATCCTCCACTCTGCTGCTCTTTTTTCATCTCTCCCTGTCTGCCTGTCTGGAGCTTGTGATGTCAGAGCTCACCATGCCTCCTACTGTGCAGAGTGTGATTTTGAGACGAAAAATGATGCAAGTGAAAGCAAGTAAATAAACCGGTTATATACATTATCTGCTCTCTATTTCGCTTCCCCCTCTGTCCCTCTCCGTTTTGATTGCATACACACTGGAACAAAGCACACCGTGACATATAAACCGTATGCCTCAGCTTTCCACATAGCGTAGTAAAATGAAATACAGACAGAAGGAGGTGGAGGTGGAGGTGGTGGTGGGAGAGTGTGAAAGATAGAGAGGCTCTTAGGTGAATTGTTTTGTTGGATTAATGTTGAGGATAAATAAAGAGAAATCCGAGGTGTCGGTGAGCTGTGATGAGCTCCATCACTCCACCACCTTAATGAAGTCACGCAGCTCTTCATATTTCACTCAGCTACACAATCTGATTAAGACCTCTTCCAAATATGGACACACACACACTCATATGTGCGAGCAAGCACAACTGTGTTGATGCATACACACTTGTTCACACATCAAATATAGAGACATATGGCCTGGAAAGAGGAATGGAGGGGCGGGAAGAAGAGGAGGAGGCTCAGAGGAGAGGAACTGAGTGATGGGTTGATGTCCCAGGAAAACACATATGGACCCATCATGCAAACACAACCTGTATACCAACTCCCCCGTGATGTGTCTACCGTTCCGGCATGATGTTACGACGGTGCTGAGAGCTCACAACAAACATATTCTCAAAGAAAAGTCTTGAAACAAATTTCAGTTTGAGTGCTATACTGTTAGTTTCCAGTCAAGCAGAAAATAAGTCATTACTTTTGTTTTACTATATCACGTTCAAGATGATAAATTTAGATTTTGTTTTCAAATTTATTTTCATCACTTTCTCAAAGAAGAAAAGGGAATAGGTGCTCTGTTCTTTAACTACAAGAAAATAACCAACAAAACTAAAGCTTAGGGGTGTAACGATTCATCTACTACATCGATGTATCGATTTATATTCCTACGATCCAACTACATCGATAGGTACTCGGCAAGTTGTCCTTCACGGGGGACGTATATCGATCCTAATAATTTGAACTTTGTATTTACAAACGTTATATGGACGTATATTTTAGCACTCTTAATAGTAAATAAATATTAAATGTTACTCTAGTTCACCCTCTCCATGAATAATGTCATCGACATACGGCAGCAGCGCATCTCAGAAAGACGACAACAAAACAAAGCAGGCTGATGGCGAGAAAGAGCCAGACGAGCGAGAGATTTTCCTCCTTGATATTTTGTCCTTGATAAATCACTCGCTGTTTGCAAAATATGCAGAGGCCAGATAAAATACAACTGCTACAACAAAATAGCAATCAACAAAAAAATACAGCAACCCACCCACCCTCTCCTCCCCCTGGCATCCAGGTGAACAGCTGATTATATTAACTATGAGTGATATTAACCATATCCATGTGACCCAAATCTTCCATATCATCACAATCCCATAATAATAAATGACACAATAATAGATTGACAATATCACAAACACTAAAAAATACCCATACCAAAAAATACAAAGCATCATAACCCTAATTAACATTACTACAAACATTTCTTCTTTATGAAATTGTTTATGGCTCCTACACCACTGTTTATATTAAGAACGAGAACAGAAGCAGCAGTTTAAATCACTGTTGATTTAACTTGAATAGAAATTGGTTTATTATATTTTTCATGAAATATTGCACTGCCTTGTACCTTGAGGACTGAAGTAGCGGGTCCTGAAGTTGCTCTTTTCATTATTTCAAATAAAAGGTGTATGTATTTGCCAATAATCAGACACAGTCTTAATAATAAAAGTAATTTTGCCAATAGCAATAATAATCATACTTATTATTATACTTATTTTTATTGTCTGATATTTAGTGCCTGATAGAGAAGTCTAAAATAAACTCTTCATATGTGTTTTGTTGGTAAAAATCAGAAGGCTTTACCGGGGCTGGACTTGCTAGGTATATAAAGTGTCATTTACTTCACCATGTTGTTTCCAGACCAGTGAACATTCTGCGCAACTTGCATATGTTACGTATAGATCGAGAGGATGGGCTTATAATTGTATAATCAGCCTGATCAATACACTCACGTGCCGGCGCCGCCTATTATGTTTACATCATGCTCGCTCACGGATATCAAATGCCCGCCCACTGATTTATGACTGCCGCCGGGCCTGCTTTGGGCCCCTGATTCCTCCATGCTCTTTGTTAAAGCGTTATCAATACTTGGAAGAGAAATGGCAGAAAAGCGGTTAGGTTAAATCTAAGGTTGTCCTCAACCAAGGATAATGTCTCTCCGACCGATCGATCGGTCGGTGAGAAGGAAAAGAAAAGTCATTTTTGTGTTCTTATTTAACGCTGCAGCAATTGCGGTCACTTCTGGGATATTTCTGTTGTATATAATTCTACTTCAGTTAAGACAGCCCATGATTTTTTCCTAAAAGTGTTCACTATTATTCATCACAGTTTCTACGCTATAGTGCAAAGAGGACAGAACAACCTAACAGCAATCACGCTGACCAGTAAAACCCATGTTATCTCTGTTTATTGATTATTTTGGTCATGTCTTAAATTCCTTAATGCTAAACTTGCTAAAAAATGTTCATCAAATATTCACGTCTATGGAATTTATTACTGAAATGGTTGGCTGATTAAGCAATTATTCAGTTCAGATGATTAGATAATTAGACAGTTAATGAACAATTCTAATAACATAAACAATAGTGTGGAGTGTCAGCCCTGTGATAGTCTGGCGACCTGGCAACACTTCAAACCAGTGAGAAGAGAAAAATTCAGAATTCATATATCAAATGGGAAATAACCAAAACTGTTGTAACTTTGGCAGTAAACTGTTTGTTCATGTAGGATCTACTCTGATGTTAGTGGACAGCAGATGACATGCTCATGGCAAAGAGGCAAAGAGAGGTTTACACAAAGGTGCTTGTAAAACATGCTTTTCCAGCTTTTTGTTTGTCACTTCCTGTTTTAAATATAGATTTTTTTGTTATCAACAATGAGAAAGTGACTCTTTGCTGTTGCAGCTCCACTTGGTGATTTAGACTGAAAGGACAGGAGCCTTTTCACATTAATACCTGTATAACGCAGCTCCAAGATGGAGACAAGTGCTTCCCTGGCGATATTGCTAATTTGTGAGAGTTGGCTCGGCCAGCCAGAAACTCATTACCTGTTTTCAGGTTTAATCCATCCAGTCCAGTCTAGCTGCTCTGCAGAGTCCACAATGCCATTAAAACAACAATAAAACTCATCAATGAGCAGGAGAGAGAGAGAGACAGATAAAGAGAGAGGGAGAGAGAGAGAGAGAGAGAGAGAGAGAGAGAGTTACGATGGGCAGATGATAGGGAATGGATGAGAATGAAGATGTTGGGATTTTCAAGATTGGATTTGGATTTCTTGGATAATTGAAATATTTAAATTAACACCGGTCCCAGTTGCTTGTTCAAGAAGACAGTTAGAAAAAGGCTGGGTAGATATTGACATCCTGCAATCTACTAACTTCAGAAGTAGTTGGGCTTAATTTAATGTGATGCTGTTGGACCGAAAAAGACTGCTGAAAACTCATCTCCGACAGAATGACATCCTACATGAAACTCTAATCAAAAACTGTCCTTAAAGCAGCAGTAGGCGAGATTGGAGCAATTATGATTAAAAAAAAGTTATTTTTATAAAACGGTCACTATATCCTGACAGTAGTGCATGAGACTGGTAATCATCAATCATGTTCTCCTCTGTGTCCTCCGGTGCTCCTAATGGCATCTGCAAGATTTCACAGACTGAGAAAGTTTGTGACCCGGCAGCCATGTCGGGATCAGTTGAGGAAATACCAAGCACCGCCCACCAGCCGGAGCACACTTTCTCATTTTACAGCTAAACAGTACACTACAAGATGTTTCTGAAAACATTTGAGGAGAGAAATAGGCATTAGAGTAAAAGAATATTGATTCATATTTGATCAGCGCTGCCTAGTTTGACCGGAGTTCCCAAGTGATTGACAGCTGCCATAGGAACGCTCTCTCTATGGAATGACCTATGATTGGTCGAAGTCTCCCATCACAGGCTAGATTTTTTAAAGCCTGAAAACAGAGCCATGAGGAGGTGCAGAAGTCTAGTTATTTCTCAGAACACTTGAATTACAATATGCTGAAATTGCTGTTATTATGGAAGTTTTGCCCAATGATGTCAAAAACATTCTGCCTACCATTGATTTAAGACGTCATTCTACTTAAAAAATCTGGTCCCCCTTTTTATATAGTCGGGTGCAGCACAGACCTCAACCACAAACATGTGGAAAACCTTCACAATTAATTTAGCCTTTTTGTTCATTTGTACGATATGATACTGTTTTAGCCTTTTGGACATATATTTGTGCTGGTTCCAAGGCTACGGCCAAATGGAAAAATGAAAACAGAAATATAGAAATTGTCAATCAATTATAACACTTAAACTAAAAAACAGCAACATTTTAACACTTAAAACAGGTATTGGCTGGAGTGGTGGTGAATGCATCGCTGTTGGTAAGAGGCCATCTTGTGTCAAAAAGGTTAGTTTCAGGTTAAGGGCAAACACAAATCAATGGGGAAATAAGACTGTGGCACAGCAGCCAGCCTGGTCTCCTAAATCTTACATTCCTAACGACAAAACTGGAATTACCTTTGTTGACTTTCACCCAGAATACCGCTGTTTGTGTCCTGTGTGAAACCAAAGGTCAACGTTGACTTATTTTAACATTATGTTAATCATTTAACCTTAGGTACGTAAGTTAAACGTAAGTTATGTAAGAAACTTATTTGTTTTAAGCCAAATCATGATCTTTTGCTAACCCTAACCAAGTGGTTTTCTGTTTTGTTTTGTTTCAATTCACAACCTTGTGTTTAAAACTGCGTTATCTGGGAGATTACTTTGTTCCCTCGAAATATAATTGAGAATGCTGTTTAGTTGTATGGGAACGTAGCTTTTAGGAGACAGGGTTGAACAGTGGGATGTGAACATTCAGTTAGACACTTGACCCCGACCTCCTTCATAAGGGGTTTAAAAGATCAACTATACTTCCACCTTCGCTTCTGAAAGAGTATATATTTGTTTTCAAGATCAGCAGATAGCCTCAAATAATCGCCATTGAACAGGTCTTTATTGGAAACCTTAGGAATTTTTGTGTGTAAAATTTGCTAAAGAGATTCAGAAACCTTGACTAGGAATCTTGGAAACAAATGAAATATATCAGAAACAGATATCTATATAATTGACTGCAGATATTCATTCTCATTTGAGGATAAACCCTTTGGATTTTGGAAACATGTGTCCTGATCAACTGTTAACTTTGCACTTAGGTTATCCCGTAACTTTACAGCCAGGGTGTCATGAAATCAAACATTCATGCTCCCAAGAAAATGAACCATTTGAAACTTTATATTTGTATTAACTTGTGTTGCACTACTGGTATGTGTCTAGGAGAACCATAAATTAATCATCTTGTTCCTGCATCCAACACATTTGTATTACGGGTTGTAATGAAGTTCATGTCCTCTAGGGGGCGCTAGCCGGGCTTTAGACTTTTAGTCTTGTTTATTTATTATTACTGATATCCTATTATGAACTGTAATGCATTCTGTGGGTATCAGTCAATTCCATTTCATTGCTTTTTGCAGAGTGGGGCTGAATTAGAATTGAGGAGAGACAGACGGGAGAGGTAGGGGGGGATGAGTGAGCGGCTGATGGGGGGGTGTACAGCTCCATTAAGACAACAGTTAAGTAGTGGTGACTACAGAGCAGAGAGGAGACAGCTCTGACCAAGAATTATTAGTCAGCAGCACACTACTCAGCACTGAGGACAGGGCCAGGGTCTCTTTGTCCTACGCTCCAGTACACGAGACGACGTGCTCCGTCCCTGTGCCAAAACACAGCTGTAGTTTGTTATTGGCAATCGGGCCTCTCTACCTGTGGCGGTGGCACTTTTCCAGCCCTGATGATGATGACTTGTTTCAGCTGTGGTGGTGAAGATTCTACCTGCAGTGACGACACATCTTGCTCGGAATGGAAAGGAAACACACTGTGAGAAACTGCATTTCCACCTGACTGACTCTGGCAGATCCCATCACAGTATACTACGTGCTGTGTGCATTTAAAGCTCGCATTAATGGGCTTTCTGTTCTCCGGATGAGATGTTCTCTTACATGGAATACATATTGATAATAGCAGGTTAAAAACATAACCTAGAAACTTTTCCCTCATGTGACTTTTCTTTCTTTGTATCTCTCTGGGCTCCAACACAGTGGGCCATCAGCTCTTAATGATGAAGGACAAAACCTACTGCTGTGCACTTCAACTACTGCTATATTGCTCTGATACTGTAATGAGACTGAACGAGCAGTGTGTGTGTGTGTGTGTGTGTGTGGGTTATCGTTGTCTAATGGTTAGACTTAAGGGCTCAGATGAAGATTCAATTACTGTGGCCTGTTGTTGTTCACAGCCCATGGCTACACACACACACACACACACTCACACAGGAGCACGGATCTATACACTGTCACAAGATTGCCCACACACACTTCATATAATGCCCATAGTTCATTGACTTCAATGAAATTTGAATGCCCTCAACACGCAGATAAACAAGCACGCACGCACACACTCACAACACACTCGACAACAAAGTCATTTGAGAACCCTGAAGGAGCAATATCCAAATCTGCCAAAGAGAAAAGAATGATAATTCTATTGAGAGTCAATCTCGGGGCGTTTTGTGATTATGGTTATTTATTTGGAGCCGCGCGGTACAGTCAGCGTCAGAACGAACGCAAATATCGATCTCTTTTAGGATATGAAAACACCTGCAGGCCTCAAATCATTCCTCGCAGTCTCTCTCTCCACAACACTCATTCATTGGCTCCATCTCAACTTCTCTCACCCTCCTCCTCCTCCTCCTCCTCCTCCTCCAACACCACCACTTTAGTTTCACTTGCTCTTTACCGCCTTCTCATCTTCTTTCGAGGATGGGTCATCTGAGGAAAAAAAGAACATTTGCCACTTGTGTTCAGACAGTTGTCTGTGTGGATCACTTTAGGAACTTGTTCTCCCTCCTACCTCCGCAGAAAGCAGCAGCCAAATACCAGTAAGTTAAAAGAGTAAACTGCAATGTTTTCCCTTTGTGAACAGGACAGTGGTCTGAGAGGTCTCTCAATCCATCGGGCCATCTGTCCAACACTTTGGTCCTTCAACAAGCCAGCTTGCCATGAAATTAGCTGTGAATATTCATAGTCTCCAGAGGATGATTCACAATATGTTTGGTCACTTCTAAATGTTTTTTAACACCATCATCAGGACAAATCTTCCCTTTTGTTCCATGTCAGGGTATGTGGAAAACTAATGGACAAAGTTTCATGAAAGTCTCAGTGGATATTCATGGTTCCAAGTCCTAGAAAACAAACACTACTGATGGAGATGACCCCCCCTCAAGTAATGTGAAGAGCTACTGGCAGCTACGGGCGTGGTTTATGTTTGTGTGATGCGACACAGAGTGGTGACTGTTCTAAACAACATTGGCGCCTCCTGAAAAGGTTTGAAAAATGCTGCATTAGTTAGTTAATAGCATCAGTTTTATTAGAACTGGGGAATATTTCTTCATTGAAAGAAGAGCAAAGAACGGCACTGAAGGATTTTCTAGATGGAAAATATGTTTTCACTCTTCTCCCAACTGGCCCCGGCAAGAGTTTGATTGACAGATGGTTTATCCAATCATATCCAATCACCTGCCAAGTAATTTTTTGAAAGAGCCTGCCCTTTTCCAAATGGTTTCCAATGATGGCTTCTCACATGGTTCTGTGTAACAAACCATCTGGTGCGTCAACTTTTCAACATCTTTTAGCTCAATGGTTAGGTTGTATGGCACACACATATGTGGTGTCCAGGCAGCTATTTTCAGCACTGATAAACCAATTGTAATACCTGCCCAGCACCAAACAGCAGACAGACAGTTAAAGACCAACTGGTGAACATAGTGGACCATTTAGCCGCTAAAGAGACAGATAAAGAGACCAAAACAGAGCAAAAAGAGTTGTGAATATTGGATGTTCAGAAACACAGCTTCGCCATGGAGTTTCTTGAGCACAATTATGGTCCTCTGAGTAAGAAAGCAATTAGTTAAAACAGCCCAATTCAGTCCAAAATAGTCCAGTTTTGTCCAGTTCAGTGCATTTCTGTCAGGTCAGTCCTTTTAAGTTCAGCATCCAGTTCATTCCTGTCCAGCCCAGTCCGGTCCAGTCATGTGCAATCCATTCAAGCGTCACTTCAGTCAGTCTTGTTGAGTCCAAAACGGCAGAAATTAAAAGAGACACGCACAAAAGAAAAGCAGTGGAACATAGATCAATAAAGCAATAGCAATAAAGTGAGAGCAATAAAGAAAGACAGAACTGACAGAGGACCGGCTGGTGGTGGTGGTGTGGGGAGGAGGAAGGAGATGTTTGATGAATAAGAGTGTATTTGTGCTACACTAAGTTCAGGAGTAGACGATCTGTAGTGGACGTGAGTGATAAAATAAAAGTGATCATCAGCATAGAAAGAAGTGTTTATGAATTATTTACAGGTCCAGGGGATTTACAGTATACGCCAGCTGACTTAGCTAAAGACCCGCTTCCTCTCCTCTCCATCTCATTATTTACTCATCCCATCTTCCACTCTGTTTGACCCACACCCCTTTACACACACTCTGCCTGTCTACGTATATTACATCGCTTTCATCTTTTTATGGTCTCTTTATGCCTTCCCCAATATTTTTTGTGCATCTCCACTCCATCTCTTACTCATCTTTCATCCATCTGTTTGTCCTAGATTTTTCCACTAATCTCCCCCTGTCTGTCTTCACTCCCTCTGTTACCTCTCTCTCTTCTTTCTTCTTCTTCTTCTTCTTGTCACGTTGGTAATTACAGAACAACTTCTCCACAATCAGACTTTTTTCTCTTGCTTTTTTAGCCATACTAGTTGCTTTAAGATTGGCAGTTTCGGTCAGTCGGTCAATCACTTTGGTCCAGAGTAAAATATCTCGATAACTATTGGATGATTGCCATGAAATTTGGTACCGGCATTCATGGTCCCCAGAAGATAAATCCTACAGACATGGTGATCTCCTGACTTTTCCTCCAGCACCACCATGAGGATGACATTCTTTATTGTGAGGTAATATTTTGACAAATATCAGACAAATTGCAATTAAATCTGGTGCAGATAATCATGGTCTCCAGAGGATGTATACAATGAGTTGTTGATCTTTCCTTTAGAGACATCAGTAGGTTGATGTTTTTTGATCAGAGTGGAATTAAAATATCTGGACAACCACTGGACGGATTACTATGGAATTTCAGCCCGTTCTCATTCCGAGGTTCTGTCAGGGCTGTCGGTGTTTGGAACTGCTGCACCCTTTAGCACCGGTATGAAACACACTGGGCAACAACTGGGTCCAACAAACACAAGGCTTTCATCCAGGAGACCGCTGTTTGTGTCCCGTGTGTCACGTTACAATCAGCTGTTCGTTTGTGTCCCATGTTCACAATGTTCAGTGTTATTTTCACTATCCAAACATAGTAGTTTTAAGGCCAACCATGTATTTCTTTCCTAAACCTAACTATAGTGGTTTTGGTGCCTAATCCTAAAGTGATGCCAAGGGTAACCATAGTGGCTTTGATGCCGAAAATAAAGTGACGCCAAGGGGCATGACCAAGCGGCGATATGTGACGAGTTGGGATGAGAATATGTTGGAAATTGCGCACTTAAATTCATGTTCCCCACAGGATGAGTTTTAATAACTTTGGTGATCCTGACTTTTCATGTGGTACCATCATCAGGTCAAAATTTGAATACTTGTTGAACATGAAAATCATTGCCTTCTAAACATTAACATGTTAACATTGTCATTGTGAGCATATTGCATCCTGACATTTAGCTCAAAGTGCCACACAAAGAAATGGAATGGGGACTAACCCGCCACAAAGTCCTGTTTCAAAAAAAGGTAAAATATATTGTGCACTGAAAGGTCTTATAGGTCTTGAGCAACTGCGGGTCATTGATTTTGACGTTATTGTTGACTATGTCAGCTGTCACAGACTGTGTAGTTTTTTTCCTAAGCTGTAACTGTAAATACCACTGCGATGTTCAGCGCTGATTCTGACTGCCTTCATTTCAGTAGTATATTCAAGCTGTTGCTAGTTCAAAGTCACAGTCTTGTTCAGTTTCAGAGTTATCAATCAGAATATGATTGTTTCTGTGGCTTTCACTGTCTTTTAGGCTTCTAATGAGGAAGTAGCGTAGTGCGAATCGCAGCTGAGCTGACGATGGTGCTCTCAGTCACTAGTGAGAGCTCCACTGCTAAAAGCAGTCACTCAGTGACAGCGGTAATCTAGTACAGTTCACTTTGTAGATTTGAAGATAAAGATTTGTTTGTGCATGCACAGAATACCCTTAGTGCCCACAAATTTCCTCCAAGCTAACTGCTGTTATGTCAAAACCCAACACAAATGTCAGTTCTGGGAAATTTGGAGGCGCAATTTCATCCTATAACAAAGCCAGGAAGTGGCTTTTCTAAAATGGACGACTTGCATCCCAGCAAGCAAACAAAGATAGTAAAGTGCGGGTGCCAGAGTATGTCGTCTGCTCTAAGCCCCCTGCCACAATGATCCCTTCACACTGCCTCATGATTTAAGACTGAGAGATAACACACCAGATGCTCTCCTGTGGGGAAAAACTCTGCCACGAGAAAGGAATGGCATCAAAGGAATCAGGGAAGTTGGGATTAAATAATGCATTCTACATGTAACTTTAAATAGCCACAGTATGGTAGTCATTCAGATTCAGAATTTAGATCGCAGAGAAACTTCAGTGTCCATCACAACGTATGGGAAGTTAGTGTTTGATGTGATGCATCGTATACACAGCTTACAAAAAAACAAAACAGACATAGAATAAAATAGTAAAATAGTATAATGAGGCAACAGTGTTCATGTGCATTGTAGTGCTGTTTATAATGTTAATGGAAGTTGGAATGAAGCCCTTTTTCTACACTTACTATCTTGGCCTTGGTTCTTGCTATGCTTAATTAGTCTTGTTAATGATTTTTGTTTCCAAGCAACAAATTCAACTATGGCCATTGAGTTGGTCTATGAGTGCATAGCCTTCAGACATTGTTCATCCATCCTCTGCCTCTGCCATCAACAAGCTCAACTGCTGCTCCTCAACAACA
The DNA here is from genome assembly GCF_043250625.1 of Sebastes fasciatus. Lineage (NCBI taxonomy): Eukaryota > Metazoa > Chordata > Actinopteri > Perciformes > Sebastidae > Sebastes > Sebastes fasciatus. The sequence goes on along the minus strand of NC_133804.1, from coordinate 7,600,396 downwards.
GACATTTAACCAGCCTCCCACAACTGGGAGTGGTCAAAACTGGTGTTTTTGGCAGAAGGTGCATCACCATCCTTCTGGACTGGAGGAAGGCTGACTGTGATCTCACGTAGCCGAGAAAACTAAGATGGATTGTAGATACATAAATGTGTAAATGCAACTGTCTTGAATCTCATCTGGATTTTATCTGGATACGAGACACTTGAGATGACAACCCATGGTGCCAGTTGTTTTCTTTTGTATTGTGCCTGTAAGGAATTGTTGTTTCACAGAGATACAGTAACCTGCATTTCTGTCTGAACAATCTCATATATATTCTTAGTCACCTCAACGTCCTACACTGTGTTCCTTCAATCTACTGTCCTACCTTCACTTCAACGTTTTTATTTTTTCCCACTGTCTTTCTTTTTCCTTTTTTTATTTCCTTTTTTTATGGTAACATTCTTTAGAAGGGGCACAAATATAGCATTATAATGCATCATAAGTACATTGTGAGTCACTGATAAGGATTATAATCACAGTACATAATGGGACACCAGTGTAGTTAATAATGTGTTAGCAAATTAAATGCAATTTTCTGAGCTTTGCCTGATAATTATAGTGAAACAAAAGTCAGCCTGCATCTAATGGGTGCTAATCTGCTGTTATTACATCACAGTGCACTTGAGCAAAAGCACTACTCATTTCTTGTTTGAGAAAGTGGGAGATCTAAGAGGGCCAGCGAGGGTACAAGCAGCTGCAAAATGTGGGGATCCCAGTTATATCTGAGATGAAAAGACAACCCAGCATGAAGACTACAGTAGCCATTTCTTTTGTGTCACTCTAGGCTAATAGAGCTCAGCACTCCTAACACTTGGCAGAGCTTGTTAAAACACAGCTTGTTGTAAAGGATTGTTCCGCCGCTTTAGAGATGTTGGAAGGCATATAATTTCCCTTTTTATCCTGGCTAGGCGAGCAATTTCCCGCTGCTTTGTGCTAAGCTAGGCTCATCAGGTCCTGGATCTATCTCTGTACTGAGGAGATGAAACTGATATTGATCTTCTCCTCTGACTGTGGGTCAGTAAGTCCATCGATGTCCATCCATTGTTACAGAGTGCCTATATATATCGTTCTTGCAACACAATATAACATCATTTAGCGATCAATAGTGGTAGAAGTACTGACTGATGAAGTTACTGACCTGTACTGTATTTAAGTGCAATTTTGAGGTACTTCTAGTTTACTTGAGTTTTTCAAGTGTATATTATGTAACACTTATACTCCACTACATTTCAGAGCGAAATGTTGTTTTTACTCAATTAAATTAAATTAAATTAAATTTATGTTTATATTACGTCCAATCATAACAGAAGTTATCTCAAGATACTATATTATCATATAGAGCTGGTCTAGACTGTACTCTATAATTTAGAGACCCAACAAGAGATCCTGCACGAGCAAGCACTCGATGTGGCAAGAAAAAACTCTTCTTTAACAGGTAGAAACCTTGGGCAGATCCCGGCTGTGGGTGGGCGGCTATCTGCCTCGACCGGTTGGGTTGAGAGAGAGAGAGAGATAATCTAAATATTAGTAATAATATCAGAAATATGTCTGATGATAGTAGCAGTGGGTGTCAAGCAGCAGGCACAACCATGATCCAGGTGTAACCCTGATCCAAGATTACCTGCGCAACGAAAAAGCACAAAGACTCCGGGGAAGAAATCAATGTATGGAACATGAATGCATCCAGAGGGAGAGAAGGAGAGAGCAGCTCAGTGTGTCATAGGAAGTCCTCCAGCAGTCTAGGCCTATATCAGCAGAACTAGGGGCTGGTCCAAGGCAGCCTGAGCCAGCCTTGGGCCAGCCCTAACTACAGGCATTATCAAAGGGGAAAGTCTTCAGCCTACTCTTAAATGTGGAGAGGGTTTATGCCTCCCGGATTGAAACTGGAAGCCGGTTCCACAGAAGAGGAGCTTGATAGCTGAAGGCTCTGGCTCCCATTCTACTTTTGGAGACTCGAGGAACTTCAAGTAACGCTGCTGCATTCTGGGAGCGCAGTGCTCTAGTGGGGTAACAGTGTGCTATGAGCTCTTTAAGATATGATGGTGTCCGACCGTTTAGGGCTTTGTAGGTGAGGAGGACGATTTTAAACTCTATTCTGGATTTTACAGAGAGCCAGAGCAGAGAAGCTAATACAGGTCAAATCAGATCTCTTTTTCTAGTTCTTGTCAGTACAGGTGCTGCAGCATTCTGGATCAACTGGAGTCTTTAGAGACTTATTGGAGCAGCCTGATAATTAGGAGTTGCAGTAATCTAGTCTAGAAGTAACAAATGCATTGACTAATTTTTCTGCAACATTTTGAGACAGGATGTGCCTGATTTTTGCACTGTTATGTAAATGAAACAAGACGATCCTTGAAGTTTGTTTTATGTGGGAGTTAAAGGACATATCCTGATCAAAGATAACTCCCAGATTCTTTACGGTGGTGCCGGAGGCCAGGGCAATGCCATCTAGAGTAACTATATCATAGACTCTTTCGGAGGGGTTTGGGGCCAAGTACAATAACTTCAGTTTTGTCTGAGTTTAACATCAGGAAATTGCAGGTCATCCTGGTTTTTATGTCCTTAATGCATGCTTGAAGTTTAGTTGACTGGTTGGTTTCGTCTGGCTTGATTGATGTATATAACTGGGTATCATCTGCATAACAATGAAAGTTTATAGTGTATAGTGTTTTCTAATAACATTGCCAAAAGGCATACTGTATATAAGGTGAATATAATTTGTCCAAGCACAGAACCTTGTGGAACTCTGTGACTAACTTTGGCGTGCATAGAGGATTGGACTGTTCCTTAAAAGGCATAATGAGAAAGAATTTGTCGGTTGCGATTTGTAAACACAACATCCCCGGCTCAACGAGGGTTAGGGTGCCTGCCAGTAGGTGAAAGCCAACCCCAGATTCACTCTCACACTCTTTGGAACAAGCTTTGTCCACTTGCCATTTTGCCTTTCTATATAATTTATATATATTTTTTTCAGCACTCTGTCCGCCACTTCCATAGCTTCCTCTTGGATGAGTGCTTACGATCTGGCACCTGGTCACTACGTTTTTATAGAGGCTGACGCCCAGAAACGTCCCTTATGCAGCAAAATGAAAAGAAAAAAGAAAATACTCTGCTGATACAGATACCACCACACTCTATAGTGGGTCATAAGTGATAATTGAGAGGGGTTATTTTTGTATCAGTCTCTACATTGTTTTTTAGGAAAATCCTGCTCATTCTGCCTTTAAGGCAGATTCAGCAGCAGCTGTGGAGACAGAGACAAAGTAGAGGAGAGAATGAAACTAATTAAAAGTCTCTGAACCTGAGTGAATGGAAGGCATGTATTTAAAGCGTAAGAGAACCTAAAAAATATTCTTGAGGCAAAATAATATGAATCAAATCCAGCTGTGACATCGACCAATAACTATCGACTGCCTCCTAACTGCCCATAGTGGCTTACTCACCAACATTTGATCCATGATGAGCAATCACATTACTATTTCCGCAAGAAATATGAAATGCTTTGCCCGTTTTAAGCCGTCATCCATCGGCATCACAGAAATTAAAGTTGTGTCACAGCTGCATTTTCACTCTGAATTTGTTTCACTTGTTTTAGGGGGGGAATGAAGAAAATATTTTGAGATTGAACACAAGTAGTTCAATCAGAATTTTTTTTTTCTTGCAGTGCAGCTAAGATGTCAGGCACGTAGCCAGTCAGTCAGCCAAACAGTGTTATTAAGTTTTCTGCAATGCTTCAGTTCTTCATAAAACCATAATAAAGGATCTGCTTTATGGATTCTCGTCAGGATGCAAAGTCGTATCCATATTACAGTTACAATTCAGCTCATTAATTTCTGGGCACTATAATAGTTAGTGCTGGTGTAGTGTGTGTGTATGCATGTGTGTGTGTGTCAGGCGGACTATCCCATTTTCTTTCGGTGTACAGCTTTAGTTCTTTTCGTTTATGATACTAGCTTTGTGTTGTTTGCTGTATCAATATGTAATTAGAGGCTAGGAGCCACTGCAGTCTGGACCGGCTGTGTGTGTGTGTGTGTGTAAAGTTCCTTTATGTGCCATCATTATACTTATGAGGTACAGACAACAGCCCTGCAGCCACTGGAGTGCGCAAACACACACATATCACACACACACACACACACATACACACACACACACACACAAACATACGGACGGTTTGCTGGTTAATGGAGCTCTTCTCTTCTTTAATGAGCGTTGTAGTCGTTCTTCTCTCTGCTGTCCCCCTCATTACCTCTCTGTCTTCACTCTCTTCCTCCTCTTCTCTGCTCTTTTGTACCTGCACCTCCCTCTTTCTTAATTTCTTCTCTCACTTCTTTATTCCGTGTCATCTTCCTTCCTTCCTTCCTTCCGTCCGTTCATTCTTTCGTGTATGTCCTACTGTTGCAGCCTTCTTCTTGCCTCCTCTTTCCTGCCTCGGCCTTTCTCTTTCTGTATTCCCCGTCCTCCTCTTCTCCTCTCATCCATGTCTTCCTTCCTTCTTTTCTCTTCTCTCCGTTCCTGTCCTTCCCTTCCTTCTTTCTTCTCGCTCCGTTCTTCACCAGAACAAATGTCTCGGTAACATATTGTCTCAAACATTAGTGGTAACGCAGTCATGAGCAACTTTTTCCTTCATTGACACATCTCAGTCTCATCTCTCTTATTAAGCTGTCGCTATCACTCTCTTCACCACCATAAATACCTCAGATGACAACATTTAGCTCGAGGTAGTTCGGTTTACCTCATGTATCTTTGAAAGCACTAATTGACTGGAGCACATTGATTAATGTACAAACTTTTATTGTGACAACACATTAACTTTTCAACAGCCACCGTGTCTCATCAGCAGCACAACACAAACCTAGTCAACTGGCAGTGTGATTATGGTTTGATCGAATAACAAATGCAAAAGGTAGGCGATCTCAGGGACAGTTCTTGTGTGTCAGTCAGTGAGGCTTTTACTCTACAAGTATCATAAAGTAGTGAATTCAGGAAACATGATTCATAATAGTTTCAAGGAAATCAGTTATACACATCATTACACACACTGGGTGTGTTAATTAAAATTACATACAGTATAAGCAAACGCACGCTGTTTATGAATTGTCATTTTCATTCATTAATGTTGTGACTAAAAGAAAACAGAAAAAATAAAATGACCTATTGCAAGAAAAAAAAGATGCCTTAAGTCATCACACTGTTATTCTGTTGTGCACATACAGTCAGTTAACAAAGCCAAGCTGACGTGATCAAATCATCTCCAGCTCCGTGCATTCATTTATATATTAAGAAATGCTCAGATGAATCATGAGGATTATTATCAAGTGAGAAGACATCTTAATGACTTGCCTGATTAAATAAAGGTTAAATATTATAAAGATAAATAAAAAAAAAAGACAAAATCTGTGGTTTCTGTGAGGTGAGTGAAGACATGTCTAATTTGGGTTATTATGCTCACAGCAGTGAATGTACCTTCATCCAGACAGAAAACAAAGGCTCTTTGAATGGACCCAGAGTACACTGAATACAGTGATCTGTGCACAGATTACACTCATTGTAGTATTATACTGGCTATATAAGCACAAAAAGTAATATTGTGCACAGCAGCTGGCATCTTTATGTGCTGTTTACCCATTGCAATGGCTACCATGGCTGTGCACCTGCATCTGTCCATTTGTAGCTGACAAATATAGCTGCGAGGTGCCGAGCAAAAGCGCGTCAAGCCGTGTACACTTCACACAGGTACAATTAGGACTTGTCTACCCACTGAGCAATTTTGAGATATAGCCCACTACCTCTTTCAGTCTTTACTGCCAAATTTGTCACAACCAAAATGCTCTTCAATAACCGACCTGAGGTGACTAAACCACAGGGATGTTCAAAGTATTCATTCAGTCATAAACTCAAAATCTTATTCAACCCTCTTGAATTAATGGTATGGTATTAATGCAATGCTGTTCACTGACCGTTTCCTGCTTAATAGGGGCTGTGGTTGAATGTGGTTGAAACCTTGTCTCACAGGAAGCCGTCTAAGTACTACGACATTTTACAGACGTTACGCGTGTCATCTGTACACCATGCAACTAATCTACAGTAACGTCTGCAGTTAGATTCAGGCAACAAAACCACTTAGATAGGTTAATGAAAAACATCATGGTTGTGCTTAAAATAAGTATGTACGGAAACATGTGTGAATAAATGTATAGTTTTTATTTTTTCTGACATACAATCACGTATAGATTTCTATTTTTATCATCAGTGTAAATTCTGCTTCTATTCAGTTGTTAACTGTGAGCATTAATATAAATAAACTCAAACACACCTTCAATTTCACCGCATTAGCATACATCATTCATCTTGCATTGGCACACTGAACATTGACATTGGATAGAAGCATGTACCTGACTCTGAACAGTCTTTTGTGATACATGAAATGAGTCAAAAGTTGTGGGCCAAAGGGCTCTAAAGGGATTGTTGAAAATCTGCGTACATCTGATCAGGCAGAACAATTCAGCAATACGGCTCACTTCCTCTGTTGCCAAATCCATTGGCATGCCACAGTTTGCCAGTGGGTTGAGTTTAAGCATCCAAAGATGCTTTCTTTCACATATGGTGAAGATTGGATCAAGTACGTACGAGAGGAAACAAACCATTTGTTTTTGGCAAAATTCAGAATGACAGCTGAATGACTTGGCTGAAACCGACAATTTCTGTGATACTCATCTTGATGCAACTTTGAGGAAATTTTTTTTTATTGATACATGGAAAGTCTCATGAGTCTTAAGACGAATGAGAGTTGAACATTGCTGTCAGCATGGACTGATAGTGGAGCTACACTTATTGTGTTGGGGCCAATTTTAGAGTCCATTCAGTTTTAATCCAGTATAAATTATCTGTATAAAGGTGTAGTTTTGTCAAACAGCCATACAATAGCTAAACAGCAACAGTCACAAACTTGAGTCCCATGCACCTATGACCTCTGAAGTGAGATAATCTCATCAACAACCAGTTACTTTCTTTAAGAGTTTGCATTGTGTTTCATTTAATATATAATGTTCATGGCATGTCAATAAAACACGTATCGGTTTTATTCCTCTTTCATTCCTCGATTTCCTCTCTCTGCACTTTCAATACTCTCCTATTATATCTCCTCTCACTCACTGCTTCCTACTTCCATCCCCATCATTACATAAATGTGTTTCCAACTCCTGTTACTTTACTTATCCTCAGCTGAAGGTGAGTTTTCTTATTTAAATCACATATTTTTTCAAAAAATCACATGTAAATCCATCTAACACAAGATCAAAGTATTTCTGCTGTGTCAACATACACATTGGTTATTATATATAAGTAATATTTGCCCCAGTAGTACTGCTACCTTGATGGTGATATCATCAGGTTGGAGGTTAAATCTGCTCCTTGCAGGATATCTTGCCATGATATCCGTTACAGTCAAGACAGTCAAGTCAATTTTATTTATACAGCCCAATATCACAAATGACAAATTTACCCCAAGCTTTGGATAAGGAAATAAAAAAACAACATAAAAACCTTTAACAAGGAAAAAAATGGAAGAAAGCTCAGGAACAGCAACTGAGGTGGGATCCCTCAGTTGTTCCCCCTCAGTTGTTTTCTTACAGCAATCTGTTACAGTGCATTACAAGGTTACAAAGTTTGTTTATTGTCATTCTATGACACACTGTTGGGCAACAAAATGCAAGTTGTAGTTCCTTTATGATACACAAGAAAAAAGAACATTTATTTTTTTTGTTTTTATGATGGAGCACAGAGGATGAGTTGAAGAGTCTCCAGAAAGAAGCTGCTCTGTCGTCTGGTGGTACGAGAGTGGATACTGCATCTCTTGCCAGACAGCGGCAGCATGAACAGGCTGTTACTGGGGTGGCTATTGTCTTTTAATATCCTTTGGGTTCTGCGCAGGCACCTCACCTCACCCATATCACTGATGCTCGGTAAATAAGTACCAATGATGTTCTGGACAGATTAAATCGCCATCTCCTTTTTTCTAAAATCAATGATCAGCTCCTTGGTTTTGCTGACGTTGAGCAGTAGGTTGTTCTCTGAGCACCACTCTAATATGAAGTGTCATCGTTGTTTGTGATCCGGCTGACGACGGTAGCGTCATCCACAAACTTCACAATGGAGTTCTCTCCATGTCGGGGGTTGCAGTCATGGGTGTGCAGCATGAACAGGAAGAGGCTGAGCGGCTTGTGTTCAACACTAGAGTGGAAGAGGTGTGACCGCCAATCCAAACTGACTGGGGTCTGTTTGTGAGGAAGTCCAATAACCAGTGTCCAGTATCCAGAGTCTTGTGCTCTGTCGGTGCGGAACACACTGTCGAGTGCAATAGCTTGTTCTGGGATGTTATGGTGGAGCCAGTTCTCTATAAAGATGTTATTTCATCTATTTAATTTAGCTGCGACCGGACATTAGCCAGGAGTAGGTTGAGTAGCGTTAGATCCAACCTGGGTTAGCTTAGCTCTTATCCTGGCTCTCTTCCCTTTCTTCCTGGGTCAGTTGCACCACTTTTGGTGGCGCGTATTTTTATAAAACGATCACTATCCTGACAGTACTGTGTGACAGATAGATAATATGTGAAAAAAATGATGTTCCTCTGTCTTCTTCTACTGTTCCTAATGGAATTTGTAATATTACACTGCACCCAATCTAAAACAACCAATCAGAGCCGAGGAGTCTCTAAGCAGCTGTCTGATCCATATTTGATCAGCGCTGCCTAGTTTGACTGGACTTCAAGAGCAGTGATTGACAGCTGCTTTAGAGACTGCTCGACTCTGATTGGTTGTTTTCCTTCGGGCATCTTGCAGATGCCATTATGAGCACTAGGAGGACGCAGAGGAAGCTGACTTTTTTCACAGATTATCTGTCTCATGTACTGTCTGGATATATAAACCGTGACCGTTTTATAAAAATCACTTTTTTATCATATTTGCTCAAAGTTACCGTCAGCACCTTTAATCCAACAGCAGCACTCCCTTTTTCCTCTGTTATAGGTCATACCGGCTTCAGTAATAAAGGTGAAAAGATAACACATTAAAACAAAAAGATAGCGAAGTTTATGGGAACTGCTGGCTGCTGCGTCTCCATGCGCCGCCGTTACCATGGAGTCTTTACGGTCATTATCTTCATTATCTACAGTTGTTGAGCCTGTTGCAGGTTGAAGTTTCCCTTGGGCAAAACAAGATCATTTCATATCAAGACCTACCTGCTATAATTATCTCCATGCACGTTTTAATTTAGTTCACAGCTTGGGTTTATCCACTCTCTCATTTACTGCTGCTTTGGATCGAAGAATAGCTAAACTGTCATTTTATTGGGCACCAATACATTTCCAAAAAAAGCACATGTGCACCAAAGCACACTGTGTTCAGTTAAAAATCACACATGGGTTTTCATTTGTGACAATGTATGTGTTGAGTCATGAATACTGTACTCATTGTGCAGGTAAAGTGTATGTTTATCTCACCCCAGCAATACACAGGATTAATACATTTTGTTCAGATGGAGTGGATGCCATGTAGCAGGCAGTCATCCAGGAGATGTTATTAAGCTTTCTGCACAGCGTCAGCTCCTCGTAAAACAATAGTCAAGGATTGACTTTATAGATTACACTCCAGATGCAGACCTCATATCCATATTATATATTTGCAGTTCAGCTCCTTCGTTGACTGGTTGGTTGAATGATTGGCTAGTTGGCTGGTTGGCTGTAATAAGCTGCAGATCAGCAGTATTGAGTTAGTTGAATCTGGTAGAATCTATTAGTTCTGGAGAATTTCAAGTGAATGTGCAAATGGAGCCGACACTATCAGCTGGCTGCACACCTGGAGAGAGAGACAGAGAGGGGGAGAGAGAGAAAGGAGGAGAAAGGAGGAGAGAGAGCGTTGAGATGATGCCTAATGTGGTGTGTAATGCTGTTTTTCTGTCTGTGATTGGCTCTATTTAACCCTGAGTAACCCCCCTCCCCACCTCTTCGCCATGCAGCCAGCTGGATGACTGGCTGAGCTGCTGCCAACATATAGGCCGTACAGATCGTATATGAGGAGGTGTACTTTCGCTGCTATCTCTACCTGCTTTCGGAAGGAAATTCATCTTTATCTGTCCTGACCCAGTCGCTGTTACCTGGCCGTGCTGTCTCAGCCACATCTGCTGTGAATCAGCACAAACCAGAACCCATCACTGGTCACAAAGAGAGGGAGATTTGGATAAGAGGAGAGAAGTGGAGAAAGTGGTGCGAGAGAAGAGGAAGAACCAGAAGAGAGAGAGCTCGAAACTACTGAAATGACTCTGAACTAAGATCATCACATGTGGAAAGTGTTACATCTATTCTGATACACTTATGCCACATATCTCCCCATAACACCCACATCTGATATTACAAACATGCAATTTTAATTTGATTTCATTTTAAAAATAAGAGAGATAGTTGCAGATCCATTCAGTAATGCCATGAGCAAAAAAAAATAATGATAAGGTGGATTTTTTTCCATCAAATGTAGAATAGCCTACACTGCCAGCTGTCATATTCATAGGGGATTAATATTCCAGCGAATGTGGGTGATTAAACATTAGTCACGCTGTACTGATCATTCATAACCAAATTTTGACCGGTCCCAAAAAGAAAGGGATTTCATTTTACAATCTGTTGAGGACGTGCACACAGCCAGAGGGCAGAAAACACATTGGTACCATGATAGCATTGATTTTAGAAGTGCACTTTCTATGGGACACTCATGCCCACCTTTCCATAATCTTTTGTACGTGATAAGTGATAAGTGGCTACTATGACGGGCCCCATTATGAGATAGGGACGTTGCCTCACAACGAAATGCATAGTCAATCATGCATAAAACATACACAGCCACATGCATAAACACACCGACACACTCACACATATGCACCATTTAAACGGTATTAAAATGCAATCTGGATATGTTATTTGGATAAGGAAAAGCACATTAATGCCAGGTATAAATGCATGCAGAGCACATTGGAATCAGAATGCGATCAGATCAGCCAATTGTATTCCAATCACAGTGCGTTCTGCGTGCATTTACATCTTGTACTAACATGTTTTTATAGGATATATTGATACAGATTATTTAAAATTGATTGTCTTTAGTCTACAAGTTTGGCCTTGGAAATGGTGGGTCACCAACAAATCAATAGCACAAGGTCAACTTGCTGTGAAATTTCACGACATCTTATGGCCTAAAAATGGAATTTTTTGTTCCCTAAGAATTGAACTTTGATCATATGATAACAGGTGGTGGGGGGAGATAACCTCTGCAATCCATATCTGTTCAAGGACGTTTTATCTGGCATTGGATGTGAATGTCCTGCTTGGTCTTTCTCCGGTCATAAACTCATTGCAACTCGTTCATGACCTTTAACCCCTTCCCAGTTGATGCTGTAAGCTGTTGTGGTCTGGTGTTCACAGACAGCTGGTGTTGTCTGTTTCTGGTGGATCATTCAGTGTCTTGTCCAGGGTCCTACGTAGAGCAGAGCATCTTAGAGGAGGATAGAGCGACGGAGGTGTAGCGTGACCGAAGGGCTCTTTGGATGAGGAGAATCCCACCATGACATAAGACCAATTCCACCTTGTTGGTAACTTTGAGCAAATATGATAAAAAAGTTATTTTTATAAAAACGGTCACTATATCCCGACAGTAGTGCATGAGACAGATAATCTGCCTCCTCCTTGTCCTCCTAACGGCATCTGCAAGATTTCACTGCGCCCGAAGGAAAACAACCAATCAGATCCGAGGAGTCTCTAAACGATCAATCACTGCTCGCAAAACTCCTCATGTTCATCTCCTCAAGTGTTTTCAGAAACATAACTTAGTGCACTGTTTAGCTGTAAAATGAGAAAGCTTGTGACCTGGCCGCCATGTTGAAAACATTCAAGCCAAAAAACCAAACACCGCCCACCGGCTGGAGCAAACTTTTTCTCATTTTACAGTTAAACAGTTCACTAAAATATGTCAACGTATGATACCTGAGTAGTCTGGTTCACAGTCTGAATCTGTCTAGTTAGCCTTGCAACCAAAAAAAGACAAAACTAGTTGTTAATAATAAAAGATCTAACATTAAAGGTATTTAAACCAGCAAAGGCAGCTCTGGTTTTAAAATAGAAACCTCTGACACATTCATATTTAAAACTTACCACACACTACGGCCATATAAAACTTACCAAAGGGTAACTTAATAGCTATCTCAAAACGTTATCTTGTAAAATCCTGCTATTTTCAGTTGTGAAAGTAGCAAGTCATGAATTTCAGTACACACTCTGTAAAATGAATATATGGTGTTTTGGGAGAGAACCCTTCAGAGATGTGTTTAGGAAGTGTAATATATACTGTGGTATATTCTCCTTGACAGCAACATGCTGCAGTTTATTTACACATCGCAAGATGACTATTTAAAGAGCTAATATATTTTTCTTTGTGTTCTCCCCTTTCTGTCTCCATTTCTCACACTGTCACTCCGTGTTCTCCCCTTAATTCCCAGCCTCTCTCCTCTCCGGCTCTCTCTCTCCCCCTCCCTCGCTCTTCCGAGTAGAGCCCTATAACCAGCAGTGATTTGATTACTCTGCGTAGCTGCGCTCTTTCTTTGTTATCAGCCTTCATAAATGTTTAAGGAGCATTAAGGAGACGCAAACAGAGCAGACGGACAGGGGGGGATATCTTAATGCTTAAATGACCATTACCCTTCTCCATTTACAGATTAAAAGCTTTACTTTGTTTCCTCCGCCTACTACTCATCTTCCCCTCGCTCACCATCATCCCTCTCTCTCTGCATTTGCCCGTCAGGGCTCTAGAGAATCATTTTTGTTTAGGTAGATGACGGCAATGAAGAAAGGATTAGACAGACTGTTAGACAGTAAGAGGATGGACAAAAGAGAGGAACAGGACTGTGAGAGAGTGACAGAAAAAACTACTATTTAATATTGGTTTAAATAGTCTGATGAAGTCATTTTATTGAAGGTCAGATCTGGATCCATTTACTTGCAGCTGATACACTGGGTAAGATGAGGTATGATTGTAGATTTGGAAGCTCTTTACTGATTCTAAAGAGGATGAAGGATGAATGAACTGTAGTGGTTGTTAGTAATGGTAATGGTAGTGAAGGTATAAAAATCCTACTTTTAAGTGATGTAGTTGGGCGTCTCCCAGTCTAAATGCTGTGTCAACGGATTACACAGTACTTACTGCTTTTTGTATCCATCCTGCGGGATCCAGAGGTATTCCCGGACTACATGGGACATGTAGTCTCTGGGTCTATCCTGAGGTCTCCCTACCTTCACACAAAGGCATCTATGAGGCTTCTTGATCAGATGACTGAACCACCTCCTTTCAAAGTGCTGCATACATTCCATTTTGAGCTTTCTGGATATCTGAGGTCCTCATGTTGTCCCTGAATGTGAGCCCAGGTACCCTCTCTTTCACTATCCAAACCTGACAACAACCTGCAGGGGCCACCTGGACCTACCTCATCATGACCTCCTGGACCCTCTCCACTGTGGACATTGCACTAACCTACCTACTGACATCATGTCCCACCTTTCTGTCACTCAGAAACAAAAACCCAAAGGGTGTGTATGCTTCAAATTAAGTGCTTCTCTGGTGTTGAACAGTGTCTGAAACCCCCACCCTGCACACCTTTGCAACGTTGGAATGAGAGCGCTGCAATTTTACAAGCATGCCTACTTGAAGCAGTGATTAGCTTGGTGAGCAGAGGTGTGAAAATAAATCAGGTTTTGACCTAGGAAAACACTATTCGAAGGGGGAACAGACTTTGACACAACTTAGTTGCAGAAATCACACAAAATCAACAACAATCAATCAACCAAGTTACTCACATTCATGTCATTAAAGATAGGGTTGACAGCATCATTTGAAAGTAGCATCGCCTCAGGAGCTCCGTCTAAACCCACCTAATCCCTGTTTGATTCATCGACTCATTGAGTTAAGATAACAAAGACATAGAGTTCTTGGAGAGAGACCAAGGAGGCATTGTGATGTAACCAGGAGAATGCTACGATGGCAGGCATTTAGAGAAAGTAGAGACACTTTTGCCTTCAGACGTGGTCGGACGACATGTTGAACTACCAAGAGCGTTTCCCTTAAAGGTATAGTGTGTAAAATCTGGCGGCATCTGGCAGTGAGGTTGTAGGTTGCGTGTGCCAAGCGTGTAGAAGAACTACGGTGGCCAACATGAAAGCGCGAATGGCCCTATCTAGAGTTATTGTAAGAGTAGCGTAGATCATTTGGAGAATAGAAGAGCCAGTGCTTTAATAGGTCTACCCAAACGTGAAGTTTTGTCACTGTTATAAACTCATATATCTAATTTCTCACTGTTTAAGTGTGATCTTTGGTGGTGGTGACCTTGCAGAGCATTAAGTCCGGCTATCTTAGCAGTCCGCCACAACAACTCTGTCTCTTATCACTGATTCGTGTAAGTCTCCAAACTCACAGTCTTTAGCTTTGTTTCTCAGATCCGTCACAAATGCATTAATGGACTTTGCATTCCCTTGCAACTGCGTGAAATGCCTCTGGTACATTTGTTTTGTTCAAGGTTCACAGTAGTTTTTGAACAGTTCTTTTACTGAACAGTGTTGAATACCTTAATGGCATCGTCTCCGGAGACATGGAGAGTGGCACATTTCACTTTCTCCGACGTCTCATCGATTCCACTCACGATAAGATATATCTCAAACTTTTGACTCCACACTCTCCAGTTTTTGGCCAAATTACCTTCTAGGCTCAATGTTCCTGGAGGAGTCCTTTTTTTTCTGAAAAATGTATCCGTATTCTGACACCATGTGTTCTATTCAATAGCAGCTCGTGACTCCACAAATTGGGGCGGACAGGAGGAAAACCAGCCCACGGTGTCATGCTATTTTACCCTAGTTGGATACTTATCTCTACTTTCTTTCTTTATTAATCAAAAGGGGGGGATCAAAGGGATGGAGGTGGATTTGGAGGTAAAGAGAAGCTGAGGCCTGAATTCAAACAGGGTCATTGGTGAGAGATGAGCCGTAGAGGCTGAGAATACACAGCGCTAATTCTGGAGCTGCTCCTCAGAGACTGAATGGCAGCGCTGGAGGAGACGCAGCACACACACACACACACACACACACACACACACACACACATTCACACAGACAAACAACATAGACGTCTAGATTTGTGCGTGCACACCTACACACTGACATATAAAGAATGCTTCCCTATCTTTCAGTCACACACACATAACACACACGCAGAGCAGCCGATGGTTCTGATTTTTGCCAGTGGGGAAGAAACCCGTCTGATTATTTAATAGGCCTTACAATGGACCTCACAGGGAGCTCAGTGTGTGTGTGTGTGTGTGTGTGTGTGTGTGTGTGTGTGTGTGTGCGTGTAGTTACTTCTATCTTTGTGAGAACTGTTCAGGGTTAGACCCATGCAATGGCAATTTATTAGACTGATGTCCAAAAGCTTGTCTGGCATTTGGGCTTTAGAGTGAGGTTAATAACCCATGACATAAATAACTGCTCACTCTTCTACTTTTCATCACAAATTGCTACAACAACACGATAGTGATTCAACCAAAGCCCACTTTATGAAAGCTTTTATATTTGCTCTTCCAAACACCTGAGGCTCTATCACTGTGAACCAATGGCGCGCAGCACAGGAGCATCGGGTGTGGCGAGTGATTTGTGGTAATTTTCGTGGCCCGAGGTGCACAGCGTAACTGCAGCAGAGTTGCACACAGTATGGGATTAGTCAGAATACATTAACAGCTTGTGGGGCGATGACCAATCATATCACCCCCTTTTGGTTCCCTGTAAGTGAAGAACCCTATCAGAGCAGAGTGGAGCCATCTGACAAAGTTGGACACCGGTGTCCTTGTGCAGAAGAATGTGCAGAATTGCCACGGCACTTCAAATTAATTATCCTGCGATGAGACAGAACATTAAGTTGCTGTGTTGCTCTAGTCGTAACAGAACCGCTGCTGAATGAAGCAACTGGGAATTAATAGAGGATGAGGTCAGTATCTCTGGACTGCATGTATTACAGCTCATTCTGTGGTTGGAAACAATTCACACCACAGACACATGACTTGCTGGGGATGTAGTGGTGTTTTCTGTATTATTTCTTATTCAAAGTCCAACAGAAATTAAGTTGGGAAAGGATGATCGATTCACCTGAGAGCGATTCATCAATTCAGGAAATCATTTATATAATTGAAATGTATATAAAATATGCTTGCCAGATTATGACAACTGGTTCAACCGTTTTGCATGTAATGGCGTATGCAATGAACTAAAGCCTAGATGTTTTTTTTAAGTAAGGCTATTCAGAAATTGATGACGTGCAGGTTGAACAAGTAGTTTGGAGAGTTTCAGTTCCTATCTGAGAAAAAACTATAACACATTCATGCACATAACAAGTGTTTGTTACATTAATTTACAATGTGAGATGTATTACAAAAAATAAAGCAACCAAACATTACAGTACCTAAAACAATCAACATTAAATATTAGGACTGTCAAAGTTAACGCACTAATAACGCGTTAACGCAAACTCGTTTAAACGCTACTAATTTCTTTAACTCATTAACGCAACTTGCGATTTTTAGGTTGTAGCAGCTCAGTTTTAAAGCTAGAGTAAAGATCTATGGCATCATATGAAACTAGAAAAACCTAAGGAATCCATCGGTACCACTAGCGTAAAACGGTAACGCTAGGAATTTACGCAAAATTTTGGTAACCTCCAGATATGTGAATGAAAATGGGTTCTATGGGTACCCACGAGTCTCCCCTTTACAGACATGCACACTTTATTATAATCACATGCAGTTTGGGGCAAGTCATAGTCAAGTCAGCACACTGACACACTGACAGCTGTTGTTGCCTGTTGGGCTGCAGTTTGCCATGTTATGATTTGAGCATATTTTTATGGTAAATGCAGTACCTGTGAGGGTTTCTGGTTAATATTTGTCATTGTTTTGTGTTGTTAATTGATTTAAAATAATAAATATATACATACATTTGCATAAAGCAGCATATTTGCCCACTCCCGTGTTGATAAGAGTATTAAATACTTAACAAATCTCCCTTTAAGGTACATTTTGAACAAATGCAAAATGTGATTAATTTGCGATTAATCGCAATTGACAGCCCTATTAAATATAAAATAACTTAAAAGCCCAAAACAACAAACTAAAAGTAACAAACTGAGAGGCTGTATAGTCTAAAATGACAGCTGCATAGAGATATATGGGCATGACTAATTGTGATTCATTCAGTTGTACAAACTGGTGCTATGCTAAGGTTAGTTTCTGAATTAGAGTACATTCAGATGCAAGTGAGCTTGTGTATCTTTAGCTGAACAGCGACAACAAGTGACATTTACTGGATAATGGTTAATGTTAGTAGCACAACTAGAGATCGGTCAACAGACTGTAGCCACGGAAACCCAGAGTAAGGTTGTGTTTTATCACTTATCAATACAACTTTTCATTCTTAAGAGGAAGACTTTAAAGACTGAAGGTAGTTTAGGGATACGGGAGTGAATAGCATCAATGGCAGGTCCTTGCAAGTATAGCAAAATAACCACACGCACACACTGTTTGCCTGTGTGTGTGTGCTTGTTTTCCATTGTGCCAACATCAAATGAGTTTTTAGATATCAGTGTGTTTTCATCAGTCCCACACTGACAGGCTCTATTAAAAACACCCTTGGACTCATTCTCGTCACAGTTTGACAGGAGTAATTCCCATGGCAAGCAGGACGACGAGACGGAGAGCAGACGGGAGTTAACACACATCCAGTTTTAACGTATTTTTATTGAACTTGATTTATTTACTACATCAGGCCAATATTAACATGCAGGTTTTTGGCCTGGCATTAGAAGCTATACAGGATAAATAATTCACAGGATTGAACCTGCACGAAGTTAGTGAGAAGCAGACTTTTTAGTGAGCTGAATGCGGGAATGGAGGTATTGTTACGGAGGCTCGGATCTTGCTGCATCAGGCCATTTGTGCGAGCTGCAATCTGTCCTGTACTTAAAGCTACCGCCTGAAGGAAAATCAATCTGCCTGTAAAGTCAATTCAAATTACAGCTATCCCTGCATGTAGTACGTGTGTATCATTATGTATGTGCATGCTTATTACTATGACCATATGGTCGCGCCAATGCCCTCCGCAGCGAGAGTGAATATCACTCTGCCGTTTGGAGGCTTGATTAATGCAGACTTTTTCAGATGCACAGAAATGTTTACTCCTCTTCATCCCTCTGTATGCACCACGTGCACACGTTCAAAGCAACAGTTATGTTAATCTCATCCCGCGGGTGTAATATATCGCTTTTTGTTCACTCAAATCCTTGTATCTCCAAGTTTTCAGCTTGTCAATAAACAAAGAAATACACTGTTTTAACACATCTGATTTGTAAAAATAAAGATTTTAAAATAATAATTACAGAGCCGGGGGAGGGGGATAATATTCTGAAAAAAAGAAAAAATCAGAATTCCAAAATTAAAGTCATAAATTTACAAGAAAAACAAAACTCAGAGTGGAGTGAAAAACCATGATAAATGGAAAATAGTGTGGGTTTTCCTTTGTTAAGGAACCACATCGCTTCACTTTGCAAGGTTGGATCAACCTCATCACACCACAGACGCCACCGCTAAACACTGAGCCGCCGAGTTCAAAATGTATTATATTGTAACGGACTCTCCATCCTTTCATTCTCATCTGTTTAGCCAACACATTCTCACTCCCAACTCGTACACTACCGCGGACGGACCAGAGACGGCGTGTCAATTTACGCTCATTACATGCATAGTGTCCTTTCAAAATAAACTTCCCTTTTCACAGGAAGTTAGGTTTAGGCAACACAACCGCTTAGGTAGGGTTAGGAAACCGTGTAGTTGATGTTAACTTCACTGACTAGCGACTCACGTGACTGATGATACCGACGAGTTCCGTGACTAATGACTGACGTGACAAGTCAACGTTACTTTTAGTTTCACATGGGACGCGAACAGCGGTCTCCTGGGTGGAAGTCCTGTGTTTGTTTGACTCATCCAACCTCCTCCCTATGAATTGGACTATCATAACAAACATATTTGTAATAATTGTCCCAGTTGAACACAGTTCAGCCAGTCTTTTATTACAGCTGGACTAAAGCAGAAGCTGTTGGACTGTTTGGTGTATAACATTGACCCAATATAGAAGGGATCTATATGTTCATAGAGATATACAGTAAGTATCAAACTAAAACTAAACCAAAATTAAATCAAAACTAAATTAAAGGCAGTTTTTTTTTTTTTGCAAAAACTAAAATGTGCAATAAAGAGGTGTTTGGACAGTTAGACAGTTTTGGTTGTGTTGTCTCTCTACTCCAACACATTGGATTTGAAATGAAGCAGTGACTATGAAGTTAATGTGCCGACTCTCGTCTCTAATTTGATGGTGTTAACCACATCAGATGAACAGTGTAGGAATTATAGACCTTTTTATACACAATCCTAAAATGTTAGCGGACATGATAGTTGGACCAACTAAGATAAACTTAGTCATCATTTTATTTTTTTGTAGAATCCTTGTAGTCAATGATTGCAGTTTAATCCATAGACATTGGCAGGTTCCTCAAGTCTGCCAGACTGGCACTGCAGCTGTGCATGTTTTTGCCTTCAGTCGCGATTTTCTCTGTGAAACCGGTCTTCAGATGGACCGAGATCAGTCAAGAAAATCCTAATGTTTGCCTATAAAACATAGCTGTATGATAAGGATCCTTACCCTGTCCATTGTTATACCTGTATGTTCACTTGTATCAGGGCAGACAGGATATGTTTTTGTACAGACTAATCTGGGAAAGAAGGCAGAAGTAAATAACAATGTACCTCAGTTAAAGTTAAAAGTGACACTTAAACCTCACAGTCACTTTCAAATCCAATGTGCTGGAGTGTGGACCCAAAAGCAACAACAACAACAACAACAACAAAAAGATTATTTAAATCTGCACTGCAAAATCTATAAGAAGTCATTAGAGAAGAACAGACACGCTGGAAGTCAATGTAAGGAAATGTCAGCTTGTACATTTATTTTATTATTCACAGGTGAACACAGCAGAGGCATGGAGTGTTTCATATCCCCTCGGTGGGCACATTCAGCAGGGCAAAATGTCAACGAATGATCGGAAATAGAAATATTTAATGCGGGGGCCACATATATGCCCCCCCCAGAGAGATACAGAGTTTTTCACCAACACAGTTTTAAACCAACCAAAACCACCGATCTCTATCAACTGGAGTTAATGTTTACTTCTATTTTTTTACATTATTTTTATTATTATTTGTGTGCAAGAGAGTCCGGTTGGAGTTCATGTGCTGAAGAAACAGTCAACGTTTTACCAACAGTCCAACAGGCAGAAAGCACAGGAACCAAAGGAGCGTAGGGATGGATCTCACACTGAAAAGGGAGAGAGCCCCGTGGTGACGACTCCCTCTCTCTGGCACTGTACACGGACATGCTTTAGACAGGAAGTGTGCGTGTGTGGGGGTGTGTGTGTGTCAGTGTTCTTTAAATGGAGTACATTTATCTCCACCTGCGGCTGCTTGTCTCCCGGGCTTTAGTTTGGAATTACCCCAAAGGAAAGGTTTACATTTGACAGAATGAAAAGAGCAAGAGAGATCCGTCCATTTTCACACAGAGGGATGAAAGAGCAGAGCAGAGTTCCCCTTCAAGTGACAGCTCAATCCGCGCGGCTGTCTTCCCTTTAGAGGGACAACTTTTCATCGAGTCAGACGCTGTGCAGACGCTCGCTCATGAAAGCCAGTCTCATTTCCGAGTCCTGTGCCTGTGTTTGTGCGTGTGTGCAAGTGTCATCGCCTCAATCTCCATGGCGATGATGTCCCATTCAGCCAGGCACCTGCCGGGATAAGAGGTGGGGGAGGATGGTGGAGGAGGAGGAGAGGGCCTCAGTCAATCAGGGGGGGGGGGGAAAGCATAAAAATGGCCGCCGCGCCTCTCGCCAGGTGTTGGTGTATTGAAAAGAATCAGACATCCGAAGATCATTCAGCTCCATTTACCTTTCGGGATCACCCAGGGTGCAGCAAACCCTAGGTGAGACCAGGGTAACCATGGCAACACATATGCCGACAGTGACAAGCTTGTGCATCTGTGTCGGCTGGGGAAAAAAAAGACCATTCAGCTAAAGACAAAAACCCATCTGAAACATCACTTCATGTGTGATGCAGTAAAGTGATTACAGGAAGTCCCTTCTTAAGTCCCAGGAGTCCACGGGGGGATCCCTGGTGGAGGGCGGGGTGGACGTCCCTAACAATTCATCCACTAGATAGTTAATTGCACAGAAATGATCCCAGTCAGAGAGTACAAGAATGAGACAGTTATACAACTAAATACCAAATCAACAGCGTAAATATTCCCATATGAGTCGGGGTGTTTGGTGTAATTACACAGAACATTGATTATGGACTGTCAAATGACATTGCACACAATTCCCTTATTACACACAGTATGACACAGTTTAACAAAAGCTGCTTGACAGACACTGCTGCTTGAAACTGAACACTACAGCGGAAGTAAAAGGTTTGCAGATGGTGTCAGAGTTTTGGACCAATATAGTAATAAGTGATACATCAAGGAGATATTAGCCAGGAAGTGTGGTCTACCTCCAAAATGACAATGACAAAATGAGGTTTCCTAAATGTGTTTTCATTAGTTCATGTCATATGAAGCTGATAACCCACTAAAAGCAAGACTACAGTACGATCCTTTTGAAAGATGATTTAACACATTCTTCCTCATACAATGAAAAATGTAATTCATGAGACATACAATGCAACATTGCTCAATTCAGTACACTCAATGGTATTTGCTGCTACAGCCTTACTGGACTGGTATGAGCAGTTTAGTCAGGGGTTTAGTAGGTTGTAGTAGTAGCAAATGAAGCCGCAATCAGAACATCCATTCATAAACTTTTACCTTTTTAGCTGTTCCACAAAAATTAAATGATGTTTTACTGCCTAACAGTTAGTTAACTATAGACTGAGAAACAATCGTTTCATTTACTCTGCATCTCAAAGGCTACCAGCAGCTTTTAAGGTGGAATGTTTTTTTGCATGTTACTCAATTCAATCAACACACCTTAAATGTGAGTAAGACAACTTTACCATTCCATTAGTTTTTATTGGCTCTATTGTATGACATGCGGTTTAGTGATGATTGGACCTTCAAGCACTTGTTCAGCAATTCAGCAATGTGTATGAATTTCAACCGGATTATGTAAACTGCGAATATTCTATTTCCTCACTTGGAGAAAAAGGTGGTGGCGTTTATAGTGGCCAATGTTATTAACGCTAGCCAACTTTAGATAGATATCGCTGAGTAACAGACATTACTGAGTCGGTCTTCTCTACTTGTGCTACTGTTACACTATATTTTAGCATTTACCATTAACCCATAAATGTCACTTGTGGCTAAAGTGGCTGCTGTTGAGCAAAAGTTACATAGTCTCACTTCATTCAACTAACATGCCTTTCAGATGAGTCTTTGAGTGCCCCATAATGCTGTTTCAGAAACCCACTCTCACTTCCAACTTGTCAAATACCGCTGCTTGGTCAGTGCCCCTCTGACGCACTACATAGTAACTCCAATGTAAACCCATCCGCATCAGTATTAGACGCTTAGAGAAACTGATGTAGCATAAGAAGCTAAAAAGTCCACGTAGGGAGGAGGTCAAGGTAGATGGACCGGTCAAACACCGAGGAGACCGCTGTTCATGTCCCGTGTGAAACCAAAAGTCAACGTTGACTTAGTTACGTTGACTACTTAAATTATATATACATGATTATTTTAACCCAAACCAAAATATCTTCCAAAAACCTAACCAAGTAGTTTAGTTGCTTAAAACTAACCAAATAAAACTAAAAACTAAGTAAACCTACGTTGGAACTTAATTTTGAAAAGAGACTGTATGCATGTAATGAGCAGAAACTGTATGTTACAAGACGTTTTAAAAACTGACCAGGCGGCGGTATTTGAAGAGCTGGGAGTGAGAATGTGTTGGTTTCAGAGACATTAATAATCTGGTACAGATACAGTAGGTCCAGTAGTGTTTAGTTCAAAGGCGAAGCTGGGTAAAAGAGCTGACCTTAAGCAAAAGTATAAAAACACACCTTTCAACAATTCCAAAGCTGTCTTTTTAACATGTTAAAAAAATGGTAAATTGGTGCACAAACATTAAAATGAATATCCTGTTATGTGAGTCTGAATGACATCAACTGAACATATGATGATGAGATACAAAAACAATTTATAATCTCAAACATCAAATTACCAAAATAAATAAATAAATAAATAATAGAGTATTAAGGTCACTGTTAAAATATATCTTAAAATTGTATTATATTAAAAAAAAAAAAAAAAAGATAGTTTTGGTTTATTTCTTCATGTTTTCAGACATCTGTCATCCAATCAACTTTAAAGGGACTATTTCTGTTGTAAAGTCTGAAGATAATCCAAAATAATCAGGATTTATTTTCCTCTCAGACACTTTGCTTTTACCTGTAATTTTTCAATAACACAATCAAACTTCTATTCCCCTTGATTATATGAGGGTGAATGCTGGAATCTCAGAGACAAAAACCTCAAAACATGTGTAAATAGAACCAAAACCATCTGTATAGACAGATACCACTGGAGGTAAGTGAGAAAATACGTGGGCTTTAAGGGAAAAGTCTCCTCTCAGTACATCCTGTTCCATTGTGACGTCTTGTAATTAACTTTTTTAGTTGTATCAGCTCTTCCTCAACCTGTCTCACCTCCGTGCTTCTCTGACAGAGTCCTCCTCGCCGTATCAGACTTGGTCATTGGTGCAAGATAGCAGCTCTGGGAAGAAGTATCAAGGTAAAATGCTCCATGCGGCACCACCAAAGCTGTTTTTGAAAGAAAGCATTTAGATGTTTCAGTGGGGACTTTTTCTTTAATATTTCTTGAACCCCAGTGTAACAGATTGAGAGCAGGGATCCAAGAGGCAGAGAGAGAGTCAAGGGCAAAAGCTGCAGGAATTTCAGTTTAGCGACTGTGACTGTGTGTTTGTGCATCTTTGTTTATCTGCGTGCATGAACGAGCGTGTGTGTGTGTTTGTGTGCGTGTGTGTGTGTGTATGATGTGCGCGCCGATGCGTCAGGACCTACAGAGTGTGAAATGGAGCAGGGAGGTTCAGTCTTCAGCCGCGACACACTGCAACGCACACACACACACACACACACACACATCTCTCCGTTTCTATCTCTTGCTCTCTCGTTCATGCCACCAACCCCTCATCCTCCTCTTCTCTCTGCCTTCATTTCCCTCTCCTTCCCTGCTTTTCCCACTCACATTTTCATCCCCCCTTCCTTCTCATTTTCTTCTATCTTCTGCTCCTTCCTCTATTTCCACCCCACCCCCCTCTCTTTCCATCTCTTCAACTTCTTCTCTATCTCTCCGTCACCGCTTTATTCCACCGCTTTATCTCTCTGGATAAAGCTCTCCCTGCTGTGGAGTTTGTTTTCCCCCCCTCTGCTCTGCCTTTATCTTCCGTTTGGATGCCGTGTATGTGCAGTAGCATGGAGAGAGACATAGACGGAGAGAGAAAGGAGAGAGACAGCATCCCCATGTCAGGCCAATGATGGATTAGAATACTAAAATACTGGAGAGAGAAAGCAGACACACTAGACGCTCAAATCTGACATGGTGTGTGTGCGTGCGTGTGTGCGCTTTTGTGCGTGTAAATCTACTGCACGGTAATAGAACAATAAAAAGAACGCTTTTTTCCGAGCACACACACACACGCGCGCACGCACGCACGCACGCACGCACACACACACACACACACACACACACACACACACACACACACACACACACACACACACACACACCGTCCTTCTCTATTCCTCTCTCACCCTGGAGGCTTTCTCTCTCTCTCTCTCTGAGTTGATTTAACGCATGGCTTCTCTGCTTGTTTATTTCAGTACATATTAATGTAAATCACCGGTGTCCACTCCCCTCCTCTCTCTTCCCTCCGCTGTCTCTCTTCCTCCCTCCGTCCATCCCTCTTGTCGTCCTGCCAACGAGTGTCAGCCCTGACGACAAACAGCCGAGACAACAATTAAAACGAACAACGGGTCCCGGGTAAAAGGCCGCCGCTCCGGCCACGCCAATCAGACGCCCGCCCTCCCCTGCTGATCTCAATTAACCCCCACTATTGGGTGGTTGGAGCTGGGGGTTCTGACCTGGCTATCTAATTCTATGTAACGCAGAGGGAGGATGGATGGGGGGAGTGATGCTGAGGTCAGAGGAAACTGCTCATCGCCTTTCGAGCTCATTTGCTGTGTTCACTATATGCTTACATTTAGAAGAGGATTGCTTTGCCGCTACCAACAGAGCTCAGTAGATACATTCCAGTGTGATCAGACTGGTACTGCCCCTTGAACAAGGCACTGAAATCCACCTCTGTGGCCAGCCAAAACAACAACTTGTTTCAAGCACTCTGTTGAAGCGCCCCCGATCACTGCCCTTTCCCAGTTCTAATAACCTCCACTGGTGTGATCCCACATCAAAAGAGATTCTCAGAGAGAGCTTACGCTCAGGCTGTACATGACCCCCAACAACATGCACCAGTCGAAATCTCAGCAAACCATTTCTAACAATTTCCCTCCACTGAGTCATCTCTAACCAGATACCTCAACCATGTGGTGAAAGGAGACTGTTGGGAGTGCCGCACAGACTACACAAACTGTGCGTTCAACTTACTTATGTATCATGCTGACTCGAACACATGATGCATATGGAATTAATTACTTATGATTAATTAGTGAACTCACAACGGGCAACAGCCAATATAGGGGTCCTGATGTAGCCAGCGGATATCCGGGGCCAAGACTTCCTCTTCCGTGCGCTGCTCATCGTTTACAGTCCGATAGTAACTTGAGACGCGAGACTGGAGTTGGGAGTTGAGAGACGACATCTACGAATGGATCGCATGTCTGCATATCTGTTTATGGAGAATAATAAAAAGCTAAATCATCATCATGTGCTCTCCACACGGACCGTTATCTGCTTTTAGCCAAAGCTTGCTCAAATGTGATTGGTCAATACTACTCGGGACTACAAACACTTCCGGTACCAAAATCTTGTCCTGTTGCCCACAGATTCTACATTCACATGCACATATCTGATGCAGATATCTGACGCACAGCAGTTCATTGCAAACCTAGAATCACGGTTGTATGCCTCTGCCAATGAGTCAAGTTGCAGTTTACATCCATGTCTGTCCGAAATGTCATCACATCATCATTTTATCCTATCAGACATTTGGGTGAAATTTTTATAATTAGCACACAATCGTGTTTTGTGAGGTCACACAGTGACCTTTGACCACCAAAGTCTAATCAGGTCATCCAAGTGGATGCTTGTGCCAAATTTGAAGACAATCCCTTCTGGCGTTTCTGAGATATCGCATTCACGAGAATAGGATGGATGGACGGACGAACGGACAACCCGGAAACAAAATGCCTCCAGCCACGGCTGTTGCCTGGGCGGAGGCATAAAAAAAAGAAAAGCAATTCCTACAAAAGCTGTTTCAAATTTGAAAAGGTATTTTAGGCCGCGATAATCGTAATCATAATAATTAATCCTGGTGAGACTGAGAAAAAAAGGGAAATCTGCTGTGGAAAAATGTCGGATCATCTCACAGATCAATGTTTCCCCTTTTTCCATCAACATGGAATGGTTCCAGTTTGCACACCTATTGAACCGTTGAACTAAAAAGAGATCAATGATGAGAGAAATCGCAACAGAATGATTGAGGTTGTCTGTGAAGGCCGACGCTTTGGTGACAGAACCAATGAGAATGCAAGAGACTGGTTGTGGGTGGTTTCAACCAAATATAAATTGTTTCGAAACTAGAAATAGCAGGTTTTTCCTTGACCTGTAGTGCGAACCGTGATGCCATCAGTGGGCGTGTCATATTCTACAGGTTGAAGAGAGAGAGGATGGAGAAGGCAACAATGGAGAAGTCAAGTGAGAAATCGTTGAGTGTGCAGTGGTCTCATTAAGAGTTGCTTGTTTTTGGGGACAGAACAAAAACAGAACAGAAGCTTGCATCTCGCTACTACTGTTTACTTCCGTTGTACATTGTGCGACGTCATCCGTTGATGACGCCTCCTTGATTAAAGTGGTTCCGATATCAAAACTGGTGGAATCGTGCGCTGGACTCTAAGATCTTGAACAGGACCGGTTCAAGAACCACCAGAGCTAATTTGTTGGAAAAACGAGACTAGTGTGTGTTCATGGCAATGAAGGAACATGTCAGCCAGTGCAACAGTGAGGCTCATGGATGTGTGTTTAATAGTTTGTGGACAACAATGGAGCTCTATGGCACAGAGGAAAATCAGGCTTTGATACACACACACACACACACACACATACAATACTCGTCAGTAGATACTGTACATTCAGTGTTGGGATTTATTGACCGAGATTCACTTTATCCTTTTAAATATTTCTTCAAGGTTGAAGTTAACACCAAACCACTTAAGTCAGACGTTTTTTATGGTGCACGATGAGTTTCATGTGTGCAGGAGTTCTCCGATGATTCCCTTAATGAAAACACTTCATGGAGACATTTGCAGTCATTACTATGAATGAATGTTTCATTGTGATTAGTATCTTCTCTTAGATTACAGAGCCTGATTGCTGATGTTTAGGACTCTGCTGTTCAGCCTGCTGAATGTTTAAAGAAGTATCTCAGGTGAGCCGGTGGAGCTTCACTCCGTCTCTTATCGCTGTTCCACTGATTGACAGGCGCTTTGTCTGAGGGGTGTGTTCAGACAGAGAGGCCTTTGAGATTGTGTGTGGGTGTGTGTGTGTGTGTGTGTGTGTGTGTGTGCGTGTGTGTGTTTGTGTGTGTGTGTGTTTCTCAGCAGTTGCACGTGAAAGCAGCGCCTGAGGAAAGAGAAAGAGAGGTCAACGTACACCGCAGACCTGTCACCTCTCTCTCTCTCTATCGCTCTCCTCATCCTTTCATTCCCGTTGCAGTTTGTTTCCTCTGTGTGGCTTCACAAAGCAAACCTCCTCTTCCTCCTTCACCCTTCCTTCTCCGTTCTGCTCATCCCCTCCTCTCTTCTTTTATCCTTTATGTCCTTTTCCTCCTCTTTCTCTCTGCTTTCATCCTTCCCCTCCTCCTTTCATTCTCGGCTTTTCCCCCTCTGCTCCTCTCCTTCCTTCCTCTTTCCATCCCTCCTCTCCTCTCTTCCCCTGCCCCCCCTTCTTCCACCCTCTTTTCCTTGCTGGATTCTTCAGTGTCTATTCCCTTCTTTTTCCTCCTCTCTTTTCTTCTTTTCCTCCTCTCCTGCTTTTACTTCTTCATCTTTTTGGTTTCTGCCTTTCTCCTGTCTTTGTCCTTTCCTGTCCTCTCTTTTTTCTTCCCATTCTTTCATCCTCTTCTCTTCGCAGCATGTCTTTCATGCGTCCTCTCTTTTTTTCCTCCCCTCCCTTACCTCCTATTCGTTTCCTCGTTTTGTCTCCTCTCCTCTCCTCACTTTTTTCTTTCTCTCGATTTTCTTCTCATTCCCTCTTTCTCTCATCTCTTCCCTCCTCTGTCCCCCTGCCCTCCACCCCACCATCACTGGCGCCCCTGCAGATGGAAGTTGATTTTACACGTTCCAAGAAATAGGAAAGGAAAAAAAAAAAAAATTAGTGTCAGCGAAAGATTTATAAGACATAGAAAATCTAGAGCCGGCGATTCTCTCTGCTATGTTTGTGCTCCAGGGTCTTTTCTGTTCTCGCTATAGCGCACTATTTCTATCATTGCCTGGTACCCCCCCCCAACACACACATTCACACACACACACACACACACACACACACACACACACACACACACACACACACACACACACACACACACACACACTCCTCCCTCCAGCAGCCTGTCAGATGATAAAGAGATGTTGTCAGGGACTGATTACCAGCCTCCCAACTAAAAACAAGTAAAACATCAAACGCACAAAGACCACACAGGGACTTGGCCTTATTTCTTTTCCTAATTTCTCCGCCATACATCTCTCTCTCTCTCCCACTCCTTCTCTAACTCTCTCCATTTTGCCTCTGTGTCTGTGTCAGAAGTAGCGTGTGTTTTTTCGCCTGCTGGGGAGCTATTTGATTTGTTCTGCCGTTTTAGAGCTCATATTGTTTCTGGTGTGTTGTTTTTATTATGACGGCTTTATTCATATCGGTGCCTGTGGCAGCTCGGGTCCCGGTCCCGAGTCACCGGGGAGGGAGATAGGGACGGGGATAGAGCAATAAAGCAAGAAAGAGCTGCATCGGCTCAATACACGGCAGGCAGTATGTGTGCAAATACGTGTGTGTGTTTGTCTATGCTGACGTGGGTGGGAACGATGAAGTGCAAGACTCAAATTATAACAAAAAGCTTTACCCAATTTTCTTTGCAATCTCTCTGCCTGATCCTTGCACGTGCACGAACACACACACACACACACACACACACACGTCACACACTTGGCACTTGGATGTTCATTAAACAACGAGAGACAAGCGTGTCATTTGTCATTCAGGGTGGCTGTAGAAGAGGGACGGAGGCAGACAGGGAGGAGAGGATCACTCCATTCATCACCGTGATAAAGTTAGACTGATGCATCGTATATCAGCGGCCCTTCCCCCTTCAGTCATTGTTAGGATGACCCATGGACAGGTAAGTCACAACCAGTGGGACGAATCATCATCCATCAATGAGTTAAGAAAAACAAAAAAACAAAAACAACAACAAGGTCCGACTGCAGCCGTCAGGCATTTCTGTATGTGCGGGGTGTTCACATCCAGCAGTTTGCTACCACTAAGATCTGTCGTTTGTTTTCTGGCCCATCATCTGCTTTGAGTCCAAAACATGAAATGTATCTATTTGTTCCAAGGGCCTTGGAAGAAGTTATTGTTTTCACCGGCGTTGGTTTGTTTGTTTGGTAGTTCGTTTGTCTGTCTGTCTGTCTCTATGTCTGTTAGCAGGATTACTCCAAAAGTTTGCGATGGATTTGAATGAAATTTTATGGAGGGCTGGAGTGTAGCACAATAAGCAATCCATTTAATTTTGGGGGCGATCCAGATCATGATGACCACAGGGTATAACATATGTGCAGTGTAACTGATGACGCGTTGATGACGCGTTGATGATGCGTGAACCCGCCTTCTTCCTCCTTCTGAGAGCAGAGAGATACATGTGTGGATGTGTGGTGAGGATCCGAGGTGCGGTGGGAGCTGCTGACCGTCCTCGGTGAGAAAGAAAAAAGCGGTAGATAACGGGATGAGAGACAACGTAGTGTAATGTTATACAGACGTAACAAGGCTGCTGATCCGCCCGTATGTTACACAGAAACACACCGTGTTAATAATAAGCCGACCACCTCACGGTACCGCCAGCTGTGAGCTGTGATCTGTTTTTAAAGTCACGCACCTTGGCGGAGGTCTGCGCTCTCCGAGTGCCATTCTAGTTAAATAGAAAAATGACCGTAAAATTAAAATGACCATTTGGCCAAATGAAGGAGTTTGGAGTGTGGACGCCTCCCAACCCTCGCTCCTGCCTCGGTCTGCATCTCGTTCACATTAACAGAGAAAGGAAAATAACTCTGGATTCAACTATTAGTGCATTTTACAATTTTTAGGACCTAATGATTTAGATAAGGGTTATTAGAGTGTTCATACTGGGAAGTTGATTTACCTAAAAAAGAAATGGATCTGGATGTCTCTTTCCCAATGTAGGTCTATGGGGAAAAAAAACCACTTTGGGGCATCACATGACGGACACGGAAGTTGTAATTCCACCGTTTGGCCTCTATGTGAATTTTGCTTCAAACCCGGCGGTCTTCCTCGGGGGCTTGGACATAATGTGAACCAACCTTTTCAGACTTTCGTTTTCTATGTTGTAACATTTCAGTAAGCCAAAGGGCAAAGTTTGGAGCGTGTTTCTAGCAGTTAAATTATGTTGCAAGCATAAAGTTATAACTAGTCAGCTTGGGAACGTCCATTATTTTAACTGAGCCCCTCAGCTGAAATCGGTCGAGCTCAATTGATGAATAAATAGAATCAAATTGAAATTGAAATAAAAGATTGAAACAACAGCATTTTTTGCATCCTAACGTGTGCAATAATTTGTTTGCATGGTAAAGTGTGCTAGGGTAAAATGATCAGTGCATTGTATGCTTTGCAGGATGGGACGAACAGGAAAAAGCACCGTTATGACTCGGGAGAATTCCCCTATATGACAGGAACAGCTACATTATGCTCATTGGTTGAGGGCAGCATGTTAACACCTATCATGACTACAGGTCATTTGTGCTCCCAGGATATTAATACACCACCGCAGCTGCAGTCAGACCACATTGAACAAAGTGCCATTTTCAAAAGGAGGAAAGTAAGGAAGCGAGGACAGAAGTGAGGAATCAAGAGGATGCTACTGACGACGTGAAGTCCATTTCTTCATTATGTTTCCTATCATTTTACAGCGATCAGTCCAGGATTGTTGGCAGGTCCATCATATGTGAGTGTGTATGTGTGTGTGCATGTGTATGTGTGTCTTCTCTATATCCTGTGTTCTACCCCCAGCTGAGGGAGGCAGATAGAAGCAGAAGGAGCAGTAGTATGGCTTTAGGAGGGCCAGTGGTGAGAGATACAGCCCCACCTGTCCCGGGGGAGCCCA
Organism: Sebastes fasciatus; assembly: GCF_043250625.1. Lineage (NCBI taxonomy): Eukaryota > Metazoa > Chordata > Actinopteri > Perciformes > Sebastidae > Sebastes > Sebastes fasciatus. The sequence goes on along the minus strand of NC_133804.1, from coordinate 7,568,558 downwards.
GGTTGGACACGGTGGCCTTCTCCGAGTACAGCGGCGGGATGACGTCAAACTGGCCACCTTCATCAACCTCCTCCTCTGTCTGTTCCTCCTCTACCTCAGTCTCCACCACCTGACAGGGAGAAGGTAGCGTTAGTAGGACATTTCACATCATAAAAAACCCCCAGCAGATACCCGACTTTTACCCAGGAGATCGTTTGTGTCCATTTGAACCCAGAGGTCAAGGACGGAAAGGACTGTCTGACGGCAAGATAAAGCGGTTAAAACATTCTAATTATAGCATACTCTTCAACTGATATTGATTTTTTTTAGGTGTCTTAATCAGTTTTGCTGCAGGCCCCCCGTCCACAGCAGTACATTGCTTTTCTCCTGTATACTGGTACTCCTGACTCTTTCTCCAAAATCTACTGGAGGTAATACACTGACTATGCAGAAGTAGCTCGTACCGCCCCACTTCAAAACAACTACACTATCCCTTTAAGTAACGCCACTTCCGTAGTTGTTTTAACCCAATCCGACTTTTCCTAAACCTAACCAAATTGTTTCCTGTGAAGATGGAAGTTAATTTGAAAAGACCTCATGCATGTAACGAGCGAAAAATTGTTGCTGACATTCGTAAGACAACGCACGGAAAATGATGATTAACTTTTTCGTAAGATATCATATGAACCGTTGTATGAGGATACATTATTTAGTTTACTACTTTTATTGTATAGCTAACATGTGCAGATATGAGAAAGATTTAAAAAATGTCTGAACTTTACAAACACCACTGAATTAATGTTCCGTCTGGTGAGAGGGTTGAGGTCTGAGAAAACATCATGCAAAGTTTCAGAGGCATACAAACACATATAGAATACGGATTCTCATCCGATACGTGCTTGGGACAAAGATCTGCCAATAGAAATATGATATTATGTATTTTCTTAGATCTAAGTGTAAAATCACGGATGACATTAAACTGTTTGTTTTGCCATATTAAGTCTTTATTTAAAACTTCAAAGCCGTTGATGAATAGGATTCACTGCAGCGTTAAGGGTGCTGAGAGTTGAGGACGGCCAGCTGTTCAGCCTCAATGATATGCGCCAACATCTGGATGGAGCCCAAGGCCCGTGCTAGGTTATTGTGTGCAGATTGTTCTCCCACTGATAATAATACGGCACTCTATCATTTCATTGAAATACTGCCTCTGATACCTGCTCGTTTCACGGCGTTCCGATTTTTTGACTGACATTTTGAGCTTTTCATCATCGAGTCTGACAGCTGCAGAAGCTGTAAACAAGGCAGTTGTCTTGCTCCCCTTCAGGGCACAGAGACAGATAATGGTTAGGTTCTTCTCACTTTTGGGAAAAGTGATGTGAAAATAATTTTGTTCATTAGTATAGCGAAATAGTTATATCTAATACGAATGTTGTATTTGACGATCATTTAAAAATAAGATGTTAAAAATATGAAGCCTGACCAGCAGGAAGAACACCTTCTCCTCCCGAAGCTTAAACTTTCTCCATGTCTGCAGTTATTCTTAGTCTCCATCTTGTACTGAGAACATCTTGTGACCTTTCCTTTCATCTGCTGCTTTTATAACACATTGGTGGGGGGGGACAGAAAAAAGCCTGAAGAACACAGTTAATATTTCTTTGAAGATAATTGGAGTGAAGAAGACAGACTTGGGTTCTTTTTAGGACCAGCACACGTCCAGGGAACTTATACATCTACTTATTACATACAGCGTTGTTACGGCACGTTTAATATTGAGTTATCATGTTCAGTCGCTGTAATAAGAATACATGCAGTTGTTAGTTGACCACCTGGTATTAATATGTGATCTGTATCTGCATATATTATCTGTATAAGGAACAATGCATGATAATGCAGGTGTAAATGCACACTGAACACATTGAAATGGATCAGCCTGACCACGTCTTCAAATGGTCTGACTGGAGCTGTGAGCCGATCTCAAAAATAATTAAATATAAACAAAAAAGGTCATTATTTTTTTATCGTCAAAATGATCTCTGATTGGCCGGATGACACACTGTCAGTGAAACAAAAACAAATATCTCTATAAATTTGGGAAATGAAGGGGCTACTGGTATTCAAAATCCCACCTCACTACATATTTGTTTGCGTTCCTTGTGGAAATGTAACATTTAAAACAAAGAGCAGTCGTCTGTGTTTCCAAATGTGACATTTATTTTTTATTTTTTCCCCACTGCCTGAGCGGATACTCAGCTTTTTGAAGTGAAACCTTTCAAATTCTGGAAAAATCACTCTAGAGAAACAAGCCGAAGCTCCTCGGAGAGACGAGACGAGCAGCTGAGTGACGGACGGATGAGAAGATGTGGAGCAGGTGGATGGAGGAGGGGAGGCGGGGGGGGACTGAATGAACTGAGAACAGAAGGAAAAGAATGAATGAGAAAAAAAGATGAAAAGGTAGGATGGAGGAACTGAGGAAAGGACAGAAGAAGGGAGGGTGGGAGATTTGGGGAAGGAAGAGGAAGAGGGGGGGATACATACGGGCATGAATAAATTCATACTAATGAAGCCTGACTGATGCACTGCTTCCAACCAGCACCTCATCTAATCCACTCGCTGGGAGAGAGACACAGATGGACACAGAGAGGGAGAGAGGGAGAGAGAGAGAGCGGAGGAGGGCAACTGAGGAAGAGAGAGAGAGAGTTGGAATCCCCTCTTGTCTGGCGGCCCAGATTATCTCTGGCAGTGAAGCATGCTGGGAGCCAGGGAGCCTCAGCCACGGCAGATTGTGGTCTGGCCAAGGTTACAGTAGCCAGGACCGCGATTGGATTGGACCGCATTTAATGGTCAGCGTTGGACAAGGGCAGCCAGGAGCTGTGGAGCTTTCAAAACATATGTGTTCACAGCACATTGCTACTGTCTGCACATTACTGAGCTGGCAGACTCCGTCATGATCCAACAGGACTGAAATCAAAACACTTCAGGGCCAAGACGTGTCTGTGTGCCACAGACTGTGTGAAGCCTGATTGGCTGGGAGAGGACTGAGTCAGGACAGTTTGAACATTTGTTTGGTTGTATTTGCTGTCTGACCCTGATCCCACCTGCTAAGCACCATATAGCAGGAAGATTTATGTAGATTATGAAATGAAGGATCACCTGTTTGAGATTGGAACATTTTCACTGACATTACTGATTAGACGTATAGGCTATGTTTTGACAATGGTTCAGGCCATGTTGGATGGATTTTGTTGCAGCCTGGGTTGGTTATCGTTGACAGTCAGGAGATTAAAATCATAAAGTGTGTGGTGTTGAATGATTCTTATACTGTAGTTTGCCTTCTGATTTGCCTATTGTGAAATTCCCTCCAGTCGTTCCTGAGGTATCACATTCACGAGAATGGGACGGTTGGAAAACAAGCAAATGGCAGAGCAAGTAGAGAAGTAGTGCTGTGAGTGAGTAGCTTTTAATTTATAATTGTCTTGATCAGAGGTCTGTACTACGAAGCAGGATTTGGGGTTAGCGAGGTAACTTCAGGTTTAACCCTTCAGGGTTTTTTAGTCCAACAAAGTTGGTTCACTTCTTAACGGGGTAGATCGCCATGGTAACTTATGCTGAACGGCTAACCTGCTCCGGAGCAGGTTGTGTTCCAGATAAGAGATAAACTCGTATAAAAGCACCGCCTACTGACCAATCAGAGCTCGGTGCGCAGATCGTATGATGATATTACACAAATACGAAGAAGTGACAGATGCAGGAAGGACAGCTGAATGTATGCTGAGGGTGTCTACCACTTTGAATTATGTTTTTATATTTATTCTTTTACTTGCTCTCGAGTTCGTTTCACACCGCCGGAGACGAGGACGCAGCTGAAAGAAGGCTGAAAGAAGGCTGAAAGAAGGCTGAAATAGTCATACACGCCACAACCTTGTCAAAGGGCGTAATGAAGTCTAGTCTATTCATCCATTACACTTCTGAAAGCTATTTATATCTAAACGACTATACCTGACGTTTGAGTATTCTGTTAAATGAATAAGTCTGTTAATTTACACATTCATACATTGGCATTTTTTTCTTTTGCCAGCTGTCCTTCCTGCATTTGGCAACTTCAAATGTGTTACATCTAGTCTGGATTATGTGTTTAACTTCTTCGTATTTGTCTAATATAGTTTGCTCTTCCTTTGTAAAATCTGTCGCTCTGTCTGTCTGTCTGCAAGTTTGTAGACTTGTCCATGTTTGTGATTGGTCAGATGCTGCAAATATCGCCCCGTTAATGTGAACGCGCTCATAGACAGACTGAGAAACCCTGGGTTGATTTACTGAGTTGACAACCAGCGTCGTAGGACCGCTTAGCGGGATTTCGTTTGTTAGGGTTAGTTAAGCCAGATAAGGAGAGAAGATACCCTGGGTATGCTGAACTCGCTTCGTAGTACAGGCCTCTGGTGTCCCTCTGTGTTCTGTTGATTATCCCTGTGTCTGTGTGTCAGTTCTATGTCTTGGTGTTCTAGGTGCAGCTCCCTTGCTGCGTATTGAGGCACCTGTGTGGCTGGGTCTACGTTAACCTTTTTGCCTTATTGTGAAGTAAATGTTGTGTTATGTTGCTTCCAACCCGGTTTTGTGTCCCTCTTTGTGTCGCACCTTTCGAGCAAGTCGTAACATAATTGGGGCTCGTCCGCAGTGCTGTCGGTTCCAGACTTTGCGATACCGTTGAAGCGGGAGGTGGATGTGAGTGGTACTGGAGCTGGTGCTGTACTGCTACTGGAAGGTTCCTTCAGCATTGTCTGTTACTTCTCTAAGAAGTTCTCTGCAGTCCAGCACAAGTGTAGCACCATCGAAAGCAGCCCTAGCATGCTCTGGGCCCTCCAGCATTGGCTCGACTCTTAAAGATCACAACCTTCTTGTGTTCCTCAATCGGGTGTAGAACAGTAATCAATTGCTCATGCATTGGGCCCTCCACAACTTCAGTGTAAAAATCTGTTGCAAAAAGGGGCGTGACAATGTTGGGAGAGGGTTGCATCTAGCACGCCGTCATGTCCCTCTTTATGTTACAGCTTTATAGCCAGTCGTAACAGCAGAGATCAGCTGAAGATCACCTAACTCTGATGTTCCTCCAACACTCTCTGAAGAGTTTACGGTCCTCATCCACAAGGTGCATTTTGCTCCTTCGATTTCTTTGCCTTTTTCCACACAGATTGCAGCATAAATTAGAATTCATGTTCTTGTGAGAGATTCGAGGTCTCACCTATTTTTGATGCAAGCCGCGCGGTTCACAGCAAACAAACAGACAGTGAATTGATCGTTTGATAGTATATTGACATCACAAAGCAATTACGCCTATGGCACTCAAATGGCTATAGCAGCGGCCCTGCTCCATATGTACGGCTGTGTTGTGAATGAAAGCAGTAACATTGCAAGGACAAGCACATAGACGTCCGTCTGATGAAAGACGCTTTCACATGGAATAAGCGAACCAATGACAAGACTCCGCTGACCAAAGACTTCACATATGTGAATCCGTGACTTGTTGGACAAAAGCAGCTCCTTCATGTCCACCATGATCTTGATAATAATAATAGACGTCTTCCACCGCATACAAGTACATCCGGTCTTGCCCCATTTTCTTCTTCTTCTTACTCTGTTTTATGGTGGTTGGCATCCATAAGTGTTGCATTACCGCCAACTGCTGGACCGTCCCTTGCCCCATTTAGTGAAAAAACACTAGCTGTACCTGAGAGGTTAATTTACCAGGAACTATGTGTGAAAGAGGCTTGAAAGATGGCAAATCATTTTTATATTTCTACATCACCCAGGTTTACAGGTGTGTATCTTACATCTGTAAGTACATTTCTGGAATACATAAACTGTATTCATGTCTCCCATCATCTAGACCTAAGAGCAGCGCTCCTGTTGGATCTTTTGAAGGCTTGCCAAAGTGCTTTGATAACTCCATGCCCCAGAGCCGCTCCTTTGATCTTCAAATCAAATGCTGACTCACTATTGTGTTCTACTACCACTGATGAGAGGTTTGATCTTCTCATGAGGACGACAACTGTCAATGACAGCCTATCTGATCAATCACAACTATTACTGAAGGCGTCACTGAAAATTTCACTCTTTCTACCATGCAACTTCCCACATTTCTCATTTTCTATTCGCATATATGGTAGTTAGTAGTTAGTGCACGACCTCTTGTATCGTACAGCAGTGGCTGCTGTGTTACACATCTACACTATATTCAATTCAATTTATTTTCTTATAGCATCAAATCATAACAGAAGTTATCTCAAGACACTTTTCATATAGAGCAGGTTTGGACCGTACTCTATAATGTAAAGACCCAACAAGAGATCCCACCATGAGCATGGACTCGTTGCGACAGTGGCAAGAAAAAACTCCCCTTCTATTAATGCAGACTAATATTCCCAGCACTTCCTGCTGCTTCTTCACTTTCCTTGAAGCTGTGCATTAACATGAACATCAATATACTGCAATCTTCATGTCAATCATTTAATGTGATCGTAATACGTCTCTGAGGTATTTTTAATAAATCTATGAGAGCAAGCCAACCCAAACATTATATTGGATTCTGCATGTTAACTTAAAGGTGCCCTGTGGGGTATTGTATTTTAAATCCTGTTTACATCCATGTTTACCTCACTATCGCTCTTCTTCTTCACTGCCTTTTCTGCCGCACTGCAGCATATCGTGCCGTGTTACCGCCACTTGTAGATCAGTGAAATAATGTGAGACCATTGGCAGGAGGTAGACCCTGTTTGACTACATTTGAAATGCATCTTGGGCGATCGGAGCGCAGCTAAATACAAGTGTAAACGACCACCAAGACAAACCACTTTGACCACATATCTTTTGTAAGGTAAACGCTAATGTGTCCTGATCAAGTGGCAACCTCCGAGGCTGAAAAATGAAACCAATGCGAAAGTGCCACAAACTGCAGTTCAGCGAATGGCCACTTGAGGCTGGCTCCAAAAGGGAGTCAATCCCCATTGACCTCCATGTTACAATGCCTGACTTTACAGCAGAAATAAACATGTTTACTGCCTAGTACAAAATATCCCTCTGACATCTGACAGAAAAGAGGACTCTGAGGAGGTGTGTGCTTTATGGTGAATAACATTAATGCACGAATTGAAAGAACTGACAGGATTACATTTTACTGGAGTTGTAACGTTGCCTTGTACGATTTCATGTGACAAATAAATTGATTGATTTGAAGAAGTCTGTGCTCCAATTTTTTTTTTTCAGTGAGTGTAATTCTAACGTTAGTATTGTTTTATGTGGGTGGGTTAAGCAACCAGGCTTCATCAGCCCGCCTCAGCTCCATCCACTCTCCACCTCTTTGCTCATTTTTGGATTAACCCGAGTTGTAATTTCCAAGATGGCAACAGCGGGAGCTGCCCACTTTGAGCTTCACTTTTGCTCTTCAGAAACCTATGGTTGACGTCACGGAGACTACGTCCATATTTTATACAGTCTACGGTCCTGATGCGACGTAAAAGGAAAATACGTCATCAAAACCTCTACTCTCCTTTTGTTCCTCCTTTTTCTCACCTTCAGTTGGTTCTCAGATGGCTTTTAAACTGGCTTTGTCCACGACATCTAAGCTCATAGAGGTATATTACGAGTGCATCAAACATCTTGGGTTTGCCTAAGAATAAACACTTCAAGGAATAAACACATCCTGTATTGCTTTGATTTTCTTCTTCTTCTTCTTCTTTTAATTTCCGGTAGATTAAGCACAGAAGTGCATTGCTGCCTCCCGCTGATTAAAAACAACAACGCATTTGATCTTTGCTAATGGAAACGGTGTCTGTGTTTATTTGAACAGAGATCCGATCACATGTGGACACACATTCTAATGCCAGGTGTGAACTGTAGTACTTCGAGCTGTCCACTTGTGATTGGATCACCCATGCATGCTAATGCCAGGTGTGGACAAGACTACAGAGGCTATAAAGTCCAACGCATTAAAGCTCACTGTGAAAATGTGAATATGGTGAGTTCAAATTTGACCAAAACTTCCGTCTCCTCCAATAATTATTTTAGTTTGAAAACTAGTTTTCAAAATGTTCCTCCATTTTCTGAAATTTGAAAGATGTGGCAACTATATAAAGAATACCTGTAAACATAAACTCCATCTTGTGTTGTCACAAACCGAAAGTGAAGTGTGTAGTAACAGTGAAATAAAAAAACTGATAAAAAAAAAAAGCCCCAGCAATGGAGATAAAACAAATACAATAAATAAACAACATGCTGTGTGACAGTGACAAGATGAGCTCAAACCAAAGATAATAGAAAAGGCCTTGGGATAAAAGTCTGAAAGGTAATTTAAAATGCGACGGCGATGTGCGTGATGAGCTGAAGTGTACTCACGATGTTGTTGTGTTCAGGCAGGTGGTTGTTGCTCAGCAGCTCATCCTCCTGAACCAGCGGGGAGGGTCTGGGAGCAGGAGGGGGGGTGATGTCTGCAGGCAGGGAGCCGGAGCTCCCCATCCAACTGATAGAGTTACCTGCATGGAAACACAGCCCCATCACTGCCTCTGTGTGTGTGTGTGTGTGTGTGTGTGTGTGTGTGTGTGTGTGTGTGTGTGTGTGTGTGTGTATGTGTGTGCACTCAGCTGGCCTGCATGCTGCGATGCTGCATCTCAGTGGGCGTGAACCTACATATCTATTTGGCAGCTTTATTGTTTGAGCTGTCGGCAGCTTGATAAATCACCGAGCTTTATGGGAAGTGCATTGATGCATCGATCCAGGCTTTAGTGTTTGGACATACAGACTCAGTGTGTATCGACAGCCCTATTGACAGCCGCTGTGATTGAGTGACGGCCGCAGGGCTTTACCCTCATCACACCTCCTGAGCCCAGCTGTATAGCCTGAAGCTGCACTAGATAGACACTGTGAGAGTCTCATGAATGCTAAGGCTGTAGCATGTCGCTGACATATAAAGAGGTAGAGGAGGGTTCACGCTGTGAACAGTGCTGCAGGAACCGACCACCCAAAGAGATTCAGCAGACATTGGTGTCAAAGACAATTTTCATTAATTCCCTTTGAGTTGTTCCTCCAGAGTATCTTTGATGGTGACACATAAATTCTGTTTTCATAATTCTGGTCCTCAGATATATTATTTAATCAGGGTTTATAAAAACAATATGGATAGCAGTATTGTTGAGAAGTCTTTTACATGTTCCCCAAAATACTAAATAATAAGTGATTTGGGGTAAAAAGCATCTGAAACCACAAAGAGGGCATCATGGGACAGTAACACATGCCATGAAACCATAAGAAATAGTAATTATTATAAAATATTTTCCTTTTTAGGATATTCATGATTAGAAAAAAATGGTTGCACCAAATTATCTTAAGCTATGTCCTTAGGAAGCTTCTTTAAATAAATAAGATCCTTACATGCAGTGGTGCTCTAAGGAATTCTTTCAACCCAATTTGCAGAAATATCCTGAACAGCAAAGATGAGTAGCCTCAGTTCGACATTATGGAAAATATTCTCTCTTTTCCCCAAGATGGAGATGAGAAGAATGACACAAATCTGTGAGCGAAAGGGTAACTTTTTCAAACTAGACCCTATTTTCAACTACTCTTGAAACTGGTCCTGTATTGAGGGAGAACGCAGCTAAACGGGCTGTAATGTAATCCTTCGGGCAACTCCTCACCGTCAATGTACGTTCACTAAAAGCGATTGTTTTTGCCGCTGACAGGCTCAGATTGTTATAGAGAGGCCTCCCTGTCACGGTCTGGCTCTGTGCCCAGAGGCTGTTGGACTTTTTGTTAAGACTTTATATCTTGCATTATATCTTTTTAGAGGCCTTGTTTAGTGTCTCCTGTTATATATTTTGATACACTCACCATATGCGTCACGTCTAGTTTTACTTCCTGCCTTTGTATTTCCCCAACTTTGTGATTAGGCTCGTTCCACATGAACTGCGCCTGGCCTGGAAAGTAGACGAGATCAGGCAGCAGCAGCAGCGGGGGCGCGGTGACTAAAAAAGCTGCGGCCAAGTCGGACACTTTCCAGCAGCCTTCAAAGAATTAACAGGAAGTCACAGAAATATTTACATTCTGTTGGATCTGATCTGTAGGCTACTTGTAGTTTGCAAACCACGTTCGGATTTATTTATATTTGAATATAAATATATGTGGAAATGTGCGTGTAAAGCACTTTGTAATTGTGTTTATAAATATCCTTCATTATTATTATTATTATCAACCACATGAGATGTCTGTTAACAGATGAAACCTCCATTGCACAACATGAGACTAATATCCTACAATCTAGTGTATAATATTAGAATTATACAGAAAGTTCGGACTTATAAGTGTCTGACAACATTATGGAAAGAACCCCCACAGAGAAATACAATTTTTTTTTACCTTTCGCTTGATCCGGTCTGTTTGTTACTGTGTCTGACCAAGTCTCGCTCGGGAGAAGTCTCGTTCTGAAATCTCATCCACAACGTCGAAATCAGCTAAATATGGAAATCTTTTAGATAACACTAAGCTGCTACTCCAACGCAACAAACTCCTCTCTCCAACTCTCACTCACGTTTCCACTGTTCTTCCGTCTTCCAGAAAAAAAGTCACATGACACAATAACAAACAGACCAGATCAAGAGAAAGTTAAGAAAAAGGTTTTATTTCTCTGTTGGGTCCTTTCTATAATAATGTTGGCAGACACTTATAATAACAATCTGATCCTGTTAGTGGTAAAAACAAGCACTTAAGTGGACGTACAGTGACGGTGCAGAATTGCCCCGATATATATGATATAGTACATCACAGCCTGTTTAGGGTCTGCAGCGATCTCCCTCAATACTGGACCAATTTCGAAGAATGCTGTCCCCATTAGTCACTTAGGCACAAACACATTGGAAATAGGGTCCAGGTTGAAAAATCAGACTCTTTAAGTGCAGACTTGGAGTCAGGATGTGGTTCGGTTAGCTTAGCTTAGCATAAAGACTGGAACCAAGGGGAAACAGCTAACCTGGCTCTGTCCAAAGGTAAAAAAAGGAAACAGCTCTAAAGCTCACTGATTAAAATGTTGTATCTTTGTTATTTAGTCTCGACACCAACATGGGAAAAAAAAGAAACGTTTTTGGAACTATTTCTTGACAAACAACCGTTAATCATCCATCCAGTGCTTCTGTGCCGTGTCTCCGGCTACAATATGCATTGCCAGATACAATTATTGGTTTTGGTTTTGGTGTCTGTACAGGCCAACTGGTTCCAAACCTGGCAACCTCACTGTGATAACAAGACTCTGGTAAGCCGTGCACAGTTATGGAGCCAAACTGTTGTTTGCCACAAAATAGTTCCAACACATTACTCCCTCTAAAATTGCAATTTTTTGCATTTCAGTTTGTGCAAGGATTAATAAGACAAGATAGAAAATGTGTGAGCTTTAAAGGTGTGTGAACTTTAGGCAGAGCCAGGCTAGATGTTTACCCCTGCTTCCAGTCTTTATGCTATAACTCCAGCTCTGTACTAAACACGCTCTATCAGAAGTAACGCAAATATCCATATTTCCCCGAAATATTGAACTATTCCTTTAAGGCACCTTTAACAGCTATCTAAAGTAACTACTTTCTTTTTCATTGACCAACAGAATAAAGTCTTGTCCATTATTTCTCACCACATTTGTTGGTTGAAACACGTCCTCTTTCTAATCACGTTTGCTTTGTAGTATCAGTTTTCTATGGTGTGATTAATGTACAAATACAAGTCCCACCTCCTCTGTATGGATGGTATGGCTCCTTTTTTGTCTGATTCTCACCAGACATTTTAATAATAACCTCCCTATAAAACAACAACGGTGAAAAAATGAGCATAGGGCCCTTGTTGAATCCCCATCCTTTCCTGCTCTGTGTGTGTGTACACAAGTATCCAGTAGACATCCTGATCAGATACCCGTACTACCACAGCTGGCCCATGAATCACCACAGCTGGCCCATTTCAACACGAAGGAGCAGCGGCTCTGCTCCGAGTTTCTTTCGGATGTCTGAGCTCCTCACCCTATCTCTAAGGCTGAGCCCAGCCACTCGATCGCATTCTTCCGTCACTCCCCAAAGCTCATGACCATAGGTGAGGGTTGGAACGTAGATAGACTGGTAAATCAAGAGCTTTGCCTTCCGGCTCAGCTCCGTCTTCACCACAACGGTCCGGTACAGCGCCCTCATAACTGCCGACGCCGCACCGAACCGCCTGTCCATCTCCTGCTCCATTTTACCTCCTTGATGATCACAGTTTGGATTGGAATCATGATTTGTTTAGTCTGAGCAAGAATGATTTAGTTTTCCTGCTGGACTTTGAGAACAGTTTTGATAAAAAAGTTGCAAATGCTACTTACATTGCAAAAAGCCCCCTCTGAAATTTGATCAAAATGTCATCAATGAACCAATTCAGTTTGAAGGGCCAATAGACAACAAATAACTAAATTAGGGCTGTCAATTGATTAAAATATTTAATCAAAATTTATCACGATTGTCTATAGTTAATCGTGATTAATCGCCATTTTTTATCCGTACAAAATGTACCTTAAATGGAGATTTGCCAAGTATTTTATACTCTCATCAACATGGGAGTGAGCAAATATGCTGCTTTATGCAAATGTATGTATATATTTATTATTGGAAATAAATTAACAACACAAAACAATGACAAATATTGTCCAGGAACCCTCACAGGTACTGCATTTAGCTTACAAAATACGCTCAAATCATAACATGTCAAACTGCAGCCCAAAAAGCAACAACTGCTGTCAGTGTGTCAGTGTGCTGACTTGACTATGACTTGCCACAAACTACTTGTTATTATCATAAAGTGGGCAAGTCTTTAAAGGGGAGACTCGTGGGTACCCATAGAACCCATTTTTTATTCACATATCTGGAGGTCAGAGGTCAAGAGACATTCACTCTAGTTTTAAAACTGCAAGTAGTCTAGTTTTAAAAACCTGAAATTAGTGGCGTTAAAACTCATTTGTGTCAACACGTTATCATCGCTAACATTGACAGCCCTAAAATAAATCAAACTCATCAGATCTGAAGTAGTTCAGCTCTGCTCAATCACCGCACAGACCACACACAGTATGTGAAACATGTATAGAGTGTAGACTCACGCAGGCAGCTGTTGTGGGTGAACATGCGCTGCAGTCTCAGACAGTCCTGCCACTGGTTGCCACTGCCTTCACAGTTACACCACAGCGACACGTCTGCAGAGCCGTTACTGATGTAGTTGGGCGTCATGATGGTGCCTACAGGTCAGAGGGGTCAAAGTTGGCAAATGTTAGCTACGAACAAGTCAAAGGACCTACATGTTTCACTTTAATGTTAATAAATCTCTATCACAGTCATTCAGAGATGTAAACACAATCACCAGGAACACATCAGCCTGAAAGCCTCTGGCTTCTACTCTGCATTTTACTTTGAGCAATTTGGAAGGAAATCAGCTAAATTGTTTCATGGCACCACACAGAAAGAGGATACTGTTCTTTTACTTCAAACTAAATTTGAAACATAGCCTGTAGAAAAACATGATGTAGGCTCTGTGACGTTTCCTGGGGGAGCTGAAGGGACATTTTGCCTGGAGTCGGTGTTTTTCTGCTCAATGCCATCTTGGCAACTTTGAGAAGCAGAAGGGCCAAACTTTGACAATAATGTGGATGAAGCTGAGGTAGCAAACACCTCAGCTGAGTGCGACATAAAACATCCCACTTTTACGTCTTGAAGAAACAGTTCAACAGTTTTGGGAAATACACTGACTGGCTTTCTTTCTAAGAGGGAGGTGAGATAATCAATAGCACTCTCATGCATTAACTTTGGAGTTAGAGCTGGGTCGATTAGCCTAGCTTAGCATAAACACTGCTAAAACTCACTAATAAATGTTTTCTCCAGTGCACTGCATTCACATTGTGTGATTTACCTCTATCAGCTACCACTTTGTAAATATTTGGATGATGCTGGTTGTGCCTTTAAGAAAGCTATGAGCCTCATAGAGAAGTCATCCATCACTGTCAGGGCGATCAGAAAGCCACTCAGTGCCTCTCTATCCTCATCTCTTGTCAGCTGTCATGAGTCCTCACTTTCTATCTTGCTGCTTCTTCTCCTCCACCTCAGCTCTGTCTGATCGCCTCGCTCACACACTCTCTGTCTCCCCACCCATTACTCTCCCACTCCAGACATCTATCCTTCCGCCATCCACTCCGCTCCATTCTCTCTATAGCCACGGTTATTTGGAGATTTGTGCATTATTCGCTCTGTTTTAGAGAGTCTTAGGACCAGGGTCGGAAATGAACTTTTTTCACAACAAAAACTAAACCTAATTGTCATGTTTTATCTTTATTTAATTAGGCTAAATTCTCTAAGATTTGCGGCAAACAGTGCAATACATATTTGGAGTTTGGCCCACATCCTAGCTCAGCTATTTAGCTTAGTATCATAAGAGATAGAATTACTAGTTTAGTCTTAATAGTTTGATAATTTGATGATGATTGATGATGATCTATTTATTGATTGGTAGATAACAGCATGAAAAAAGGATTGAAAGGATTATTGAACTCTGTTGGTGTTTGTTTTTCCAATTGGTTCTTGATACTGAAGTTGCACAAGCTGGAAGTAGTAGTAAATAATAATGTGGGGTCCAACAGGACAGGGTATATATATATATATATATATATATATATATATATATATCTTAGATCAAATGCCTAAGGCCTCTTTACTTTCAGGGAAACCTGTATTTGGATTTCTAAAATGTCCTGCAGACAAACTCGATAACATGCCAAAACATCCTCTCCTGGAAGTTAAGTTGATGTAAAATGCAGCCTTCTATTTCATGTGATTCTCATCATCCCTCCTTTCCCATCTCTTCCCCCCTTGTATCCCGTACCGATGAGTCCAGCGTAGGCTCGGAGGCACAGGCCTGCTGAGTCTTTCAGACAGCCGCTGGCCGTCAGAGGAGAAGGCTGGCAGTTATTAAGGAAGTCAGCCAGTCTGGACCTGGCAACAACACAAACAACAACTCAACATCAAACACAAGAAGCGGGCAGGAAATGTGGATGTGCATGTTGGAGTGGTGTTTACGTGCATGTACATTTGGGTTCAACAGATGTAGGGGTTTCAGTCCAATACCGATGTTCTTTAAAAAAAGGATTGCCACGTTTTATTTCTTGTACATTTTGTCTTTTCTCTGTGTTTTTATTATTACTTTATGCTTGATACTTTTGCTTTGGACCCACTGTTCCTTCAGCTTTTTTTCTATGTATAAAGGGGATTTAATATGCATTTCTGAGGGCAAATACCAACTTGTTATTTTGTGCCGATTTTAAATGTCCCTAAATTTGTATTAGCTATCACTGTTTTCCCCATACATTAAACATTTCAGGATGGAAGAGCTAATTAAACCGTCATGGCACACTAAAATTAATGAGCAATCATTATCATCATCACCATAAAGACCCAGCCACACCAGCACATAATAGATTGAAATTTGGGTGAAATATATTCAGTGCATGCAAAATAAATCCATAAATGCATTCACAGAAGAAAAGTAAATCTACAAGAATTGTTCTCATAGAGTTCAACTTGGATGAACTTTGACACATGAATTGGCATCATGGACCAATAGCAAACCAACTTCACAGTGCTGAGCTGTAAGGAAACGGGGAGGTGGAGAGTCCTAAATAGAGGAAGCTACCATAACAGCTGTGTTGCACCATCCAATCCTACTCTGTCAAAGTATAAACTGCTCTACAGATAAGGTTAGGAAATGAATATTGTGATATATTTATTTTATTACAATTTAGACTTTAACATAAACTGCTTTGGAAGATTATTTGGTAAACTATTCACTCATTTGCGTTTGGTCTCAAACATTATTTTACCATCTGAAGTTGCTCGCCAACTAGCCCTGCAAATAGCCACTATCATCAAGTTTCCAGCGCTACCTATTTCGCAGACTGGTGTGATAACAATTTAGTCATGCACACCTGTGCTGACTCTGTTTGGGTGAGAGTGAGAGAAGGTTCAGTAACTTGGTGCAGTTTTGGTTAAGTTATTTAAAGCTTCAGTAGGCAGAATGTTTTTGGCATCATTGGGCAAAAAAATCCACGATAACCTTTCAGCATATTGTAATTCAAGTGTTCTGAGAGAAAACTAGACTTCTCCACCTCCTCATGGCTCTGTTTTCAGGCTTTAAAACATCTAGCCCGTGACGGGAGACTTTGGCCAATCACAGGTCATTTCAGAGAGAGAGCGTTTCTATTGGCTGTGCTCCGGCTGGTGGGCGATGCTTGGTATTTCCTTAACTGATCTCAAAGTGTGCCGGGTCACAAACTTTCTCATTTGCCAGCTAAACAGTACACTACAAGATGTTTCTGAAAACATTTGAGGAGAGACATAGGCATTACAGTAACACAATATTGATTCATATTTGATCAGCGCTGCCTAGTTTGACCGTGTGATCGGAGTTCGTGAGTGATTGACAGCTGCTCAGAGATGGCAGACTCCAGATCGGCTCTGATTGGTTGTTTTCCTCCGGTCTGTGAAATCTTGCAGATGCCATTAGGAGCACCGGAGGACACCGAGACACATGCTTTTTTTTCAGATCACCTGTCTCATGCACTACTGTCAGGACATAGTGACCATTTTATGAAAATAACTTTTTCTAATATTTGCTCCATTTCTACCCACTGCTGCTTTAAATGTCAATGTTATATTATGAATATACAATTAAATTTAAATTTTCCATGAAAGAAAAGTTACAAAAATGTTTGTGTATGCTGTCAATTATAGTTCTTAGGAATATGCAAAAATCTGAATCGGCAGGTCAGACTTTAAAAACAACAGAAATCAGAATCGTCCAAGACGGTTGCAATTTGTGCATCTCTACACCTGCCCTATATAATATAATTTTATAGTAATATATTAACAAACAACATCAGCCGTCTAACCTGCAGAGGTCATCTCGGCGGCAGAAGCTCTGCTGGTGGAGGCAGTTAGGTTGCAGACCCTCCATCTCCTGGTAGGAGCAGGACGGCACGATGGTTTTCCTCCTCCTCTCACCGCACAGAGTGTTGGTGCAGGGGCAGAACAGGACACCCAAGCTGTACTCCTCAGGGACCCTCTCAAGGAAGCGCCGCAGGGCCCGGTGGCACTTGTGCTGGTTGCATCGGTTGGTTCCGGGCACCCGTTTGGTGCAGGCCAGGACATACTCTGATCGCAGAGAGCCACACTTCTCGTACAGGCCGCAGTCCTGTGCTGCCTTCAGGCACTGGTTCTCACCATCCAGTTGCATGAAAGATGAGGCTGAGGGGGGTGAGGAAGAGTCGAATTAGCCAAACACAAAACACATATACAGAGAGTTATGAAGAGGGAAATGGAAGTGCCAAGCCTCATACAATAATTGCTCAAAAAGTACATTTTATAGCTATTATCGTTTAATCTACAGGACTACATATGTTATGTGTAAACATGGGGAATAAAAACTCCCACACAGTTAAGGTTCAGAGTTCCTATTGGTTAGATTTTAACATTCTGACAGAAAGGAGGCTTGTGGAAATATGTCGATGTATACTCAGCGTTTGTGTGCAAAGAGTGACAATTATGGGACTGAAAGCTGTTTCTACTTTGGTTTTCTTAACAACTATAGCCTCTCACTTCATTAATGGTCATCATCCTTCCTCAGTAGCCTTCCCTTAAATTGAACTGATCCCAAAAAAGATTAGAGGTAATTAACTCACAAACTTAACAGTAAACTCAAATAAACTAAAGAAAAACTAAATTACAGATGAAATAAACTAAGGATTGGTATTAAAACACCATCATTTGGTGTCCTTAAAGTAGGGGAAAATTCACCATTTGCAGACTGGGTGAGAGTAGGAATCCCAGAGGAAGAAACTCGTAAGTTAAATGAAATAAGTCGTCCCCTGGCAGACCAGGCCACCAGCAGCCTGCTACTTTGGGAACCTTACAAGTGTTGGAGCAAAAATGTAGAGTTTACTTTGTCCTGAGGGTGGTGGTAAAGGAAAACTCATGTAATCTCCAAAATGGGAATGGGTTCATCCTCTGGGGTGCGTATGCCTATGCTCAGTAAACTTCATGGCTATCCAAAATAGAAAAAGGCAAAGACAGGGCCAAAGGGTCAAAGTTTGACCAAATGATCACCATTTGGTAAAAGAAACTTTGGTCATGTGGTGGACAATCATGATGATTTATCCTCTATGAATATCCACAGCAAAATTTAAAGTGAATACTTCATGCACAAAATGACCATTTGTATATCAGTAACCCACCCTGTCTTACCTTGAATTTGTGAAGAAAACTTTGTTTTTCTCGCATGCCTCCACACGGCCCCCGTTTACTTCAATTCATCAAGACTTTTCTCAGTTTTTGATTCTTCACTCACCATGGAGGCATGAGAGAAAAACTTTCTTCGAGAATTCAAGGTAACACAGGGTGTTCCTTTGGGTTTGATCCTTGGGCTCCACTTCCAGTGGGGCAAAAGTAATGTGAGTAATGACTGACTGTAACCTGCTAGCTCAGTAGTCAAATCCAGCCCAGGGTGTATATCTTCATCCTTATGAACTTTAAAGCTATTTTTCTGGCCCCACAACTGAAAAATAAGCCAGCCAACAAATCAACAATTTCATTTTCATATCAATTTCGTTTGAAAGTCTGGCTGGTCTAGCTAATCCAGCCCAGGTTACCCAGCACCACCAATATGAATGTACAAAGACACATTCAGAAGGTGTAAATAGGTGCTGAGTCTGAAAAAAAGGAGAGAGGAACAGACTGTCCTCAGCTGGACACTAGTTACTATATCTTCCCTGATACATATTAATAAGCATGTCTGAGGCTTATGATTCATTGAGCAGCTTCACTTGTATGACTACGTGTGTGACAGTGATGTACACCAGCTCAAACTCATTACAAAGACTCCACAAATGACTGCTGTGTGTGTGCGCGTGTCTGTGTGCATGTATCGGAGTGTGTTTTACCTGCCACTAAGGAGGCCATGCGAGTATCCATTCGTGTGTCGTCATAGGGAGATATTTCCAGCTCATCCTCCCCTGCATGGTAAAAAGGAACACACAAACGTTGGCCAACAATCGATGGATCATTTACAATGTGACCCACAGTAGCTTGGAAGGAATAAATGTAAGACAAACAGTGGCAAAGAGAGCGAACGGTATTTGAGAAACACACCAATGAAACTCAATGTGACCTCCCTCAAATGCACTGGAAGGAGGTCATCAATGTCATCTGCAACGGGGCCAAGAAATGATTTACAAAGATTAATAAAACAAATGCGTTACTATGTTTTTTAGAGTTGTCCCGTTAAAGAAAAGCTGTTACGTTGGCTGTGATCATTAAGGCCATGTCCACTCTGAGACAGGTCAGTTTGAAAATGTGGTGTTCAAACTCCTTCTTGCAAAACTAACTTTAAGTTACCTTGTGTCTGACATCAGATTTTCATGACCTATAAACAGGCAAGTATTTAGCAAGCTTTCAACTGCTGAACATAAAAGTCTGATGATTACTGTTTGATCCCTGTTTTAAAACTTTAACCTTTTCCTTTATGATACCGAGGTTATTATGGTCAGTTATGTCACTGCACAAAGAGTCAAGATAACACTTTATGGAGGTATATATACGAGTAAGCAATTCAGGAAAGAGATATGACAGTGGTGGAAAACCCTCCAATGATAAGAGGATCATGAGCGTAAACATGAGTCATCTGCAACATCAAACATGGACCCACACTGTCCAAATCACCCGACATTATAATGCAGTCATACTGTATAAAAGAGTGATAAACAGATCAAACCCAGTTATACTGGCTTCACCATCATGATAACCGAGATACAGTATATTCTCTGTCTAAATTAAGTTGTCAGCGTATTTTCTGACAGTTCACTGCACTGAATTGACATTTACTTTACAAAAGCTAATTAGAAGAACAACGTCCTCCCCTGCATCTCCTCTACACTGTAGAGAGGGGTCCCTGAAGTAAAAGCATCCCTTTGCACATTCAAAACGTGCCTCTGTGAGTCTGTGATTAAGATTGTATCCTGTGGGGAACATGAATGTCTGGACCACAAGCACTAATGTAACTTAAAAACAGTCCAACTGGCTCAGCCTTCCTCGACTGGACTGGAGTGCTCACATTGATTGGTGGAAGTCACCATCATTTCAAAGACAGGGCTGTGTAACTTTGGGTAAAATGAAGCAAAACTATGAAAGAGAATGGGGTGAGAAGATCAATATCAATCTCAACTCTCTTTGTTAAGTATGGAGCTAAAGTCAGGACATAGTAAGCCTATAGAGCTTAGCATAAACGGTGTGTTACAGCTACCCTGGCTCTGTCAAAAGTTTAAAAAAAGAGACTACCAACACCTCTAAAGCTCACTAATTAAAATGTTACAGCTCATTTGTTTGATTAAAACAGACAGACACGAATAAAAATGCAAAAGTGGATATAAAATGTGTTGTTCTAGACTAGAGGGAGTTACGTGGAGTAACTATTTTTTTGCTGAGCGAGGCTAATCACCCCCCAGGCTCCAGCTCTACTTAATGCACAATAAGAGTGGTATCAATCTTCTCTTCCACTCTCCTCTTTTGACATCATCATTGTTCTTCTTATTACAGAGGGCTTTATATCCATGCAGCACAACGTCATAAAAACAAACCTCAATACTACGGCCCCTCTGTCATTTAAACCTCATCAACATGGCCAACGTGAGAATAAAGGTGAGGATGATAGGTGGGCAGACCCGATGTCACCGTGAGCGTTGATGGACTGGTGGACGAGCCCTTTGTTGCTGCAAATTATTTAAGCATAATCAAAAGTTCAAACTCAATGAAGAATGTAATGGCATGTAAAGTGTTTATGTATGTAAATCCTATTCTAGGCTATATATTTATGGTAATGACACGCTAGAGCAGCCTAGCAGTGTTAGGAACTGAAGAGTGTGTAATTACACTAATGCTCCGCTGACTAATAGGCCACAGGGGAGGAGGAGTCCGCTGGCTAGCGTTAGCTCACTTACTGATGCACACATCACACCAGCACTCCGGGTATGCTTCAGTTACTGTGTGTGTGTGTGTGTGCGTGTGTGTGAGAGGTCTTTTTGACTGGACCTCACTTCTACATGAGGCTGGTTTGAGATGATGACGTATTTTATGGTTAAAGAAAGATGATCCAGGTTTGCGTAAAAGTGTTCAGATGAGGGTAATGGAATAAACGTACACTGGTCTTTGAGCTGGACATCCACTGTCCATTCTGTGCTGCTGTAGCCATGATCACAGATTGGTTTTCTATAGTCTACTCCAGGATGTTTCTCTGGTTGTCTGTCTGTGTGTGTAAATTACAACAAACGCCGGTGGCGTATTGCTTTAATGTACATGAGGCGTGTGCTGCGGCCGGACTCATTTCACATGGTGGGACCAAACTTTAACAATCCTTAAGAGCTTTAAAGGATAATGCTGGCATTGACTTCTGTTTTTCTTATTGTCAGCAAGACTGATGAAAACAGCAAAACCAAAAATAAATAAATTGAAACTACTGACACATACTGTCTGTGTATCCAAAGTTCTGCCATAGAGCTCCATTGTTGTATAAAAACACATCAATGATCCACACCGTTGCACTCGGTGACACACACTGTAGTTTATTTTGACTCAATCTCATATACACCGTCCTGCTGGCCCAAATACTCCCTACTAGAGCACTAAATGTGGATTAATCCACCGCGGAAAATACACTATTTATATAAAGTTTTTTTAAATTATTGAGACATTTTTAAATGTGAGGTTTGAGGCTGAGAGTAGGGAAGTCAGAAAGCATTGACCGATGGAGTAACACATTGTTGGTGCTGGTATTTTGTAGGGGATTTTTAGAAAATAAAATTAAGAATAGCTCAGCTTTATCCTTTAAAGTGAGCCGATGTAACTTCAGCTGAACAGCAGCCACTGTGGTCACAAGCGGGACAATTACTGAATGCGTGTCTTGCAATGAAAGCTGCACTGATACTGTTGTTTTGTCCTTCATGCCCATGTTTGAGTTGTTATAGCTCACTTGTTAGCATACCGTTAACTATTTACACATCCAGCAGACACAGAGCAACATTAACATCACTTTACGATGTGCTTTACACTTCCCCTGTGAGGACAGCACAGACATCAGCTGGAGTTCATATAAGGACATCAGCCAACCATCCCTGTGTAACCCCGTACACTATAGTGTCCACCTGATGAATGTAAGTCCATTCTCTCTCTTTTAGCTCTGGTTTGGTCTCCACCAACTCCGGAGGGAAATATCTGTCTCTTTAGCTGCTACGTTCTCCACTATGTTCACCAGCTAGTTTTTAACTTTTTGTGTCTACTGTGCTGGTGCTGAGCAGGTAGTGTGCATCGGGCTTATAGGAGGTTGTTGGCTAAAAACAGCTACTAGCAACCTGAATGTACCCTCTCACTACATCCATACTGGGATTGGCTTCCCCATTAAGAATGTCATGATACCAGAAATTTTGCAATCGATACCACTGAAATTCCACGGTTCTAGATACCAATTCAATGCCTCGTTAAAAAAAACAAAAATAAAACAATAAAGCCTATATACTTCAACATAAACTCCTTAATTGCTGTTTGCATACTGGTTTTTGTTTGGAAGTTAAAGGGTCTATTTGTAACTTTTAGAATTGGTTGTTAACAGCGACACCTGTGGCCGTTGAGTCAACGAAAGTCAGCGTCGGGCTCGCGCTTGCTCGCTCTAAATATACCTGAACGAGCATCGCTCAAAACAGTGAGGCGACACACGTCAGCTAAAACCACAATATCAGTCTATATTTCAGCTGCTTGGCAGTAATGTTAGCTGACCAGACGGAGGTCTCTTCATGAATCAATGCTGGCTTTTCCTGCTCAGCCTCCGGTGTCGAGGCTGAGCAGGAAAAGCGGGTCGCACCGGGGCTGAGCAGGAAGAGAAACGTTACCATCTCCGACCGGGTGCCGCTGATAACGTTTCTCGCTGCGGAGCCCCGTCACTTCACAAGACACGGGAAACCTCTGTTGGTCTGGAGGAGCCGCAGCAGTTATTTCTGTACAAACGTCCACTGTACATTCACTAGATATTCTCAGAGCTAAACTAACTCTTCTGCAGTGTGGAGTGAGCGCGCGTTCACGTCTAGAGGTGGAGCAAGCAGAGCGAGAACGCGCGCGGTGTCTGAGAGAAGTTAAGCAGGCAGAGGAGGAGAGGCTCCGGCCACACGCGAGCGCGCATGTGTCCCGACCCGGTACATTTATACGCTTAAAAAGTTACAAACAGTCCCTTTAACAGGTCATAATTCACTCTCTATTATTTATTTTATATTGTATATAAAACAATTGTATTTATTCAAGTTTCTCAACAAAAACTACATTTTACAAGATTACAGTTGAACACACCAGTACGTTATAATTTACCTTTGACTAATAGTAATACGAACGCATCATAATGTAAATCAATGGTGCCTCCCGTGTTGAAATCAGCAGGACGAGAGCTAGTTAACGTTAGCTGTTAGCAGCCAGTAAGCAACACAGTCCTGCACAGAGCTAACAGCCAATGTTAACTAGCTCTCATCCTGCTGATTACAACACAGATTTATTGTTTGCAATTTAGCATTATCAGGGAAACAATAGGGTGCGTCCCCTGGACACGTCGATCGTGAGTTTACTGCGTCCTAAACACATTTTCTATCGTCCCCAGGACGTCGGAACGCTGTATTGTACCTGCGGTACTGTAGAAACACAAGTACTGTCACGTTTTCAGAATTTTCGACATGGTACCGAAGTATCGGTTCTCTTGACATCCCTATACCCCACGACCTTGAACTGGATAAGCTAGTATACATCCCCCACACCCCCAGCCCCAGCAGAGACCTGACTGACCTGGCAGCAGACGAACCCTCCAGTATATGCGCAGGCACTGCTCCTCCTTGCGGAAGCCGCGCTGGCACTTGCAAGCCAAGAGAGCGGGGTGTTTAGCCAGCAGAGCGTCCTGTCTCTCCAGGCACTCGGCAGCCACCTGCTCCCCCAGCGGGGACACCGCCGCGTCGGCCGCACACAACTCCAAGCCCCGGTACAACGCCTCGCACCGGAGGTCGTCGGAACACACTCGATGAGCTTCAACACAGTCGGTGGGAGAGGGAGGGAAGGGGAAGATGGGTGCTGAGGATGGCAACACACCTAAGAGAGGACAAAAGAGATGGAGAGAGACCTGTTAAAGAAGTCACGAAAACCACATGTCAAGGCCTGGACACACCAGAAAGTACAGCAAAAAAATGTGTGCGTCTGTGCGAGATACGTGGTTCTAGAGGTATGGTGACGCAGTGACCCTGTTTACTCCTGGAATAAACATGCAGATTGGGTGACCGGCTCACAAGAGGAGAGCTAAATACAAGTGGAAACAACCACCAAGACACATTGTGATTCCAGCACTCAAACCGCTTGCCGAGGTGGTCTGGGACGCATTTGACCACATATCTTTTGTAGTCTGTCGATGCGTCCTGATGCGTCCTAGACAACGGCGTAACCATAAAATACGTCTTCGAAGCAGCGGTTCTCCATTTGTTTCTCCTTTTTCTCATCTCCAGTTGGTTCTGAAATTGTGATTGCCATATTTAGCATTATGGAAATTAGTTAGTTAGGGAGTTTAAGAACATTAGTTGATGTTAGCTTAACATTTTGACACAGTTTAACGTTGATACTAGACTAATACGATTTATCAAAACTTGCAGGTGTGCAAAGCTGCATTAAAAGTAGTGACAGTCTATTTTTGTTTTTGTAAGTTCTCTTTTTGGCCAGAGGTGTTCTGAAGCGGCTGCCTGATGGGAGTAGCTGGACGGAGTGGTGTAGCTGGTGTGGAGGGTGCTTAGTGATGAAGTTTGCCTTTCTTTTTACTGCATGATTGTAAAGGTCTCAGAGTTGTGCTTGATGGGGTGCCGCTGATTTGGGTGCATGCTTGATGATTCTTGTGATTTTTTCCATGCCCTTCTCTGCAATGTTGTCTGTGAGGACTGATTCGATGGGCGGTCGGTATACTGCTGTTAAAATGTCCTGTTTGACATTGAAACCTTTCAGCCTCCTCAGGAGAAACATACGCTGTCGGGCCTTTTTGTAGACCCTGTCCACATGTTGCGCGGAGGACAGATGGTGGTAGATCTTAGTGCCAACGGGTATTAAAAGATCTCGACCTGTTCCACCAGCTGCCCCTCCAGCCTGAGTGGTCCAGAGAGAGGGTTTGGGGTGCCAGGTGCCCAGCGCCCCCCCGCAGCACAGCTCTTTGGTCTTACTCATGTTCAGTTCCAGGGAGCTCTCCTGGTTAGTCCAGAGTTAGTCCTTGGAGGCGGTGCAGAAGTTTGTGTTTACTGTATTAAAAGCAGATGAAAAGTCCGTGAATAAAATCCTGATATGAGTTCATAGAGGTTCCTAGCCACTGTACCCAGAAGAGTTAGGCTGGCATCCGCAACTCCCTGTTTCACCCTGCAGTCAAACTGGAGCGGGTCCAGACTCTCACCCACCATGGTGGTCAGCTCCCCCGTGACCACCCTCTCTATGCATTTGTTAGGATCGAGGTGAGTGCCACAGGCCCTTAGTAAAGTCACCAGACAGACGATTTAGCAGAGAGAAGAGATATCAGACAGGTCTCGGACAAAGTTAATATTCTCCTGATTTGTCTGAAAAATGACATTTTAGTGTCAGAGAGTGCTCGGAAGATATGTGGCTTGTGAATAATGGGTCCAATATTATGGGATGAAATAAGTCATGAGGTCATGTCAGGGCTAACCTCTGTTCCACTGGCTTCTCTAACTCAATGCAGTCACTCATTCAGCATTTCTTTCATCAGTCTTTTCTGAAAAAAAAGATCCGTTTACTGTCCACATTCTAAGACCAATCTGCTCTACTACAGCACGAGAAACTGACACCTTTGTGATTTAAACAAAGTTAAACAACGATAACTTTGTGAGCACAGATACAGCTCCCATGAAAATATACAAGTCCATCGTGTGTACAAGTGCGACATCGTAACTTAGTTTCGTCCATATCCATAAAACTCACCAACGTTGTCTTCTAAAGTTATTTTTTTTCGTCTTTCTAGTTGTAATCTCTGCTGTCTAAAAATGTCTACAGCTTTGCAATTTAGCATTATCAGGGAAACAATAGGGTGCGTCCCCTGGACACGTCGATCGTGAGTTTACTGCGTCCTAAACACATTTTCTATCGTCCCCATCGTCTATCGTTGCAGAAGACGCAATAGGTTCCTAACATAGATCTAAGCAGATCACTTACTTGACAGTTGCCATGCTTATAAATATATTGCAGTAATTCAACCCTCTGAGACCCACGGTAGAATGTTTTTTGTCTTTTTTTAGGGGGGTACAGGGGGTCTTTAGGGGGAGATAGCAGGTCAACAGATGTCACATAGAAGTGGTGTACATCATCTGAAAACTGGGAACCTGAAGATTAATGTGAGGAACACCACATAAAAAGCCATGCTGTGATTTGGTATAGAAAAACTTTTGTAATTTGGAGACTTCTGCAAAAATGCAGAACTAATGTGATTGGATGGTGAGCACTTCTTGTTCTGGAAACTGCTCAGAATCCCCCTTATTGTTAATAAACCTAGGAAAGCTATCCATCCTCTGAATGCTCTAGGTCTGTAGTTTATGGCTGTAAAGTTTCATGAGGCTGTGATTATCCTAGAGGTCACCACAGGTCATTTTATACAGTGATGTCAAGTTTAAAAAAAAAGAACATCATCACACATGAATACATTTGGGCCACAAGAGTCTCAGCTTTCCAGTGATACCAAAGTTATGTAATTCCAAGACTGTTCATGAACCCCAGTATGCAGAAACCAATTTAGAATAGCCGAAAATAACTTTATACTGCATACAAAAAAACTGCATGTTTTGCCCCAAACTGCATGTGATTATTATAAAGTGGGCATGTCTGTAAAGGGGAGACTCATGGGTTCCCACAGAACCCATTTTCATCCACATCTGGAGGTCAGAGGTCAAGGAACCCCTTTGAAAATGACCATGCCAGTTTTTCCTCATCAAAATTTAGCCAAACCTTTGGAGCATTACTGAGCCTCCCTCCCGGCAAGCTAGCATGACATGGTTGCTATCTCTATGATATCTGTTCGGGGGTTAACAGTTCAGGTATGAATTCATGCTCTGATGGAGCATCAAACAATCTTTGAATCCTGTATTTGGTCTGTATTACTCACACCACAAACGAACCACATCTGAGTTTGATTGTAAGCAGACCGTGAGTCTCCTTTTCAAGCATTCTCGCTGTGGTTGATGGTTCACATCAGAATTGCCAAACAGGTAAACTAAACAGTACCAGAGTTTGTTTGAACCACTCCAAGGTGTGAAAGAGAACACTGTGGGCCAGACGTCATGCCCATAGTCAAGGACAAGCACACAGATTGCTTCTACTCATTCAACTTTCAATGCACATCCTGTTTTTGCTCTTTTTTTCAACCAGATACTTTTCTGTTTACTTTTCTTTTATGACAAACTACAGTAGATGCTCTTAAGCCGAGATATTCAGCCGTGGGTGAGTGGGTGTCTAAGCCAGGCCTGTCACAAGAACTCATTTTGTTGGACGATATATTGTCCCAGAAATAATTGCAATAAACTATATTATTGTCATTTTAAGACCATATTATACCACTGATATAATGATAATATAATAGCATATAATACAAGCACACCCTTTAAAAGAGCAATGAACTTCTATATAATATTCAACAACGTGAAAAATATATGACAAAACATCCTAAATGAATTAAATAAAACCACACAACCAAAACATGAAATAAAATGGACTCTTGGGCTTTGTTAACGATGCCCAAGTCTTATAATGGTATAGGGAAAACCCAGCTGTTTATTCAGGTATTATGTTGGTTGACATGTTGTTTTATGTAAACACAACGGGCAGAAAAAAGGATCAAGGTCATGTCTCAGACTGTCCTTGAACAAAGAAATTCTTAGTCGACTAACACTCGTACGATTTGGTTGACTCATTGATTAGTTGATTTAATCGCCAAATCTGTGAAACCGAGTTTCTCCACAAAGAATCACACAAAAGCACCACTTTTAATCTTGTGTTTATCACAGATGTGCTCACAGGTCTCTTAGAAATAAGTCGAAAATGAATAATCGGCTAAGTAAATCGGCGTCGACTAAGAGCAAACAACCAATTAGTTGACTAGGGGCAACCCTGGTCACGTCCATGAATTGTACGACAACTCAATAAAGCAATCATTGTGACAGGCGTACTCGCAGCAAGTTTTCATTTATTGCAGACTGCGGTTGAATTGTGCGGAACCCAAAGTTTCTCCGAAGAGGAGCTGATGTTTTCTGAAGTGTGGCTGCTTCGATTTGCAATAGCCAAAAGGAGAGGCTCCCCTGGTAAAATCCAATAGCTGATATATGCACATGGGGAAGTGCAGAGAGAAGTTGTTTGAGGACAGCAGAAATGTCATACGGGGAGGAGAAATAGGGGAACGGAAAAGATGGATGGAAAAAGGGAGAGGTGGGGAGCGAAGGAGAGGGCGAGAGAGATAGAGGCAGACACGGGGAGAGAGAGCGTGCCAATGTGAACCTTGATGGGTTGGACACGCGCACAGTATGAGGCACAATCAGCATGCACCGCCGAGAAATGATGTTCTTAGAATCACACAAAGATGCGCACATATGCACGCACGCACGCACACACACACGCAATCGTAAAAAAACAACACAAACACACTCACGCGCATGGCTGCCCTGAGAAGGACCCTTTTATGTATGTGTCCTGCTGGGAGGGAGAGAACCCATCATTACTACCAGAACACAATACTGCACAACCACAGGGGAGGGGGTGGAGGGGGCAAAGCAATCTGTCTAAGACACACACACACACACATACATACATACTCACATTGACTTCCACACACACACATCTCGGTGTCAGAATAAAGTGGCTGAGAGAGCATAAACAGCTTAACATTCAGTGCCGGATCAGTAGACAGTATGTAAATTGAATACTGAGTGTGCTGATGAAAGACTAACCACATACATAAAACATTGTTGGTTGAACAAACAGCCTTTGTGGAGCGGCCCCCGTCCCACCACAACTCACTTTGTCCACACATCAGACTCGAGGCTTGATCCCGATCACCTCTCTGACCAGAGGCTGTGCTGTAGACATGCCAGCGTCGCATCATCAAACTTTTACAAACATTTTCATCTCCGCTGCACAGGAAACACAGTATTTTTTCCCCTTTAAACCCAGTGCTCCTATAGGGTCATCACACATAAATGTCCTCTCTGCAGAGAGACTTTGTGTGAGTCTCAGTTATGACTGAGCCAAGTAGTGTTATGTTCCTGTGGAGGGTCTTCTCAGTCACCCTGCCAGTTCGAAATAAAACTGCTTCACAATTTTTGACAAAGAACAAAAAGGTGTTTAATTTCACACGAAAAAAGTCCAATGAACTCACTTTAGCGGTTTGAATAAAGAAACTCCAATGTAGCCCACCTGGAGCCACATGGGAAAAAAACTGTTGGCATTCAGATCAGCTGCTAAGCCGAGGCAACAGATTAATTAACTGTGTGAATGGACTGTTAAGCTGAACGCACTGTTTAGATAAAATGTTAAAATAAGGCTTTTAAAGTATGCATCCAGCATTCAGAAAAAAAGTGTGGAATTTGAATTCTGTGAAGATAAAAAAAAGCAGCATTTAATCATCATAACTAAAGGAGGAGCCACAGAGGCCTGGTACGATCACTTCTTTCTATCTCCACACCTCCAGATTTATTTACTTTTCTAACTTGTAGTCTTCAGACCCAGCCGACACTGACTCAAGTGACATCACTTGAGGACATTCGTCAGCCTTTACACAGCTCCCTCTGCAGACACTTAAGGCTTTATACTACCTCTTCTACATATGCAGTAGATCTTCTAATCTGTTTGTTACACAGAACCATCTGAGAAGCCGTCGATGGAGATTGTTTGGAAAAGGGCAGACACTTTAAAAAAAAAAACCTGGTGATTGGATCTGTCTGTCAATCAAACTCTTGCCGAAGCCAGTTGGGAGAAGAGCGAAAACATCTTTTCCATCTAAAAAAGCCTTCAGTGCCGTTCTTTGCTCCTCTTTCAATGAAGAAATACTCTCCAGTTCTTATAGAACTGATGCTACTGCAGTATCTACGCTAACCTCTTTAGATCCGCCATTCTTGTTTTGAACGAACAGTCGTCGCTCTGTGTCATCTCACAAAGCTCTAAACCCGCAGTTAGCTGACAGCAGCTCCTCACAGGACGCTGATTGGTCCGTGCACTGGCTTGGACGGACACAAATTCGTTACTTGAAGCTTGACAGGATGGATTTTTGTGTGACATTTGATCCCGCGTTTCCTGCACGATGTTGTGATATCACGAGAATCCAGCTGCCGTGCAAGGTAAGTAGAAGTCCCCAACACCTGGAAACACACTTTGATGTGTAAAACCGGTGGAGTTCCCCTTCATTAGACGTAAAGGGTAACTTTTTCAATTTTTCAACCCTATTTCTCCATGTTTTTATGTCTAACTGGCTAATAGGGACAACAATTTCTGAAATTGGTCCCGTATTGAGGGAGAACGCTGTAGACGGCAGTGGTTCATGAGCTGCAATATGGTGCTATTAGGGCAAGCTGGCACCGTCATTTACGTCGACTAAAAGTGCTTGTTTTTGTCATGGCAGGCTCTGATTGTTATTATAAGTGTCTGACATTATGGAAAGAGTCTCGCTCAAGGAGAAGTCTCGTTGTGAATCTGGCGAGGTGGAATAGTGGAAAACATCCATGTTGGAAACACGAGTGCCAGCTGGGAGAGTTTGTTGTGTTGGAGTACAGAAAGCTTAGATTAGTGTTATCTAAACGATTTCCAATGTCATGCATGAATATTTGGATGATTCTCTGGAGGCTCCTTTCCATAATGTTGTCAGACACTTATAATAACAATCTGAGCCCGTCAGTGGCAAAAAAAAAAGAAGTTTTAGTGAATGTTTAACTCTACATTGACGCTGATCACTTGCCCCCGCAGCTCAGTTAGCGGCTGCCATCTACAGCGTTCTCCCTCAGTACTGGACCAATGTCAGGAACTGTTGTTCCAGTTAGTCACTTAGACGCAAAAACATGGGAAAAAGGGTCAAGGTTGGAAAATACCAAAGTTACCCTTTAAAACTAGCCAGTGATAGTATATAAACCATTGAGCAATTTCCCGTTGATTGTTAAAGGAACAGTACACATTATAGGGAATATACTTATTCGCTTATTGCCAAGAGTTAGATGAGAAGATTCATACCACCTTAATATCTATACAGTAAATATGAAGTCGCAGCCAGCAGCCAGTAAGCTTAGCTTAACATAAAGACTGGAAACAGTAGAAAAAACAGCTAGCCTGACTCTGTCCAAAGATAACAAAAACCTCCTACCAACACCTTTAAAACTCATTCATTAATACATTTATGTTACATGTCTCGTTTTTTTTAAACTGCTCAAACTGCTTAAACAGCAGTGGATCATATAAAAATATGAATGAGAAGAGATGTAAAGATAAGAATAGGTTACAGAGAAATCCAACCCAGAAAAAAAAGACAAGGAAATCCGACATACTGTTATTTATATATATATATCATAGGTCATGTAATACTGTGACATTTATATTTCTATATTGTGACACTAATCAACTTTATTCTACGCTACACAGATGAGTGAATTCAACAAAAGCACACCACTCTGGCTCAGTCAGTGCTCCAGACAGACTAATACCACATCAAACACAGTCTGCTGGCCTTTACTGAGCTCTCTCTGTTGGAATATACAGAGGACACCAGCTACAGCACACCCACTGCAAAACATACATATTAAACAATAGACAAATGGAGTGAAACACACAGTATCCCACTGAGGAAGGTCAGTAATTTGCATTATTACAAATGTCACTTTGAATGAGGTTTTTACATTCTACGATTTTCTTCTCCATCTCAATGCTGGTGAAGTAAGAAGCACATTAATAACACAGAGCACAGCTGCCAACTAGAGCCAAAAAACAACTTTGTTTGCCGTACTACTCTTTCTTTTTGGTCCAGAGTGTTCTGAGTTGGGACCCCCCCCCCTACACACACTGGACCAAAGTAAGTCCCACTGAAATGAATAAGGTAGCCAGTGTTGTTGTTGTTGTTGTTGTTGCCTAGTAATTGTAGTTTCTCAAGAGGTGTTCCCACAGGAAGTCCAACAAGCCACAGTGTGCATGTTGCCAAGCCAGAGGGCCAGGCTGACTAGAACGAGGGCCAAGCATGGAAGAGAAATTGTTTAGCCTAACTTTGGCAGTAAGCCTTTTTCCTCCCAGACCCCAAAACATTCAGTAAGAGGAAGAAAGCTCTTCACTGATTTATCATTTACTGGAAAAGAACACAGAAAACATGTGTGATAAATAAATGCGTGTGCCATAAATGTGCATAAAACATTAGTTTATCGTTTTTTCACTCTTGATTTCTGTGACTCTGTTCCCTCAGCTCATCTGGAGACTGTTTTTACGATGTTCAGGAACGTGAATGTGTTAACAAGACATGAGCTGAGGTTATGACGTGCATGGACACGATCATTTGTCCACTTGGAAGATTAGGATTGGATGAAAGTGTTTTTGCTTTTGGCTAAGAGTCAATAGTACTTTGGGTCTTTGTTTTCTGAAGTACTATATATAGTGCTGTGTCAAATAATCCATGAGATGCAATAACTGGCTTCTTCTAGAATTTCCCAAAAACCTGTTTGTCATCAGTAGACGGCAGAAGGGACGATAAAACTTTTGTTGCCACACTTTGTCTGCAGGCGGCCAGCAGCACTCTCCATCAGTGCTGCTGGAGTTTATCATTGTTTTCCCATTGAAAACAATGAACATACAGTATGCCATCTGCTGCACACCAGCACTGTGTGAATACACAGAAGAGTCTGGAGAGAGAGAGAGCTGCTTGGAGGAAGACGAGCATTCAGCCCGAGCGGCACGTTTGTTTAACATTCACTCAATCCAGCATCCGCTAGGTCACGTGTCTCACCGAGCGTTCCAGGACGCTTCGTTTGGACTCACACCCTTGCAGCTAACATCTGGACAGCTGGTACATTAGAGAATTACAACAGACTGCGGAAAACACACTTAGAGTCAAATTCTCACAAATAATACTGACCACACCTTGAGAATGTCACCTAATACTACATAGCTGATAATAGTAATATGGCATCTTTTTTGATCCAGTAATTTTAGCCCCCTGTTTTGGATCAGTGTAATTATGAAAATGATCCATGATTCAAGCTCTTTTTAATACTTTTCATTGGTTAAATATTTGTAAAAACTCACAGACAGACATGAAGGGTGATCGATAGCACTGATTTATGAAAAAAAGAAGATACAAGTTTACAGGTACGATAGTGTATGGAAGTGTACGAGTGAGCCATCTCGCTTCCTTCTCATCTCTGTTAAGAGTTGCACATGCCCAGTTCGGATCAGGCAACATGTACGGATCGGGTAACGACACCGCATATAATATCTTTCACACATCAACGTCGCTCATGTGATGCAGTTCCAACCACACTTATATTAGTAGTTTTTCATCACATCTGGCTGACAGTCACAAGTATAGGGAAGTGCTCTACTGAAAATGATGTCTCTGTCAACCATGAAATGTGGAATTGACGATGAAAACTGTCAGTTTAACCCCGCTTAAACTGGCAAATACTTGTTTATTTGATTGATTTATTATTTTATTTATTCCAAATCCATGTGTTAAATTTGCAATGAGTGCGTTGAGGTAGTTACAGAATATAATATTCAGAGGCACCACATTGAGAAACGGACAAACGCTCCCGAGGTATCACAGGAGAGGGACGCTAAAGTGCAGAGTTACGATCAGAGCCATATTACCTTGGTCTGTTTCTGCACATTATGATGTGCCTGGGTCAGATATGTGACAAAAAATATATTTTTTTTTATTTCAGAAGTGAAGGAATAAACATAGCTTTTTTTTTTCTTTTTTTTTACTACATTCATTATTTGTCATTACTATAAGCTAAAAATAAAGGTTTGAAATAGGCTCCTGAATGTGTCTGGTTCAATTGAATTTGTCATTGAATAGCCCTGCCCTATGGGTGTGTAATAGAGAGGTCAATACAACATCACCTGAGGCTATCTACTCCTCCTACCACATACATTCTGAGGTGGTAATATAATTACCATAAACAAACAGCAGCAGCTCCTCCTGGCCTTTACAGTGTCTCTTACATTGTGAGCCACAGGGTTGGATTTAATGTGAAACTCACTGGATTATTTCCCAGCACAAAGAACTACTGCAGCTAATCCACGGTGTGATTCCACTTCTATTATTACCACTGCACAGTCTCACTGACTTTACCTGGTCAGAATATACTGACTGTTATCAGCTCTTATCCGTCTCTCTCTGTGCTAATATCTTCCTCTTTTATATTTGCCACAGAAAGACTCGGAGCTACAGCTGCGGTGAAGAAACGGGGGGACGGAGTGTTTCTCTGGGTGAAAGTACTCCCAGCACTGTGATGAAGTGGAAGTGATGTGTTTCACATTTCGGGTTTGTTTGGAACAAAGAGAGGGTTGTTGAGTGAGTAGTGATGGCAACCTCAGCCAAATGAACAGACAAAAGAAAAGACAGACATCTATAAAAACCCAAACTTAAATTGAACATTCAAGAAAGAAACTCAGGGAGAAAGTATAGTGTCCACGGTGTTTGCTGGAAAATCGAGCTCTATGGAGAGCAACTGAGCATCGAAGAGACAAACTGAAGACATGATCGCATGGATTCTCACGCACGATGCCGTGTCAGTTTCAGATGGATGGAGTCAACATTTTGGGGACTGAGGTAATCAGTTAATGAACAGGAAGCTAGTTTAATTATTCATTAGCACTTTACTGTAAAGCCGAAGTAGAGCTTTAAAATCTATACACGCAAAGTCCAGTTACCTTTAACTTACTACAGAAATACGTGTATGTATTCAGCTACTTCCGGTCCTTTAGAAAAACAAAAATATGGTCAGTGGCTGTCACTTTTTATTTGCAATTTGAACTACCACTTCAATGTGAAAACACTTAAAAATCTGATCAAATTAAAATGTCAAAGTGTAACCTCAACAGGCCGTGGCTTCTTCTTCAGGTCAATCTGATCTACTCTATGCCCTGTTGCCATGTCAATAAACTAGGTATTTATTTAAAGGTGCAATGTGTAATACCTGGCCACATGCTCCAAACAAATAGGGGGCAGCATTTTTCCTCTACTACTGGCTACATACAATCTAAATTTAAAGTTATCGTTATTTAAAAAAAGCCAACTAATAACAGCAGGGCAAGAATACGCCATACAAAAATGAAACTAGCGTTACATGCATGCTGGATAACAGCGCCACTCTGCCAAATTGTGTACGTTTTTGCTAACTTATAACGTTACTGTCAGCAAACCTTAACTCAGTCCATGTTCTGCTTAATAACCGCTGTGGTTATGTCAGAGCAAGCGACTAATGTGCCTGTTTGGAGCTATTGATGCATCCTCTGGGTGTGTTTCACTGGTGTTTCTGAACGAGAGTAATGCTGACTGGACTGTGTGTTTTTTTCCTGTGAATCAGAGTATATTTCACCGTGTTTCTGACCACGAGAAACTAATACATTTGGCCATCATTTATCGGCTGTATTTATCAGCTATAATTTAATTATCAGAATAATAAATAATAATATAAATTCCCCATTATCGGCCGAAAATGTATCGGATCGATTTCTATTGTGCATCCCTAATAATGTTCATTTTTTTGAATGTTTGAAACTAAAATTATGGCCAAAATTTACACCTGCCCCCTATAACAACATAATCCCAACTCAAGGTCAGCCTACTAGCTTTTTCTAGAGCTTTCATCCTCATCACACGATTTCATCAGCAGATGGAGTCGTTCATAGTTGGCTTAAATTTACACATGCAATTTCACCCATGATCTAGGAGAACTCAAGGTCCACTTACTAGCTTTTTCTGGAGTTTTCAAGCGTATTTTTCTTTAACTGTATCACATAGTCTTCATCAGCAGATGGAGTTTTCTGCCTTTTCATCAGCCACAAACAGATTTCATGAACACATTTGAAGTCACATGTTAGTGTGTCACTCAAGTGAGTCAGCACCGTCTTCCTCAGCAGATGAAGGAGATGTAGTTAAAAGCTCTAGGAACAGCTAGAAAGTGGACCCTATTTTGGGACTATATAACTTTTTGTTATGGAGGAAACAAGCAAACTATGTAATAATAACTAGTAATGTGAAGAAGCATTTTGGCTTAGAAAGACAGATAACAAGCAATATCAGCCTTGACCACCATAGAGAAATTAACATCATCTCAGACTCCCCAACCTTAATGCCACACTAAAGCCTTGCAGCAGTGGAGCAGGTTTCCTTGATACCTATTTCATTGGGTTCATATACTGGAGAGCCAGACTGGAGCAGAGTGAAGACAGACTGCGTGTTTGCAGCCTGTGATTAGAGGACATCTAAGGGTCGCTGCATGGACTTTGGCTCCCTATTCTGTGATTCCTTAGTAAAAGCTTAAGTTGAGAGCCAATAATTGGAGGCAGAGTGACCTTTTAACAGAGAAAAAACTTCATCATATTGGTAAAATTAGTTCTGCAGCACTCGGGTAGGTCAACCAATCTAATAATAAAAAAAGAAAATTGTGGGAGCAAGAGTATATGGAGCAGTTTGCAGAAAATCAACGACATGTGCTGAGCTTTGGTTCCCCTCTCCCTTCTCCACTTCATGCCAGAAACCCAGCGCTCTTCCCCCTTCTGAAATGAACCAGAATAATTTGTGCAAAAGTCAGTGTGTCACCTGAACATTTCTAATCACATTTCACAGACACTCAGAAGCTCTGAATCACTAAGCCTCTACATTCTGCTTCCCCTCACTTCCTTGTTTATGAGAAACCGAGGTAACAGAGGAGCCATAATTAGTGTTAATTGTGATCAGAGAGCAAAACATTGGATAATGTCTGAATGGCTGTAAAGGTCTCAGACAGTGATGAATGACTCCCATTTTTCTTTACATTTTTGCAAAGGGACTCCTGCAGTGTCCTTGTGTGCTAAAGGGGGCTACTGTACGGCAGAGTTGGACCGTGATCAGTTTGTTGTTTTCAAAAGAAAAAGACTGGAAAAGAGTGAATCAGTTGAGGCCTACAGGATAAACTGTTGGGGGGATTGTGATGTCAGGCTTTAAGACAGACTGTGACACTAACGACACAATTTTGCTAAATAAAAAATGTGGGGGAGCCTATGAGTGTGTGACAGAGGAATTGTGCTGCTTTAATGACATGACTCCCTGCTGCCTACTAAGCCAGAGATTAAAGCGTCATGGCAGTCACGTCGGTCACGTCGGTCACGTCGGTCACGGCGGTCACGGCGGTCACGGCGGTCACGCGCACGTTGCAGGTTGAGCTCCCCCCCACCCGCCTGAATAATATTGAATATTCGCTGTTGATTACTACCAAAGATTAGGAGCCCAAAAAATAGTACAGACACCACAACAGAATTGGTGATGATAATGTCAGCATTTCCCACAAGCTGTACCGTGGTGGCCTTTTCTATTCACAAACTACCAATCTCTTGCATGAGGTGCCTGAATATGCACGTGTTCAATCGATCAAGCCGATGGTGCATGGCATCCTGCCCAATGAGAAAAATTTCCTCTTTTTTTCTAGTTAATTTCGTCTTCATTCTCAGGGAATTTGACAAATTGACCCAGAAGACTGGCCGGGGCAGATGACACTGAATACAACACACGGCCTACTGTGGATTTAGTCACTGCCAGCCAGTCCATCCAGTCAGTCCAATTACTTCATAAAAGGAACCACAGGCATAGAGACATAATGCTATCAGCACCTGCTCCTCCACAGTCAAGGCATGGCTCCTCATAGAGGCATGTTCTCGATGTCCTCTCGACCAAATCTGTATCGTTTATAAAGCTCATTATTTGAGTATTGCTCAAGTGGGTTGGGGAGTTCAGCATATTGTCTTGGCTTGTATCTTCTGTCGGAGATGGTGCACAATGCAGGCCATTGCAAAGGAACACTTCCTGCTTAGAGAGCCCAATTTAAAGTGTTTCCAGTCATTCTGGCTGATTAGACCTCTGCACAGGTTGAAGGTGGGCCGGAGTTTTGATGGGAATTTATTAGGTCAAAAATCTCCATCTACCAATAAGAAGGATACAGGTGTAATGTGTCCCGCCCTAACAGGAGACTCAGGAAGATGTCACTCAATTAGCCTATACCCGCCCACACAGTCTTGAGAAGAGGTCTAATCAGCCAGATTAAATGAAAACAACTGTGTGGGTGTTCAGAGGCTTTAAGGTCCTCAAAATTAGCCTGGGCAACTGTCACACCTTAAATCAGTTATGCTGATATGGTGTAAAAGGGTAACCTGTTCACCAAATTACAGACAACACGGAAGCCCAAAAGAGCAAGGGTATGAACTTCTGCAGTTCTGGGATGCATGCATTACTGGAGGTGGTGCGTATTAACTATCAGCGCTTGTTTAGAACGTTCAGTGGCTCTGGCCAAGGCAGCGTGTCGGCCGAGGTCAAAAATGATTTATTGGACTGAAATAACGGAGCAAGTGAATGCCACTGGCAGTGGTCAATTAAGAATGTCAGAACAGGTTGGACTTCGGTGGAAGAACCTGAAGCAGAAGGCTACAAAGAAGCACAGAGGAGTGAGGGACCCCCCCAAACTAAGAACAAACTATTCCAGAAGTATGATTTCACAGACACAGTCCTCGACATCATTGGAGGGGAGAGATCTCAGGCACTCCATGAGATTTTTTTGCCTCTCTGTGTTGGGGAACAGATGGATGAGGCAAACAGACAGTGAGGACTCTTATGAAAAGCTGATGAAAATAGAGACTGAGAGGGCAGCAAAACACATCCTCCTCGCTGAAGAGCAGCTGAAGCTGACCGTATGACAACTATGCACACCGGTTCCAGTGCAGATTATCCGCCTAGTGGTGTTCCATTTTCGTCAATGAGGCCCGATGAGTTTCCTCCTCAATAGAGCCTGTGTCCACAACAAAAACCTATTCAGACAGAGAATGACTAAGGGGCTAACGTTAACTACACAATAAGTTACGTAAACTAATCGGACCCCAAATTAGATGCTAACGCTAGCTGTTATGGCTAGTCCCGTTCCGTGACCAACATATAACATCAGCAAACACATACCAGCTACATAACCATCTTCATCGTATCCCAGCTGCTGGGCGATCTCAAGTCATATATTGTCCATTATTTGGTTGAGTTAGTCGTAGCGGTGTACAGTATGTCATACATTAATAGGTGTTGAGAATGGGACTGCCTGCCCATTGTTAAGAAACACCAATAATCCGAAAAATGTCCCATTGGATCCAAAAAAAAGCCGATTTGTCCGACAGTTCATTACCCTGAAAACAAAAGTCCATTGTTTCAAAGCACCATTGCTCCGAAAAATACGCAACAAACAAAAGCACATGGCAAATTATTATGCAGAATGACGGCAATATATATGATGACATCAGTAGAAACAAAGAATTTCATTGGTCAAACATATAATTCAATATATCAATAATATAATCTGCTGAAATTGAAGGGTCGTACGAATGTTCCACAGGGGTGCAAGCATTCTTAAAAGAACCAACAAAATCAGATTTTATTAATTACTGTGCCATTTTTCAGATGAAATTGCGTGCTTGGTGTGAAATGACTTTTAGTAACACTGATTTTGTGCTGAACTTTGCTTTTGAAAATGATTATTTACTTCCCACGGTCGAAGCCACAGACCCCTTTATATCATATGGTTCGGTGCTTCCTACTCCTACTGTGTCCTACTGTTAGACTAAAAGGTAGATTTGAAGAACCAAACTAAATGTCTGGCAGAGATCCTCCTGCAAACAGGCATGGCAGTCTGTCGGAGAGACTAACTGGGGGATTGTGGGTGCAGCCACAGATCTGAAGCCAGTCTCTGACACATCTGTCATCATGATAGCAGATGGGCCTGAGGTCATGCCGCAGCTGACCTGGGATCAGCCCTGGCTCCGACGGTACCTTCAGGGACTACTGACTCGAGTCCGACACTGAGTTTGAGTAAGGACACACCAACACACACACACACATATACAGCACTCAATCTAACGCCTTCACACACACACACACACACACACACACACACACACACACACACACACACACACACACACACACACACACACACACAGCCAAGGAAGCAGAAGCCAACACACCATCTGCCGCTCCTGTGTTTGAGTTCCAAATCCCAGTTATCAACAAAATACACAGAAGACCTCCAAACTACCCCCTTGGATAGACTATTCCCTTTGAGAAGAACACACACTTCCATATGCACACCACACACACACACACACCTCCGCAACCAGATCAGATGAAACCAGGTGAGTTGCTCATTTTTCATTAAATGCGACAGAAGAAGGAAGATGAATTTCCTCACTTCTTTCACCAAGTTCATTCACCTCACACACTTCTAATCCTCTTCATCTCTCTCCCTCTCTCTCTCTCTCCCTCCCTCCCTCCCTCTCTCCTCTGACCCGGGATGATCACCTCTCCTATTCCGAGCAGCTTTTTACATTTATCATCAAAGCAGGTTTATGATGCTCATTTCTCTGGCCTCATTGCTCTTCATAGAC
This sequence comes from Sebastes fasciatus, assembly GCF_043250625.1. Taxonomy (NCBI): domain Eukaryota; kingdom Metazoa; phylum Chordata; class Actinopteri; order Perciformes; family Sebastidae; genus Sebastes; species Sebastes fasciatus. The sequence continues at coordinate 7,527,768 of NC_133804.1, read as the reverse complement.
GTCATCGTCTGTCACTGGAGATCAATACAGATAAGACATTCTCTCTCTCTCTCTCTCTCTCTCTCTCTCTCTCTCTCTCTCTCTCTCTCTCTCTCTCTCTCTCTCTCTCTCTCTCTCTCTCTCTCTCTCTCGACTGGAGGCACTCCTGTTGTTCAAAGCACACACCCAATGCAGTGTTGTGGAATCATCAGTAATAGCACGGTGAGATAGGCTACACTTTCAAACACCTGTCACCTGTGTGTGTTTTAGGTGCTATAAATGGATGTGGTGTGTTTAGATGAGGTAATTTCTAAAGTTAGACCAATATTATATATGTATAAATGTATCACTTCTAAAAAAAACATCTTCTGTGGCTCTGGAGGAGCTTTTATCAGGTCTAAAGACGCTGGTCACACCAGCATTTAAAAGTGGGACATTTTGCGGCAAATTAAATAATTCCAAAGGAATCACCACTGTAGTACACAGATTAGTGGATCCACGCAAATGTTTTGCATCGACTTCAGTGAACTTTGCCCTGCGCCGATTGACCAAGAGCAAGCTGTCTCGACAGTGCTGACCTTTGAGAGAATGGAGAGCCGGAGAGTCCCGAAAGGAGCAAGCTATCGTAGCTTATTAGCTGTGTTGCACCGTTCACTTTTATCTAACCTCCTCTGTCAGAGTATAAACACCAAAGAGCAATGGGCTGCAGACAGTTCTGAGACCGGAGTCGATGCTACTTCTGAATAAACTGTTTGAACTTATTGTACAGTTGGTGACGGAGCTGAGGTATCAAGCTGTCCAACTGTGGAGAACTCTATTTTCCTTCTTCAATCATGTTTTATTGAATGGAATGGTGTAGTGAACTAAAGGCCAGGGTGGAGTAAGCTGGACAGAACAGAGAAAACAGCTGTTGTGACTGATTAGAGTTAGTCCACCTGACTAGCGTGTTAGCAGGTAGCTCGTCAGCTGTGACATTTGTTCACCAATTAGCTCAGCCAGTGATCACTACGTTGCCAAGCTTCCACAATCCAATATTTCATGAAATTGCAGATTCATTTTGCCGTGCCACTTTCTGGTGTTACCAGACCTAAAGAAGATAACCCTGATGACGTCCTGGTGATGTCATCAGGGTTATCTCGGTTTGGTCTCACAGACTGTAAATGTAACAGAAAACCTGTCTTACAAACTGGAGATGTTGAAAAGTGAGCATTCACCACACACGAAAGGTAAAGTGAAAGTTGGTTGCATTATTGATAATGTAGGATACATCATATTTTGGAGCTTTCCCCATGCTAAGGACTAATGGTTGACAGGTTGGTTTAACCATTGTTTTTGTGTGTGTGTGTGTCTAGCAAGACCACGAACCCCAAGAAGTGTAACACTAAATCACTAGAAAACAAATTTAAAGGGTACATGTTAATATCATTATTATTACACTGATCACAGGAAATCTGTCACATTAAAATGTTCCAAAGATACCAAATATATAAAGCTGAATTTGGGGAAAATGTGTATGAAATGATGCTCAAGACATCTACATGGAACGGTGTAGCCATTCCTTAGGTGTGAATAGTTCAGCCAATGTAAAGATCATAGAGTTTAAATGAACCATCTGATACATAATTCTATTTGTATGTGAGACAGTGTGGAATAGGACGCTTTTGATAACCCTTGAAGCTTCACAAAGTTAGTTTGAAATCAATGTTAGAAACATTAAATAGTCATGAATAAATAAGCAACAATCAAATTTAAAGTTAGAGGATAAAAAAATGAACACTAAAAAAACTCAGCTAATCTGCTTCATGTGTGGGTGCAGTTTTGAAGTCTCTAAATTTAAAGAACCAAACCTGTTCCTGTTTCTTTACGTAGGACCCGATCCGTCTGAGTAGGAAGCTGATTGAGATTGGTGTTCAAGGCTTTTAAGGGGAACCAAAAGGGCACAACTGTATGTTAAAGGGTTATGATCTAAGGGAGTAGTTAAATATCCCCTGTGGGCAGCTTCACTCCAAAGGATCAGTATCAGTTTAGGTCTTCAAAAACCCACTAGTGGCGTCTAGGTAGAATAAGCCCCGTCACGCACCTCCCACCCCTAAAAATACACACAAACATGCACACCTGCCTGCGCACCGATAAGATGTCAACCACCGCCGCTCCAAATGTGTTTGCACAACGGCGTCGGTTGACTGCACTTCCTCATTGAACGACTTGAACAATTTATTCTGATGCGCCGCTGAATCCGAGGGGGAATTTAGATTGAGATTGAAAAAAAAAGGAAAATCAGACACGACCTGAAAGCCTTGAGAGAGAGAGAGAGAGAGAGAGAGAGAGAGAGAAGGGGGGAGGGTGGGTAAACCTGAGGCAGAGAGACAGGGAGGTATATGAGCCTGTCACTCAACATTACAGTGTCACTACAAGCTGGACGATCATTAACACGGCTAATGAACACAGCGGGGCCGTGCTGCAGTACAGACCAGGCTCACATAAAGCCACTGTGGGGGAATTTCATTAGTCCTGCTACAGCAGTGATATAATAATCCACTGATTTCTAACCCGAAAGCTACATCTGCTGTTACCAGGAGTGATACCTCAGGGGCTGTGGAGTAACTCAGCTAATAGGAACAATTGTGTAGAAATAATCATTTGATAATATGTATCCATATGTGTGTTTAGGAGGAAAATAAACACACTTAATACGCTTTGACATTGATGTCTTTAGTATATCCGTCACAACAACCTACCGACTATATTAGACCGACTGTCAAGACACGCCTCAATCTCACCAACCTGAGTCAGTTTTAACACCATGAGAGTGCTTAATGTAGTTTAAGCCATGGATAGATGGTTAAAACTTAAAATCTCTGCCACTCCAAGTGGTAAAAGGACAATTGCAAACTAAACCAAAACTACTGCAAACCGCCAGGTGTGTCTGCAACGACCACTGCTCTAATGTTTGATTGAATGAATACAAACCACAACAGCCCCCCGCCACCCCCCGCCTAGACACCAAGCGTATCATTCGCATGTCTCACGTAAAACTAATTTGAATCTATGCAGCTGTCTGCACCGGCTCCGTGTTGTGAATAACATATGTTTTCATACAGTATAATCCAGCAGTATGGAAGATTAGCCGTGGACAGACAGATGCACGCACACACACGGCCACATGCATCATAATCTCCTGACGGAGATAATAAGACACCCCCGTCCCCCCACCCCCACCCAAAACAAAGTGAAGGACTGATAAACAATTATTCATATTATGTATGGATCTTCATAAATACAAATAAATAAATAAACAATGAGTACATTAGGTAATTAAAGAAGACATCTGAGAGTGAGCAAAGGCAGTTTTGGCAGAGGCCTACGAAATGCAACTGAAACTGAAACAAATTCTCATCGTGTTAGACTCCACCTTTTTAGTAATGACTGTCTTAAAAAAAAAAAGATAAAACATAACAGCAGGCCGACATGGGCGTGCCCTGTTGGTGAAGCACTGTCAGCAAGAAGCGCTCATAAAAAAAGAGAAAGACCAAACTTTGAACGGAGCACCAAATTTTGTTTTATGCATTTACAAATCTCTCCCCATGTACTGCCACATTTTAACCTGGACATTGATTAAAGATTAAATCAGTTTTGTGTCTCTAACAAACCCGTTTCTACCAACAATGTGTAGAATGCACTGCTGTTATCTCGTCTTAAGGCCTTTGAGAAGGATTCACAAGGTCTTTATTGCAGGTGACGAGAAAGGGTTCTGGCCCACTGACCTGGGCCCTTCAGACTTATGTTCTGACCCTTGTTACTCCAAGAAACAAGTGTTTAGCTGTTTGTTTCCCTTCTGCTCAGCACTGATCACTCCCAACGTCAGAGAACAAGAGTAAGTTTATGGTGCTGTAAACAAACCCTTTTTCTGTCCCTTCTCTTTTCATTTAGAAGCTGTTAGTGGCCACACACAGCCTCCTGAACACACTAACCCTTTACAACACCCACAAAGAGACAAAGGAACAAACTGAACAAGATCACCATCAGGACAGTACCACGCTCACACCCAACAGCGAGTTCATTAATTACAAAGTGATCAGCTACAAGCAGCAAAAAGGTCAATACAAAACCATGTTTTAAAAAAACTAAAAAAAGTCCGGAGACTGAAAATTAGCTTTGAGCTATATCTCTGTATAATGCATCAGATTCCAAGTATTGAAATTTTTGTTTATCATACGTGAACCCTGTCAAATAAACGTGTAAATAAAAAATAGAAAAATTAAAATTATATATATAAAATTTGTATACATGAAGGAAGAATTGAAGTGTCTTCTGGAGATCATATAACCTATCAGGGTCTTCATTAAAAAAACAATCAATGCAAAACAAGAGAAACATTTGATAAAGGTCGATCCAAAACAAGGTCTACTGGTTATATTTAGAACATTTACTGTAAATAGATATAAATAAACTTGATAGAAATGTTCTAGAAACATCTCTGGAGATCTGTAAGGGTGTATAAACTGTAAGGGCGCAATGGGAAAAATACATATCTTAAAAATACCTTCATTGCCACTTTGTTTTTGTACACACACACACACACACAAACTATAGCCCCCTAAAATTAGTGAATGTCATGCCAAGACAAGCTGCTGAAATACACCTGAAATAAAGTGGTCCAACATCTTAATCATTAAACCTGACTGAGGTGCTACATTCAGGACTTCACCATGGTCTATGGCGGATTGAACTCTGTTGCTTTAGCCCTGTCTATATATATATATATATATATATATAGTACTTGTTATGCCTAAGCAAATGGGAAAATGAAAACTAGAAACAAGATTTTAAAACAATCTCACTGTAAAACACTGTAGGCTATATACTGTATGTAAAATGCATGTATTTGAAAACAAATCAGAGTAATTCTTCGAGCTTCTATAAGTCAATAAGTCAAACAGGATTTGAGCCAGTCTCTCAGTCAGCATGTCTCAAGTCATCGTTTGTAAAGTTTCGGTGCGTTCTTGGAGCTGGAAGGGCGTAGCCTAGTGGCGCTTTGGATGACAAAAAAATAGTAAAGTGCACAGCCAAAAACTGAATTATTGAGAAAAAAAATTATACTTGAGGATTTAAATAAATCAGTAACAGCCATATGAAACGTTTTTTTTTTTACTCGCTGAAAAGTTTGGAGGAAAAACACACACACACTTCTGTCCATCCATCCAACCCCACCGTGTCTCCAAGAGCGTTAAACGAGCCACAAATACGCACCTCGGACTCATGGAAGTAGATAACAAAATATATAGTCTATGTAACATTTCTCTCCACTTTTGAGGCAATAAAAATGAAGTGTGACTCTCCACTCTCCATCATCATCATCTCTATCCAACTTGCGCGTCAATGACCATGGAGACAAAGACTGATCTTTGTGACTCAGATTAAACAGTTTCTCCCTTTTTCATAGTAAATAGTCAAACCTTACCTGAGAAGAAAAGTGTGAGCACAATCCCGAGGAGCAGCATGTTTGCCGTGGTTCTGGACTCTGGGGGGTAAACCGTGGATGTGGGTCTTGGTGGTGCGTTGTGGTCCAGCAGCACCGCTGTGCGCCCCGCAGACAGACACCCAGCCTGCCGCCCAGCTACATTCACCGCACCGACACTATCCGTCCTTTGTTCTTTTGCCTGCGACGGTAGAAAAGTCGCTCAAGTTTCAAAATCCCCAGAAGGAAAGAAGGACGGAGAAGCCTCGGAGGAAAGCAGAGTGTCGTGGAGCCAAAGTATACGCGCCACAGAGGCAGCCTCCTCCTGAGTGGGGATGTGTTTTAGTGCCAAGGTCTTCCAGCTCCGCACCGAAATCAACTACTACTGGATGGAGGAAATGTCAAGCGTCACCACCGGGCTGCAGCTGTGCCCGCGGACAGTCATCACGACGCGGCTCCGCTCGTGAGGGGGTCCCGGTACATTCTGAGATCATGATGCTGACAGACTCAGAGGAGGCTGAGGTTATTAACTGGTGATATCCTTCCTCCTCCTCCTCCTCCTCCTCCTCAGATCACCATCATCACCATCACCATCAGCGTCATCACCACCACCTTTAGGAACAGTAAGGGATGGATAAAGGCCTAGACTGAGGTCATTGAAAGTAGTCTGATATTTTAAGTTTAATTTTTTTTTTTTTTTACATTCCTGTAACCCCCAAAAGACTTTGCATTTGATGCAATCCAAGTGGCTTTTTGAAGTCTGCACACAAGAACACAAAATATTCTCACTCTTAATAATAAAATAGTTTTGTTTGTTGCCATTAACTCAAAGATTAAATATATTTGCCTCAACTACCTTCCAGTAGTTTATTGGATCAGCATGTTAAATGGTTTGGACTACAGGGCTGCCACAATATCAGATTTTCACTACACAATTATCATGGCCAAAAGAATTCATGATAACTACATTATTGCGATATCTATAGGACATTTGAAAAAAATATAAATAACAATGCTGACAGTAATTTTTATCTTTGTTCACTGTGCGATTTGTCTCTTTTGTGGCAAATTAGTTGCACTAAAAATATAAGTGTGGCAAGGTGGAGAGAGAGTCTATAAACATAACTGTATAAAATGATTTAAAGTGGCAGTAGGCAGTATATTTTTGGCATCATTGCGTAAAAATTCCATAATAACCTTTCAGCATATTGTAATTCAAGTGTTCTGAGAGAAAACTAGACTTCTGCACCTCCTCATGTCTCTGTTTTCAGGCTTTAAAAAATCTAGCCTGTGACAGGAGACTTTGGCCAATCACAGGTCATTTCATAGAGAGAGCTTTCCTATTGGCTGTGCTCCGGTCATGTGACCGGTAGTTTGGCGTTCCTTCACCAGATTTCACAATGGCAACGGCATCACAAACTTTATCATTTTACAGCTAAACCGTGCACTACAAGATGATTCTGAAAACATTTGAGGAGAGAAATAGGCATTACAGTAACAGAATATTGATTCATATTTGATCAGCGCTGCCTAGTTTGACCGTTTGATCGGAGTTCGCAAGTGATTGACAGCCGGCTCTCATAGACGGCAGCTGGACATGTTAGTTTTACAATACACAACTGAGTTGTGGTCATTAGTAGTGGTGAAGTAGTGTTGTTTCAATGACTATAATCTTAATAAATTGTCATTTAATTAAGCAAACTTTACTTGTGTTAATCACTTCACTCCGACATAATTGAATCTTCTCATTTAAAGGTATAAACACACAGCATTCAAAGTTGGCCCGAGAGAGAGAGAGCAGCGATGGTGGAGCGAGCTATAGAGTGAATGAAGAGAAGGAGCGGCGAAGAAAGCAGTGAATCAAAGAAATAAAACATTGCTGAAGCCCAGAGACACAACAACACAACAGAATAAGAAGAAAAGAGAAAATGCAGGCATAAGGCTGCAGGGTCTCTGTACATACAGACACCACCACACATTGCTCGTGGGGCATCAGGGATGATTGAGAGGGATTCTTTTTTCATCAGTCTATACATTGTTTTATTTTCATTCCTTTATACCCTTAAAGCTACACTATGATCAATATATTGTTTTATATTAACAGTTGATCGAATGACTACATGTAATGTGAAAGGTGTCACTCGTAGTGATGAACTCACAGTGAATTATCACCCGACTCTACAGTTCCCCTCTGCTCAGAGTGCTTTAGCGTCTTTCAGCCTATTGTTTTGGTTCACACTCATGGCTCTCATACACCTCATCTCCAAGAGCAGGCAGCTGTTTACGGTGAAAGTGCTCTGATAAACCCACTGTTCACTACCTGCTCAGCAGCAGACAGACACAGTTAGAGACTAGCTGGTGAACATAGTGGAGCATTTAGCAGCTAAAGAGACATATTTTTCAAAAGAGTTGGTGGAGACCAAAACAGAGCTAAAAGAAAGTGAATATATTGATGAAGTGATGCGACATCCATCATCGATGAAAAGACCTGGTGTACCCAAAGGATGTATGCGGATTTTCTCTGTTATTGCAATGCCTTCCTTCTGCAGTAGCGGCTTTAGACGACGGGTCATCCTACCGTAATACATTTATTCTGTCTTCTTCTGCCACACATCCTTCAGTTGAAACATAATTCACTGAATTACAACAACCCGTTCTCATTTCCGACTCATCACATACGGACGTTTGGTCAGATCCCTTGGTGTCACTTAGGTTCAGGCAACAAAACTACTTGGTTAGGTTTAGTAAAAGATTGTGGTTTGGGTTAAAATAAGAATATTTGTTAAGTAACTTCAGTTACGTATCCTACGGAGGTTGATGTAATTCAAGTAACGCACTTATGTACGTTACATTACTTATGTATCTTAAAATAAGTCAACGTTGACGTCACAACAGCGGTCTCTTGGGTGAAAGTCCTGTGTTTACTTGACCCATCCATCACACCAACCTCCACCCTACGCTGACTCTTTATACTACGTCACCTGCTCAGTTGCTCTGAGCGTCTAATACTGACGCAGATGGGTTTACATTGGAGTAGTTGAAAGCCTGGTGCGTCTCATACAGATGATAAAATGTGCCTTGTGCTTCAGTAGACGCAGAGGATTGTGACTTAATGTGGGTATTTGAACCCCTGGGAATGAGACCGGGCTGCTTACAATACAATCAAATAACTTTCTGGCTATTATGTTAAGCCTCACTTTATCTCTGTGCAACATAATCATGTTTCAATGTATTGTGTCGACCATAATGTGATTTAGTTTAGTATTCAACAGATTCTGTCCCCCATTTTTTAGTGAGTGCAGACATATTATTATTCCTCAAAGGAGTATCGTAGAAATATACACTGAATACACATACAGTAATATGAGGACCAGTGTAGCAATTTCAGTGGCCTCAGGTGACAATGGGATGGAAACAATAAAAGGAAACAAATTTGGGAGGATTATGCAATATTACAATTTTCCCATCATGTAGCCTCCAGAGTTATTTTGTCTGTCTATAGCAGTGGAGTAGTGGGGTCATTTAGAGGGCTGCAGGGGCTCCACCTGTTAAACCACTGTAGCGTACTTTCATTTCATTTGCACATAAGACCACAACAGAATAACAAAAGAATGACACTCCAACTGCCTGCAGTATGAAAATGTCTCTACATGAATCATAGTAAAAACAATTCATGTGTCTGTCTCTTGTGAAGTTCCTCCACTTATAAAAGATTAGGATCTGCTGCAGACTCCTAGTCATTTTAATTGAAGTAATATATTTTGTTCTTTATAATTACCTCCGCCAAAGCTGAAGGCCTAGGAAGGAGGTTGTTTTCACCGGCGTTTGTTGGTTTGTTGGTGTGTCTTTATGCTCTTTAAATTACTTCACGGTGCACTTTCTCTCAATGTTTACTGTTGCCGCTAATGGGTTTATATTATACAGTAGTTAATGGAATACCCAGTGCGTCTCATACAGGCGCTAAAGGGTGCCTTGTGCAGCGGTATCACATGCCAACGGCCGTGAAAAAGCCTCTTTGTTCATCAACATTGTTATTTCACATCACTTTTAATAAATGGCTAAAAAAACAAGATACATTGTATTAATAAGTCAGCTTTAGTAGACAGGCTGTTTCTACGGTGACCCTAAAACATTTCTAAAGGCCGCCAACCCATTCTCACTTCCAACACGTCAAATAACGCCATTTGGTAAGTGCCCCTCAGCATCGGATACTGACGCATAGAAGCACCTTTTAGCAACTGTATGCCAGGCTTTCAACTAAATCCAATGTAAACCCACCCGCAACGTTATTTGACAGTAAGAACAAGTGACGTAAGAGCGCGAGAGTCCGCTCAGGGCGGGTGGGTCAAACAAACACAGGACTTTCAACCGGGAGACCAGTGCTCGTGGCCGGTATGAAACTAAAAGAAAAAGTCGTAAGTCTCGTGATTCATTAGTATCATTAGTCCCGTGAGTTAATTGAGACACTAGTGCCATGAGTAGCTAGTCACTCGGTAGTCACGTGATTCGTTAGTCAGTAAAGTTAACATCAATCACGACCGTTTCTTAAATGTTTCTAAACTCAGTGGTTGTGTTGCCTAAACCTAACTTCCTGTGAAAACAGAAGTTTATTTTGAAAGGACACTATATGCAGGTAACAAGCAAGTCCAAAAGTAACGCAATAGGGGTACCCGTGCGTCTGATGCCGAGGAACACTGACCAAGCGGCGGTATTCGACAAATTGGGAGTGAGAATGTCGTGACGCTGCACGTGTTGTAAAATTAATGTTTTCCTGTGTTGTATCTTCATTTGCTTGTGTTGTGTCTATTTGCATTTGTTGTTTTTTTTATTTGCAGTGCATTGAGCTCTCAGGTCTCGCTCCCTCTGCTTCCAGTCTTTATGCTAAGTGAGGCTAACCACATCCTGACTACAACTCTGTGCTTAAAAGTACAGTGTGTAGGTTTTGGTGGCATCTAGTGGTGTGGTTGCACATTGCAACCAACTGAGTATCCCTACGCTCGTTCCTCACTTTCCAAGACTGTGGTAACATGAGCCAATGAAACAATCCATTATGGAGGATCAGTCTTGAAATTGATTTGTGTGTATTTATAATTTTATTCCCAAATTTGATCACATTTTAAGACATGCATGTGTCTTTTGATTTGTGCCTATCGCTCTCCAGCGGTTTCAGCGCTGGGTAGTGTGAATGTTGTCTGGATGTGGAGCAGAGCGCTGCGGCCGTGCTCCTCGCCCACAGTGCTGTGGTGTGGTGTGGGCCGTTAGGTGCATTGCTGGACTGGATGATTGTATTAATGGGGGCGAGAGGAGCTGGAGGAGACACTTTTTATGGCCGGCCAACCATAAATAGCAGTAACACATATACAGGCAAAGTGCACAACACTCACACATATACACACAGTCTGCCATCATGTGCTTAAATTTACTCACATGCAATTTCTATAATTGGAGATGGAAGCAGTGGAGATGGCACACAGTTTTATTGGGCGATGCATTTGCAAAATGCTAATGCCTGAGTGTCACAGATTAGCCTCAGTGACAACAGGAGCAACAAGATAATAGAATTAGAATTTCAACCAAACTATCTGGTTTTGTTTCGCACAGAATCATGAGCACCGCTCTCAACCGGGAGGGCACAGAGACAATGACGGGCAGGATGCTTTTGTTCATATATTAACAGCTCTACTTACGAATCGCAAACTGTAATCAGCGAGTCCATTTGAATGATGACATGCGAACACACACACACACACACACACGCACACACACACAAAAATACTCACACACACACACAAAAGTGTTGCAACCTTGTCCCATCAAGCAAATTACATAGCTCTCTGTTCACCCCCAGAGGTCATTCAACCTCATGCCCTGTTGGGCAACAAGCTGCTCTGCTAATCAGCGGAGAGCCTCCTCTCTCCAGGGAGGAGACATATGTTGAACACCACTGTGACATCACAACAAATAACCGCCACTGTGACATCACAATAGAGGATTGTGAGTGCAGTGGCACCATGAATGACCACATCTGGCTCCACTATGGAGGTCTACTGCCAAACTGGCTGTAAGGTCTATAGCCCACATATATCTACAAGGCTAGATGAATTTAGCCAACCATCCTCTGTTTTTGTATTTATTTTATTATAAATATATATAAATAATATTTATAATATTATACATATTATAAATATTATAAATTTACATTATTATTTTATTAGAGTGTGTGAAAAACCTTGGTGAAAATGTCCTTGGTTGGGTGAATTTAGTCGTGCTTACACTCCTTGGCGTAAGTAAAAGTGGATATAATTCTAAATTTAATTTCAAGTTAAGTTTCCTGACCCACAGTAAGCTGCTCGTCTTTAGCTGAAGTTTCTGCTGAAATCCAATCAACATAATCAGTGTAAATGTGCCACGGTTACCTCATGCTAATGGCCTTCGTTGTCTCTGAAACAACAACCTTTGCATGTACAAAGTGTTGCTCGGCTAATACCAACAGTGTAACAAAGATACCACTGACACGAAGGATGCAATCATCTGCAATCATTTTAATGCAATTATTTTAATGGATTTGTCCATATTTATAAATGGTGATGATGTTGCTGTCCTCAACAAATGTTATTTGTGTTTAGCCGCCTAGCAAGCCGGTGAGCTCTACTTTGGCTGGTAAAAAAATATCCCTGAGTAAATTTAACTTGTGTGAGGTCCTTCAATAAACCTCCTGCAAATGACACTGCTGATGAATAGTCATTGAAAAGCTCTCTGAAATAGTAGTCATTATATTATATTAACAAATGCAATTACCAGCAAGCAACAGAAGTACAACAATTTAAGTCTAAAAAATGTGTCTTTAAGAGACATTTTTATTATAGCAGAAGACAACAGGGATACTCTAAGGTTCCAAATTCCATCCTAACACTACTGGGTAAACCTAATAGTGGCAATCATTGAGCCATTATATCGTTTCATGGTTATTATTGTTATTATGTAAGACATTCATGGTGTATAGCGCTCTCTTGTTCACGAGAAAAGTGACAGAAAAAGTTGTGTAAAAATTGTAAAAAGAGAGATGGAAAGAGAAGTTCAAACCCTGTCTCCTTTCTCACCTCCACATATCCAGCCAATCACAGCGTGAAGCAGGCGTGAATGTCATATCATTCATTTTGGAAAGTTATAGAAACTAGAAAAAGAGATTGAATGATTTTTGCAATATCAAAAAGAGATGAACTAGGAAAGAGCGCGCACCACAGACTTGCGCATCGTGCACAATGGATACGCAGCCGGATAATGGGTAGTTTGACACATCATTGTGAGAAGGTACACTGCGCCAGGCCTAGAATGAGTTAACAAGATCAATTATAAGTTGTTCAAAAGGCTGACAGACGGCAGGAATAGGGAACAAAGGCGCAGGCGTTATATTCTGGTTAGGTTTCCCAGTGAGCTGACGTGTGTGACAGGTTTTAATATACGCAGCAACATCCATTTTCATACACGTCCAAAAGAAGTGCCGGAAGACCTGGTCATAGGTCTTCCTGACACCTCAGAGTCCAGATCCATCATGAGCTAACTTCAACACAGACTCCCTGAATTGGCAGCACAGTTTGAATAATGGGGTCTCTCACTGTGAGGCACCCGTTTTCTAACCAGCAGCGCATTGTGCATAAAAATAACCCAGAGAACTATTATTCACCTCCTCCCTGGGAAGCACCTGCTAGAACAAACCCCTCATCAGAGAAGGATCAGCTAGCCGTTTACTCTTCAGGTCTCCCTGCGAAACTGACAACTCTGATGCGTCACACTTTGAATTTTCAGAACGAGACACGGAATAAAAATTTGCACGCGTCCTGGAACCACACATGCCGTGAAAACCCCTGGGAAGTGCAGTTAATTTTCATCAGGTTGCTTCCTCACCAGTGGGACAGAGGAAACCACAGGACGGCGGTGGCGGAACATCAGCCCAAACGCCAAACCCTCCTGCCATGCCGATTCCCAAAATTAGCGTGATGCCCTCAATTGGAACACTGAAACACTTGGCCCTGAACCAGTACACCCTGTGTCACTCTCATCTGAAAATGGCAGCACTTAGGCCTGAATGAAGGAATCAAACGCAGCAGTGTCTGTGAGTTAACACAGTCATCTGCCAAAGCAGCCGCTTCAGTAACAGTTTCTACTTTTGGATCACTGATGCATGCAGCAAAACTCACAGGTATGTGATTCTGAATGTAACTTAAAAGAGATATTAAAGGGACTGTTTGTAAGAATCAGAAATTGGTTGTAACAGCGACACCTATGGCCGTTAAGTCAACGGAAGTCAGTGTCCTGTTGCTCGTGCTTGCCCGTGTGCACGCGCTACGTGAATGTGAGCGAGCATCCGTCAAAACAGTGAGGTGAAACACATCAGCTAAAACCACAATATCACTCTATATTTCACCTGCTTGGCAGTAATGTTAGCTGACCAGACGGAGGTCTCTCAATGAATCAATGCTGGTCCTAGTGTTGGCTTTTCCTGCTTCAGCCTCCCGACCGCGGCCGGAGGAAACAGGGAAGACATCGGCACGCGGTCGGTGACGATAACGTTACTCGTTGCGGAGCCCCGTCACTTCACAAGACACGGGAAACCTCTGTTGGTCTGGAGGAGCTGCAGCAGTTATTTCTGCACAAACATCCACTGTACATTTACTAGATATTCTCAGAGCTAAACTAACTCTTCTGCAGTGTGGAGTGTGCGTGCATGCACGTGAGGTGGAGCGAGCTGTGAGTGAAGGCAAGCAGGCAGAGGAGCAGAGAACACCAGAGACTCTGGTCCTGGAGACCAAAGCTACGGTCTCCTCCGCGTCCTCCGACCGCGACCAACACTGTTTTGCAAGACGGGCTTCACTATATATAACTTTGCGGTTTTGGTGCTTCCGTGTAGTTTGTGTTGGAGTCCCAGTCTGAACAGCGTAGCCACACGGGAGCGCGCATGGGACACCGACCCGGATTGATTTATACGTGTAAGAAGTTACAAACAGTCCCTTTAAATAGAAAAAAAAAATTACAATGAGGACAGAAAAAGTTCATCATTTTAAAAAGAAAAGAATGTAACAATCAATCAAGCTCCATTAACCATTCATTACGTAAAAAAACTTAAACTTTTTAGATTAGTCATATACATACAGGTACATATTTGACCTCTGCATTTAACCCATCCTTAGGAGCAGTGGGGGGCTGTAAAGCACCCAGGGAGCAACTTTGGGTTCAGTCTCTCGCTCAAGGACACTTCAACATGCTTAACTTCGTCAACCTTGCGGTTAAAGGACGACCGCTCTACCCACTGAGCTACAGCCACCTCCTGACCTGTTTCACATGTATACACACGTTAACCATGATGTAATCTGACTGTTCAATCCATCATCATCATCATCATGTTCATCTTTTGCTGACAAACCATTGGTCTCATCACAGGATACAACCTCATTACAGAGCTGTAGCTTGAACTGCCTGCTGTATGGAAACCACAGTACATGTATATCTAAATTCATCCAATTTTCACTTGATAACCCAAAAAGAAATACAACTCGGATGGGAGCAGAGAAATTCAGCGCGCTGGCACCTTGTTTCGATGAGTGCTGCTGGAGTGACTGCAGCTCAATAAGCCTGAATAGGAAAATCTTCAAAGTGAAAATTCTCCACATCTGTGAGCCATCAGCTGGGTCACTGAAAGACAAGTTATGTAACGTGTGTGCTAATATTCAGATATTTCATGTGGTTTATCTATAAAACATGCCGCCCTCTCAAAACTTCTAAACAAATTTAAGTTCCCAACAGGAATCTCCCTCCTCTGCTGTGACAGTGCTTCATGGCTTCTTGTTTGTCAAGCTTCCTCTTTGATGATACTGATCAAATAGATGGTGCAGAGAATCAGCCTCATAAAGTCATTAACATCAAATACAACTGTTTTTCTTTATTTCACATTCATTTTGTAGGCTTTAGTCTGTTTGTTTTTGACTGAAATTGGGGTCCGTGACAGGCTATAGAAAACAATGAAGAAGTTTTATTTTAAAAAAAGCAGCCCTTTGATGGAGTTCAGTCAAAGAAATATCCTTCGACTTTTTGGGTTCAGCAGCTGTATAGCAAACCTATTGTTCATTTTGTGATAAAAGCGCCAAATTTGGTACATATATAGCTTAATATGTTTAGAAGAAATCTGAATAGTGGGCCACTGCAGATTTGCATTCTGATGACCATGGCAACCATTTTCCAAAATGACAGCACCACAAATATTATTTACACACAAATGAAAGTGAAAAATATATTTTATTACAATGTAAAGCAATAATAATTGAACCCACCGCCTCCATCCGAAGGAGAGAGGAGAGTTAGATAGTAAAGTTTGATCGTCTTCTCTGCGCTCACTAAACCATTTAACGGTGGGAGCGATGGGTGGTGAGTACAAAGAGCAGGGACTTAATCAACGTGTGCTTATGACCCATACGCTTACTGGGAATTCCTCGTTCATGGGAAATAACTCCAATCCCTAATCCCTATCACGAGTGGGGTTCAGCGGGTTACCCACGCCTCTTGGCGAAGGGAAGACACTCACTGATTCACTCAGATCACTCACATTTAAGGGCATCACAGACCTGTTATTGCTCAATCTCATGTAGCTGAACGCCCCTCTAAGAAGTCGGATGCCAACCGCACAGGGCCACAAAACTAGTCAGCATGCTTGAGTCTCGTTCGCTATCGGAATTAACCAGACAATTTGCTCCACCATCTACCAGAAAGTTTGCTCCGGCTGGTGGGCGGTGCTTGGTATTTCCTCAACAGATCTCAACATGGCTGCCTGGTCACAAACTTTTTCATTTTACAGCTAAACAGTGCACTACAAGATGATTCTGAAAACATCCGAGGAGAGAAATAGGCATTACAGTAACAGGATATTGATTCATATTTGATCAGCGCTGCCTAGTTTGACCGTTTGATCGGAGTTTCTGAGTGATTGGCAGCCGGCTCTCATAGACGGCAGCTGGACGGCAGACTCCAGGTCAGCTCTGACTGCTGGTTTTCTTCCGGTCTGTGAAATCTTGCAGATACCATTAGGAGCACCGGAGGACACAGAGGGACATTCTTTTTTACAGATTACCTGTCTCATGCACTACTGTCAGGATACAGTGACCGCTTTATAAAAATAATATTTTAATCACATTTGCTCCACTTCCACACACCGGAGCTTTAATGCTTCATCCACTCCCTCTTGTCACAGCAGAGAAAGCACAGTGCTATCGCCAGATGAACGACAGCGTCTTCTAGCGGGTCTACATGGTCCCTCCGGATGGGGACAAGCTACCTACCTAACTAGCCAGCCAGCAGTCTCCGGGAGCTGCGACCACACACTTTACGGCCCCATTGATGTGTGTTCTGTTGTCACCATAACAACTAACAACAATCGCTGTGGGGAAACAAATTTAGTCACGACATGCTATGACAAGAAATGCTAATTAATTTGGTGAAGTTAATTAACCCAGTACGTTCTCATTTCCAGGGCGTAAAATACCAACGCTTTGTCACGGCCGTCGGCGTTCGATACCACCGAACAAGGCACCCTTTAGCATCGGTATGTGACGCACCAGGCATTCCATTAACTTCAATATAAACCCATCCGCTGCAACAGTAAACACTCGGTGTGGTGACGTAGTTTAAAGAGCGAAAGAAACATTGAGGGTGGGCAGAAGGGGGAGGTGGATGGGTCCAACAAACAAAGGGCTTTCATCCAGGACACCGCTGTTCGTGTCCCGTGTGTTAAGTTTCACTTTCACGTTACAATCGGCTGTTCATTCGTGTCCCATGTACACAACGTCAAGTCACATTTGTTTCACACACATTGTTTAATTCACATCATTAAGCACATCAGCAAAGCATCAGTATGTGAGTAAGTTGAGATGAGAATGTGTTAATTAACCAAATAGCATGATTTTACCCAATCATGACCCATCATGATCATAATTAGCAGATAAATAAGTGCTCAAATATGTCTCTATTTTTGTAGAGCTACTATTAGGCCACAGCTGCCTTTAGTCCTAAAACTCTTCTCTTCTTGTGACTTCTTAAGTTGACTTTTTAAATCAAGTCTAATATGAAAAGAAGTGTGTTTGTTGTGGAAACTCCACAGTATATCGCCCCTCCAAAGCGTCATGACAAACAAAGAAATGCTTGACGCGCGTAATTTACAGTCCACTTTATCCTGTTGTGAGTTTGAATGCTGCACACCGCAGAGCGCATTTTGTGGAGTGATTTGTAGACAACATGACCTATTATTCAGATCACAGTTGAAAGCTATAGGTCAGCAGGAAATATTCAGCTAACAGCGTGTAATCTGAATGCAATAATAACAATAATTGTCTTGCTCTTGAGTAAGACAGCTTCAACATTCCCGCAGTTCAGTCACCTCGGGTCAGTTATTGTGGAGCATTTTGGCTGTGACAAAGTTGGCAGCAAAGACACACATATGAATTTCTCAAACTTGCTCAGTGGGTAGACAAGTTCTAATTGTACCTGAAGTGCACACGGCTCGACACATTGTTGCTGGAGCAGCTGCATACAGTTATTTCTTTATTCTTTATCTGAATCATTGCACTGTTTTTCATTTGTCTTTTGCTTTTTTTCATGTTAGTTCAGCTTGCGGGGATTGGAGGTTGTGCATATTGTCACAACACAGTAAAACTATAACGTCAAAACTAGGACTGTTGAGTTCCAGCCTACAGATCACTTTTCTGACATATTCAGTGCTTTGTTTGGAACTGTCTTGTTGTGGCATGTTGACTCACCTTTTTCCAACTTTTTGAAAAGTTGAATTCCTCTCCACTTGGTTCCACTTTGTGTATATTATTTTCCACAGCACTACAAACAAACCAGAGCTTTCAAGAATAAAACTATACCATTTCAGTTTTTAAATTTTTTTATATATATTCAAGAAAAAAAGTTGTTATATTTTGGGATTCAAGTTGTAATATTGCCAGAAAATGTTGGAACCATCACAAAACCTCAACACAATCCAGAAGACTAGGGATTGAATAACAGCATTTAACCACAATAGCATCCATCCACCCATTACCTGTAACTGCTTACTCTTAACTACGACAGAGTATTAGGGCCACATTGAGGTAAAAAAAAATACAGTTTCATGCACAATCTTTTCAAGGTCGTGATAATTGTGATAATGTGGTGCTGATGTGCCAAAAGATTATTTCATTATTTGTGAAACCTAAACTAAAGTATAACTTCACAAGATGCTCCATGTTCCTCATTTTCACACAGACAGCACGCTGCTCTATTTCCCCTCTAAAATAACAAGTAGAATTACTACGCTTATAAGCTTATAATATTATGACTTTATTCTCATAATATTACGACTTTTTTTCCGTAAACCTATGACTTCATTCTCGTAATATTGCCTTTATTCTCGAAATCTCAGATTTATTTTTTTTCCTCAAATGTGGCCCTAATACTCTGTTGTACTTAACAGAGTTGTGGGGGGGGCCGCAGCCGATCCAAGCTGACATTGGGCGAAAGCGGGGTACACCCTGAACAGGTCTCCAGACTATCACAGGGCTGACACATAGAGACAGACAACCATTCACGCTCACATTCACACCTACGGGACATTTAGAGTCAGCAATGAACCTGCATGTCTTTGGACTGTGGGAGGAAACTGGAGAATCCGGAGAAAACCCACGCTAACACGGGGAGAACATGCAAACTCCACACAGAAGTGTCATCCATGCCGCCCCACCACAATAACAGAACAGTATCATTTCATTTTTCAGACCTTACAGATGTCCCAAGGATGCCCCTTTGCTTAAATGTATGTTGCAGTCTAGTTAGCATGTCCAATTTGTGTGTATCAAGGAAAGGTTTCCCAATGCCCTCTATGGGAAGTCGTCAGTGGGGTAGGTGGGCAGGGAAGGAGGGAGTCATTCTCTTTTGCGTGCCACCACACATGTCTTTGGACCCTTGAAAGCAGATTTCTCTGGTCTTGCAGGAGGATCTGCCATAAGTCACTCTTTCTTGGTTTCCAAACAAAAGGCATTTTCAAGGGTCCTAAGAGATGCTTACCAGAAGTTCAATGATCAAAGAGGATTGGTTGCTGGGTTCAAGAGATGTAGCCTCGACCCAACAGCCATTGTCATAGGGTCACGTCGACTGGGCTGCGGTGTAGCACGTCCTTCCCACCTCCGCCAACCCCATGGGAATCTTCCTGGGCCACCCAAGCCGTGTTTTTCAGTCGTTTGTCTCATACACATCTGACGGAACAAACGCTTCTATCTACTGTCCACACAGGCCATGTAACGGCTTGTGTATTGCTCACACTATGTACGCAAAAACTGCAGATTGAAGCTTACTTTCATGCGTCGGGTCTGTTTTCGGACCTACACTCAATACTGTGCCTGAATGTGTAGTCATAGACAGAGGGGCTGAAGCTGCTGCTGTTGTTCTGCTAACGTGCTGCTCGCTCTACACTTCCTGTGTAGACATGGTGCCACAGAGCCGCCAACATGGCTGTAAACTCTCAGCGGCAAATTCACAAAAGGATTGGGCGGCTTTTGCGGCCGCTAAACCTGCACTAATAAGACAAAAAGAAACCGTATAATTCTCAAAGCACCGTCAAAAGGGTGAAATCCACCCCTAACTGCGCTGCCAAGCAAATAGCGTCTCGGTGCTCCTGTGCTACTTGCACATATTTAAATGAGGTAATATGCAGACCAAATTGGCCCCTTTCTATGTAAATGAGCCTCATTGCAAAAACAGTCCAATTTTCAAAGATCACTAATAGCCACACAAAGTTACAGTGAAATTATTAGCGTCTTCAGAGAGTTGATGGTAATTGAAGCACATTTATTACCACTCAAACTCAGTCATTTTGGCATGCACTGACAGGATGCAATGGTTTCAATAACTAATACAGTTATGCTGCTGTGCCTCGTGGGTTTCTCTTAAAGGGGAGATGCATTTATGGTTTCTGCTGCAGTGGGATCGCTGCAGGTCAATCAATTCAATTAATCAATTAAAAAAAAATGTCTAAAAAAATTCTTAAAATAAGAGAATGTAATTACTATTTTCCTCATAAATTATGTATTATTTCACCCACCCGCATATGAGTCCACGGTGCAGAGTTTGTATATGGGCACAATGACAGGAGAGAAGTTAAATGAGCCCGAGCCCGGCCCGAATCAACTCAGCGCCTCGATGCCTCAGGCTGGAGGACTCTCACCCCTCACAACCGACACATTGGCCTCAAGCACATTTATATTTTACCTGCAATCAGACACCAAAAAAGGTAAATTGCCTGCAGCTGCAAAACCGTATATATGGCCATGTTTGCGCAGTAAACAATATCTTTTGTTAATCGAACCTTGAGACAGGGCAGATATTGGCTTCAAATGATGCGCTATTCACGGTGCTATCAGCGGTCCATTCTTTGTGAATTCAATCTTGTTGTTGCTGAATTTACAAATAGGACTTGGTCTTGGACTTTATTGGGCTTGGTACAGTTACAGTATGATCCATGCAGGTCTCTCGTGGCTGCTGGTTCGTTTCCCTGTGACCACTGACTCTTTCAGCGTTGGCTTCTACACGCCAACTGCATCCTATCACCGCTGCTCGCTTTTTGTAAAAAAAGGAAATATTCCGAGAGGAGAGGGTGCAGTTCCACGCAAGCATGAAATAACATATATTGTTACCAAATCTCACAAACAATTTCACATGAAATTTCTCCCACTCAACCTCTCTCCTACCTACACCTCTCATTTTCTGTGGTACCCTTTGTCTCTAGCCATCCATCTCTTGCCTCCCCCCCCCTCCCGTCCTCTGAATGTCTCTCTCTCTTCTCCAGGTTGCCCTCCGCCTCCTCCCATCTTCCTCTCGTTACCATTTTATAGGCTTGTTAGTTCCACTTGAGATGCCAAATGACAAACAATCTAAACCCAGTGAGCCGCTACCTTGCTGCCCTCGTAGAGCTGCAGAGTCTAAACAAACAGGATATGAGCTGAAACACTCACACAGTCCGCCCCCGCCCGCCCACCATGAATCCTCATATAGGATTTAGACACTTAAACACACACATGAGCTGTGTAACGACAAACACAGTCATTTTTAACCTTTCAATTCACAGTGTGAAGAGGTAGTGAGCAGGGTTACATCAGCTACTTTTGCTGCGGTGTATTGTACCTTTTTTTCAAGTTTGATTGATTATTATTGCTGGGTTTTTTTTTAGCAATATCATTTATATATTGTATTCATGAGTATATTGTTTATATTATAAGGATATATTATAATATATATATTATTATGATGAAATTCAGTATAGAGTTTAAGTGTCCCTTTATGGCTTTTCCATCCATACAATAATTAAATTCTGCGCAATATAGAATAGTCAAATTGTACAATATTAAAGGTGCCCGTGGAATTTTCATGTAAAACAGTTATGTATATGTTCAATGTTGCTCATCAAAACTCATAGTGTGAATCCTTGAGCTCAAACATGTTGCATTTCCTTCCTCATAAAACATAAGCTGATGTTTTAAGTAATTTGAATCTGTTATTGTTCACACTCATGTCTGCTAGCTTGCAGGTCTTCTTCCTTACCTACCTGTTGATCAGTGGAATACTGTGACACCTCCTGATTTTACATGTCAAAATCAATGATCTAGTCATGGTTGGATCTACTGAAACTGTGACAATGCATAATTATATAATGTTGTCTGTGGTTCTCAGCAGGAAACCGATGGATTGCCTACTCCGGGTGGGGAATGAGTCCTATCCCCAAGTGAAGGAGTTCAAGTACCTCGGGGTCATGTTCGCGAGTGAGGGGACAATAAAACGTGAGATTGGCCGGAGAATCGGAGCAGCGGGGGGCGGTATTGCATTCGCTTTACCGCACCGTTGTGACAAAAAGAGAGCTGAGCCGGAAGGCAAAGCTCTCGATCTACCGGTCAATCTTCGTTCCTACTCTCATCTATGGTCATGAGGGCTGGGTCATGACCGAAAGAACTAGATCGCGGGTACAAGCGGCCAAAATGTGTTTTCTCAGGAGGGTGGCTGGCGTCTCCCTTAGAGATAGGGTGAGAAGCTCAGTTATCCGTGAGTGACTCGGAGTAGAGCCGCTACTCCTTTGCGTTGAAAGGAACCAGCTGAGGTGGTTCGGGCATCTAGTAAGGATGCTCCCCTGGGCGCCTCCCTAGGGAGGTGTTCCAGGCACGACCAGCTGGGAGGAGGCCACGGTGGAAGACCATGGGCTAGGTGGAGAGATTATATCTCCACACTGGCCTGGGAACGCCTCGGGATCCCCCAGTCAGAGCTGGTTAATGTGGCTCGGGAAAAAGGGAAGTTTGGGGTCCCCTGCTGGAGCTGTTGCCCCCGCAACCCGACCCCGGATAAACAGTTGAAGATGAGATGAGATGAGATGTATGTGGCTCTGGAGGCGCTATGTCAAGTCTGAGAAAATGACTCATGTGGCATCACCTGCCTAGCTCAGTTTGTGCTGAAAGAATACAATCAGGCACTAAAATGTGTTTATTATATTACTTTAATTCCAACCATGGATGTATTTAAGGGATAGTTTGGGTATTTTGGAGCTGGCTTGCATGAGGTACTTATCCATAGTCAGTGTATTAGCAGTACATGACGGTCAGCGGAAAAGACTCCTATAACTGTGAAGTATTTTTACAATTCATCAACAATTTACAAATGATTCAGTTTAAACATCTGTATCAATATAGCACATATTTGGGAGGGAGATTTAAATGATGTGTAGCGAAATCTTTTTTCCCCCCCTGTGTTACTTAGAGATGTTAAAGAAACTGATGCATTTTTATTTAATTTTTGTTTGTATGAGAAATTTCTTTTCAGGGCAGCAGTGGATTCCATGAATATCAATATCAAACCTTTATTAAACCTAATTTACAATTAATAACACTGAGACTCCGCTGAGGGCTGATGGTAAGTGGTATTAATACCAGACAGGGAATACGGGATTAGCAGGATTCTCCTCAGTTTTTACTCCTAGAGATATTTAAATGTCCTGCATAAGCGTAGCGTAATTAATAATGCTGTTAAAGGACTTGAAACAGAAGTCAAAACAGTGTAAAGAATGTAGAATGTGTAAATATTGTAAACAACTGATTATTTCTAGACCCTTGAGGTAGACTGGTTGTGGTAAAGTGTGTGTCTAATCGGCACCAAGCGAGCGAGCCGAAGCCACGCAGTTCTTCCAGTCGTCCGCCGTCCGCTTCAACTGGCCATTTTTCTCCACTGTTTGGTGTTTACCGTGCATGTTTAGTGCACATGAGCCTAAGAGTATATGGTGTGCAAATGTAAAACTACAAACAGCGCCATGTGAACCATAAAAAACATGTGACAGCTCCAACACACAGAGCACTTCTCCTTTATCAAACATCTGCTGATACTGTGCTCTGCTGTTGGCTCTGGGCCTCGGTGAGTGACTGTTCCATACCACTATCTGAGCCATCACCACCCCTGTGTGTGCGTGTGTGTGTGTGTGTGTGTGTGTGTGTGTGTGTGTGTGTTTGTTTTCTGTGGTGTAGGGGAGGTGCAGGGTGAACAAACATGTCCTTTTGAGTCAGTGGCTGCAGAGCTAATATTGACCAGCGCGCCCGGCGTCATGCAGCAGGTCAAATTAAGCACAGTAGCGACGGTCGCAGGGGCACAAAGAGCCAATGACACGCCTTATCACCTGGATGAATTAGCCTCCGTCTGTCAGACTGATCACCAACACAGCACACAGTGCAGCTGCAGCTGTGCATCATGTGTTTTTGGATCTGTAGCTTGTGTTGTATTCATTTCTCCCTCTTACTCATTTCCCTTTTTAGGCGTTTATTCTTTTCCGCCACCTCATGTACAGATAAGAAGACCTGGAAAAGGGGATTAGAGTGTCATATGGTAGCTAACCGAAGACGCGTAGGCTACTAAGCACTCACTCTTTTCTCTTTTTTTTCTTTTAGTCACATATGATACCAGAAAAAATACCTCGAAAACTATGAATTCATCCTTAATTCACCCCCGAAAACACACTCAACACCTTCCTACATTAGGGTGTTGATTTACAAATTCATTTGAAATAGTTGAAACATCTGTTCATTCATTATAAAGTGTAAATTAAATAAAAATTTAAAAAAACAAGACTTTTTGTTTTTCAGTTGCCAACACACAAATGTGTCTAGAGAGACGGAAAATGTGCAGTTATAGTGAAAACTGAAGACCAGAAAAAAGGACAATTGTGCTATGTGAATAAAAACAGTGGAGAATTCAGCAAAAGGAAAGCCACGTCTCCCTATATCATCATTTCTTTCCTGTATGTCATGACACATGTAGCTGTTTATGGGTGCTGCTGTAACACTAACTGTACCATTTTGATATATTCTTTGGAGCTCCTCAGAAAACAGTTTCCAAATAAGCTTTAAAATTAACCATAACATGATGTCGTGATCGCTGGGATGCCGTATGGTGCTTGGAACATTTAAAAAGAAACAAAAAAAAACTCCCTCAATATCAAAATGCACACTGAAACGCTGTAGGCTTAGTATGCATACGCACAACAAGTCCCTTGAGTGGATTTATTGAGCTTATTATCGTCACTGATTGAACAGAGCAGTTTCAGCGAGATGTGTCTCGGTACAGCGTGGCAAACAAACAAAGTGGTGCGGGCTGGCTGAATGAAGGAAGAAAGATCTCTGACATCGAAGGAGCAAAGGGAAGTAGAAATACAAACATGGTGCTGTGAAGTATTAAATAAATGCACTTTGTTATGTTGAAAAGTCGCTGCCATAGCAAGAAAAGAGAAGGGAGCATATAGCCTTAAATGTATTCCCAATGTCCCCATATTGATAAGTTAAATAAAGTAAAACAGAAGAGAATGTTTTGTTCAGACTTTGATTTATGTACTGGCCTCGTATTCCTGACATCAGTAATAAAGGGGGACACTAAAACACCCAGGTTGTGTTTGTGTGCACACCCTTATAACTGCTGCTGCTGTAGCCTAATTGTATTTTAAAAGATTGAACTAATTACATTACAAAGGAAACAAAAGCCAATTTACCTTTTCCTGAAACAAACTGGAGGGTTCCTAATTAGATCAGTGAAACTCAGGATTTCATTGGAATGTCTCTGTTGTGTGTATTTAAAGCTGAGGGTCATTATGTATAACACTTTACAGACAGGAAGGCTGCGTTTCAAAACCAGCAGGAATAAAGGACGCGTTCCACAACTGGTTCTCACATGAAAGCACAAAACACAGCTGTATATTTGCAAGAATGAGACTGAGGGCCCCGTCTAACACCCGGAGCAAAGAGGCGCAAAGCGGCAAAACCGTCATTGCTAGTTTCACGCCGACTCGGTTGTCATTTTCACGCCCAGCGCCCATGTTGTGTAAGTAGCAAATATAATTGCGCCCATCTGTGCGAGAGATCATGGTGCACACACTCACCTCTGTGGCGTCTCCTCCCATCATCCCTCTGTGTGTGTAGATGGCTACTTCACAGGTTGCGGGCCCTCTCCCTCTAAACAGCGCAGTTTTGAGGCTGATGGATCCGCCTCTCTGGCAGCGCCCGGCTGCCCATGCGTAATGCATCTTTGGAGGATTCCACTCAGCCGGTCCGAGCCCCCTGTGGGTTGCATCAGAAAGCAAAAACAGTTTTCATTATTTATTAATACATGTTAATCATATTTAGCTTGGTGCTTATTATCATATAATTCATTTTGCCCCTCCGTGCCGTCTGCACCAGTTAAATAGCTTACTGGTGCATTTGCTCATATGCAGTCAGATGGAGGTGTTGATGGGACAGAGGATTGGGAGACGGTGGAGGCAGAGGCTCCACCGTCTCCAAGCACCACATATACCTGTTTGCACATTTCACGTTGCGCACGAGCAGATCTGTTTCCTCAGCAGAAAACCGCTCGCTTCTCTAATTTGCCAAATCCGCCTTTTAAAAAGCAATGTGCCAATGATCAGGTGCACTTGGCTTTTAAAGGGAATAGGAGACGACACTCTGATCGGTTTAATTCATGTCACGCCTTTGCCCCTTGCGCCTTACTTTGCGCCCAGATTGTGCGCCGTTTAACTAGCAAAAGTAGAATTGGACACGCCCTAAATTCACTTTAAACCATGCGCTATAGATCGTTTAAGTATGGCCCGGAGTCTTTTTAGTCTGTCAAATGGAATTATCCTCGATATCTTAATTGTCATCAATCATGGGGTTGTTATGAAGATGATTTTAAAACAGGAATTAATTAAAGATGAATACATAATGTCTTCTGTCTTGTCTTTTTTAAAGCAACTACAAGGAACTTTAATTTTCTGTTGATTTTGGCGGTCCCTGTGGACAAACGTGGTAGTGTGTCCCATGAGCACCACCACCTCGTAACGTAAAGATCTCGATGTGGCTAGTGCGTCACGTGCTTTCGTTTTGGAGGTGAGTGAAAGAAAGACGCAACTCCATCATAAATAGGTTTACTCACTTCATATACAAACTACTGTTGATTGCCTGCTGCATGTTGGTCATCATGCTCACAATCACAGAGAGCTTTCCGGTGCTTGCTTTGCTCGACAAATGCAGCTAACGTTACATTCGACTAACGTTAGCCACCAATGTAAATTGGTAAATTTTACGTCATTGACGTAAAACCACATCCCAATGTATTTCATACAAACCTGTCCCCTACAAAAATACGTTTTAAAACAAGTTTTAATGTTGTAAATTGAAACAAAACAAAAAAATGCAACAAAACTACTTAGTTAGTTTTAGTAAAAAAAACATCATGGTTTGGCTTAAAATTATATGATTAAATGTTGACTTTTAGTTTTACAAAGAACATGAAAAGTGGTCTCCTGGGCAATAGTCCTGTGTTTGTTTGACCCATCCACCACCCCGACCTCCTCCTCCTATACCCAGAGTTCTGCTATCGTTACTGTCATTACAAACATATTTGTGATATGTCAAAAAACAAACGTAATCCATGACAAAATATGTTTCCCTCAAATCGTAATTCACAATGCAGTTTTGTTGTATGTGAACGTAATTTTTAGGAGCTGATTTCATAAATAAAACAGGTTCATTACACACCAGTCTAGGAGGAAGAGGGACGATTCAGGATCAGTTCTGAATCCTTTCAAATCCCACAATTCTCTCCATCTGTTGAATGACCGACAAGGTTGACTCATTTTCGCCCATTCTCTATTGTCCCTTTTAGCTTTAATTTTGTTCTTCGGTCAATTCTTTTCATTTTCATGACCCTGCCCCAGTATGAGCTATAACCACTATCGAACGATCAATTGATTAAAATATTTAATCATGATTAATCACATGATAGATAGTTAATCGTGATTAATTGCAAATTAATCACACATTTTTTATCTGTTCAAAATGTACCTTAAAGGGAGATTTGTCAAGTATTTAATACTCTTATCAACATGGGAGTGGGTAGTTATGCGGCTTTATGCAAACATATGTATACAGCTGTCAGTGTGTCAGTGTGCTGACTTGACTATGACTTGCCCCAAACTGCATGTGATTATCATGAAGTAGGCATGTCTGTAAAGGGGAGACTCGTGGGTACCTATAGAACCCATTTTCATTGACATATCTTGAGGTCAGAGGTCAAGGGACCCCTTTGAAAATTGCCATTGACAAGCTAACTCTCTTTTAGCTCTGGTCTTGTACTCCACCAACTCCTGCTGTTTGCTGTTGAGCAGGTTGTGTACAGGTTTTTTTTTTTTAGAGCTTGTCCACTGAAAACAGCTGCCTGCTGTGGCTGGAAACCAGGTGGATGAGAGTGAACCAGAGCAGTGTTGCAAGTTGCAGCCGGACAGCCAAACAATGAGCTGAAACTCACTTTAAAGCTCCGTAAAGCCGAGGGGAGCTATAGATTCAGCTGATAATTCCCCTTTCACATTGTCATGATACATTGTTATTATAAACATGTCAACTGTAGCCACTTTGAATTCAGGTCTACTTGTCATTTCAGCTGAAAAATAGAGTTACAGTGAATAATTATACAGCATCCTCTCATCATATAAAACTACATTTGACCCTTATAGTAGTTAGCAGGGCGATATCATGGGCGGATAAGTGTGCTTGGATAGTTAGATAGTTAGATAGTTAGTAAGTTAGAAACTTTAACCTTTTATTACTTTATTTATTTTTAAGTTCTATTTTAAGTTTTGAACTTCCTAAAAAGTCAACAGAAATGAACATAAAAAGCTGGTGGCTCTCTGAGGATGTAATGCGCAAATTAAAAATTTGACCTGATATTTAAGTACTTAGGATATTCAGCATCCTAATTGCATTTGACAAGAAGGACTTGCTGTGCATATTTTGGGGGGGCTCTTACTTGTGTATAGCACCTCCCTGAGGGTAAAAGCTCAAAGTGCGAGTCCACAAAGGGTGTGAAGGATCACTTCTATAAACATGTCCTTTATTTCAGTCAAATGTTTTATTTACTTTATCCTCCGCCACGTAATCTGTGTAACACTGCAGGTGAGTGGAGGTGATCAGTTTTTCTACATGGTCTCCAGAGACTCCGTCTTTGCCCACTTCTGAGCAATTTAATCAAATCCCTCTCAAAATTAAAGCCTGCTCACAAATTCTGTTTCACTCAGAAATACGTAACATCACAGAAGCTGTGCCACCCCGTTAGTAAACTCAGTTAAATCCACTCAGACACCCACAATTTCTCACAAAGAAAAAGTTGTTTTTTCATTACAAAATGTTTTAAAAAACAGATAATAAGAAAATAAAGAAGTGGGAAAAAGATGGAGAGCATGCAGGGCTGGGCCTCCCAACATCAAGGTCCCTTCATTAGCGAGCAGCTGTTGAACTGCAATCAGATGACTCAAGTTGATTTCAAAGTCTTTAAAGAGTTGTCGCAGCCGGGCTCTGGCTTATGTGTATCGGAGGGGAATGGGGATTGAAAAGTGATGGAGAGTGACAGCCGACAGATTGCCGGCGCTCGCAGCTCGCCCTCAGGTGAGACTGGGGAAGACAGATCACCCCTGCTGATGTTTAGGCGATGGAGGCGGAGAGCACAGCTGTGTGTGTGAGTGTGTCAGTGTGTGTGGAGGGGTGGGGGGGGTTAGGTTGGGGTGCAGAGAGAGAGCAAGAGAATGAGTGTACAGTATAAGCATGTACACACACACACACACACACACACACACACACACAGTTTTAAGTGCGTACATGGTGTGTTTTTTCTGACAGTTTTGGCCCGTGTGTGTGTGTGTGTGTATGTTTGCACAAGGGTGTGTGTGTGCGTGTGTGTGTGTGTGTGTGTCAGACAAGGCCCCGCGGCTGAGAATCTGCTGTCGCTAAGCAGCTGACACTTCTTAGCGACAGACTGACAGATTTTCACAAACTAATTTGACTCTGAGGAAGACGACACAAGATGCTCATGAAACTTTTCACATCCTGCCAGTGGAGGATATATCGCAGTGCTCATGAAGATGAAGATGAAGATGATGATGATGATGATGATGATGATGATGATGAGCTCACCACAAAAACTCAACACTCACACACACACACATGCGGGAAGGAATGCAGGATAGCACACCTTGTTGACAGAGGAGGTGACAGGGTGAGACGGGGTTAGATCACCTACACATGTATGAGAGGGGTGAAAATATAGAATTTTTCAGTGTGTCCGGAGGTCAGTTCATTGAAACGAGAAGGTCTAGATTTAACTGTAAACCTGTTACACTGCAACAACTTCCAGGCACACTGCAATTATTTTATTTACACACACACCGTTCATCCGTCCTTCTTCACACTTGGTGGGTGTATTGATGGAGGGCGTCTGGTGTCGACGTTGGTGCAATTTGGACACACACCATGTTCAATATTAATAAACTTTGAATAAACAAGCGAACGGTGCTCTGTTCAGCAGCGGGGCGGCCGGCGGGGAGTCAAGCACGTCATCTTCACTTCCCTGGAGTTGATGAACATGAGCGTATAGCCTAAAAGAACAGCGCCACTCAAATCCTGTAAGTCTTTGCCATACTAACTTATAACATTACCGCCAGCAAAATACCTCCGCTAATTACATCCATGTTGAGCTGGTAGGACTTGATATTACAATCCCAAGTTTAATCTACACTTTCTTGATGTCGTGAGTGGGGATAGGGGTCATCAGGTGGGCACCCTCCTTCATCAGTGTTTCACTGTTAGGCCCTAGACACCTCCAGAGGGCTCAACGGCAACACCTGGCGTCCCAGGTGCGCTCCCCTCTGCTTTTACCCTCTTGCTTGTCATTTTGCAGCCCAGCTGGGATCCTTTCTATTCAGTCAAATCCAGTTGCTTCTTCGCTCGGCAGCTTCTGATAACGACCCGACGGCTTGTCGGAAGACCCGTCCTCGTACTCCCATCACCTTCAAAAGCCTGGTTGTCGACGTGGCTACAAACCCTCGACAAGGACTTCTGAGAGGTTGACCACAAGATCAGGTCCGGCCCAAGACTATAGTTGTGATAATCTCTGGCGGATAGATGAGCTTCTGATTTAGATTCAACCTGCATCTTCCAGTCCCAGGCAGTGTCCAGGAGGGTCGATTCCATTCTTGTAGATGGCTTCACTGGAAGTTGTCCTGCTCTTACGAAGGGGGATGGTGAAATGAATACATCTGTTAAGTGCATTTCATCTGTGTTTCTGACTGTGAGTCGCCGCTACTTAAGCGTGTGACGATACTACTTTATGGCGGGTGTATTGCTCAGGACCCAAAGAAGCTCAGTGTTGAGTGTGAAGTTATTTACAAGCGGTTCTCGATAGAGCTGCAAGCAGCAAACGCCACAGGCCAAGCATCCGGCCCGTTCTGAACAGGCATGTTCTGAACAGGCATTGCACTAGAATACAAAAAAAGATAGGGGCTCTGTCTTTGGTAGAAAGAAGTTCCAGTGAAAGCAATTTTCAGAAAGAGCTGTTGAGTTGTTTTTTTGTTGTTGTTACTTTTAGCAGCACAAATCAATCAATTATATTAAATGTTATTGCACTGAGGTGGAGGCAGTAGTCTCAGAGGAGATCTCAAAACCTGGGTAAATAAAACCAGAATCCAGCTGCAATAGAAGTGATTTATTTGAACCGCGCCTTTTGAAGGTAACACTAAGAATAACCTCCACGTGTGTAACTGAATGTGTGAATGAAATAAAAGCAACTACAGAGCTGTGATCCCTGAGCAGCGTGCTGCGAAACACCACGGCTAAGATAGAGACACTTTAGAAAATAATAGGCTCCGAAAGAACGATCGCCACTTCAACACCGACTCATAAGTAAACGGACGACACACACTCAAGCCCATCTGTATCACTTTGCGGAGCGGCTATACGTTTCAGCCTTTCACTGCTTTGTGAGGCACCAAGGCCAGTAAAAAAAGAGTCTAATTCAAAGGCCAGACACACATTCACCGGGCCATCCACACACCAGGATGTCACATCCACTCATCAGCTATCCAACACTCACCCAGCTCTTGTGGGAAATTACAATGCCAGCGCACAATGGACTTGTGTGCTCGCTCGTGGCAATAAAAAAAGTGTTGATGTGAACCTGTGGCAGAGCAACTTAGCAACGGCTTGAAAAGAGCATGAGTTAAATGCCACACACACACACAGAGACACACAAATCCAACCTCTATATTAACTCCATGGGGACCCCGGATGGTCAATAAAAATGCCCCGAGACCTTGATGCAGATCTGATTGTCCTGAAAGCGACCCGGGCTGCTTATCTGCTGCGTGGAAATAGGCTACAGTAATTCACTTAGATCCCAGATACTTCAGATAAACTCCTCTGCTGGGAACACAACAACAACAAAACAGACATGGCGGGAGGAAACACCGTATTCCCAACTCGATATTCTCCCCCCACGAACCTCCCCACTTCCTCCCTCCTTCCTTCTTCTTCTCGTCTATCTTCCCATCTAAGTTCCTCTCCGTCGCCTTTCTAAAATACCGTCCCCTGTCTCATGGATGAACTCCCTCACTCTCTCCTCTTTCTCCTCCTCCTCCTCCTCACTCTCCTCCTCCTCCTCCTCTTTCTTCTCATCTGCAACTTTCCATCTCTCTCTTTTTGGCACAATGAACGAAGCCGACCACATCCTGCAGCAAAGGCATTATCTAAAAAAAAATCCATAAAAGTCATCAGTGTTTTTTGTTGTTTTTCATTTCTGAACCCGCTGCTTCAGCGAGCTGTACCCCCCCGATGAAAGCTGAGAGAGAGAGTGAGAGAGAGAGTGAGAGAGAGAGAGAGAGAGAGAGAGAGAGAGAGAGAGAGAGAGAGAGAGAGAGAGAGAGAGAAAGGGGGTCAGTTGATCAGTAAACCTTCAGAGCAATGCCAGTGCTACATCCTCACACACACACAAACAGGCGGCTGGCAGGCAGTTCTTGGATCTCAGTACAGTCAGTGGTTCAAGTCTCGCACAGCTTGTTTTTCATTCTGTCCTTCAACAAAACGAACACCCTAATTAACAGTAGTTTGCTGCTCAGCACCCATTTCACTTGCTGCATTTGGGAGGACTTCAGTGGTGGAAGAAGTACTCAGAGCCTTTATTTAATTAAAGCACCAATACAACTATGTAAAGATACTTTGTTTTAAAAGTTACTGTTTGTAACTTCTTAAATCATTGCGGGTCGGTGTAGAATGCACGTTTCGCGTGTGGCTACGCTGTTCCAACACAAACTACACAGAAGCACCAAAACCACAAAGTTATATCTAGTGAAGCCCGTCTTGCAAAACAGTGTTAACTCTTCCTGCTCCAGCACAGAACACAGTCAGAAGACACAGGGGAGACCGTAGCGTTGGTCTCCAGGGCCGGTGTCTCTGCTGTACTCTGCTCCTCTGCCTGCCTGATTGACTTCACTCACACACCGCGCTCGTTCTCACTCGCTCTCTCGCTCCACCTCTCACGTGCATGCGTGCACACTACACACTGCAGAAGAGTTAGTTTAGCTCTGAGAATATCTAGTGAATGTACAGTGGAAGTTTGTGCAGTAATAAATGCTGCAGCTCCTCCAGACCAACAGAGGTTTCCCATGTCGTTTCCTGCTGCTGAGTGAAGTGACGGGGCTCCGGAGCGAGTATCGTTATCGTCTCCGGACGGGGCTGCGGTTTCTCCCCTGTTCCTTCTGACCACGGTCGGGGGGCTGGAGCAGGAAGAGTTAACACTGTTTTGCAAGATGGGCTTCACTAGATATAACTTTGCTGTTGTGGTGCTTTTGTGTAGTTTGTGTTGGAACAGCGTAGCCACACGCGAGCGCGCATGGGACACCGACCCGCAATGCTGAAGCAGGAAAACACAGTATCAGCATCGATTCATGGATAGACCTTCGTCTGGTCAGCTAACATTACTGCCAAGCAGGTGAAATATAGAGTGATATTGTGCTTTTAGCTGACGTGTGTCGCCTCACTGTTTTGACCGATGCTCGTTCATGTCTATGTAGAGCGAGCCCAAGCGCAAGGAACAGGACGCTGACTTTCGTTGACTTAAGGGCCACGGGTGTCGCTGTTAATAAGCAATTTCTGATTCTTACATGGAGTCCCTTTAAGTAAAAGCCCTCCATTCAAAGTCCAGCGTATGTAAAAGTATTATCAGCAAAACCCACTTAAAGTATCAAAGTAACCCCTACGTTTTGATAGTTTTGACAACTTGTATAATGGTTCCGGAGGTCAGGAGAGGGGGATGGACCTTCAGTTAGCGGTTAGCTGTATCAACTGCATTCAGCCAGCACAAACCCCAGCACTATAGGGGTCACAGCGGGCTGGTGGCCAGCAGCTGCTGGGTCTAACCTGTGTCGGTAGTAACAGAGAGTTTGCTGATCCGGCGGGGGAGTCATGGCGGTCCCTCAGGATCAGACCCTTGGAGCTGGGGTTTGCGCTGGCTGAATGTTACAACTAACCGCCAACTGAAGGTCGGTCTCCATCATTTTCAACAGCATTTTTTTGAAGAGATGTTGATAGAATACAACGGAGACCTCTCCTACATATAGACAAACAGAAAAGCCAACACACACACACAGTACCTACACACTTCGCATCACTAACGCCGATCACCTGAGGAGCTATACGAGCTGCACAGAAGCGTTCCCATGGGGGCTGTTTTGTCACGGTATTTCCACACTGCAGGCGCTTCAAGGCCACACGGATGTGTTCACGCTCTTCATAAAATCAAAGACACTTACCTCCTTCTCAGTCCAGAAAAAAAATATCTGCTGCGACTGCTAATGAAAAAAAGGCTTAACTGTGAAAAATGCAGAACTGCGCCAAGAGGCAACCATCAGGGTGTGAAAGCCCTATTTAAAACCTGTCTATATCTGCTGCACTTAACATAAACAGTGTGTCAGTCTACTAGTAAAGCCTTATTTAATGCAGTTTCAATTTTAAAAACAATATGCATTTAAGTAAGGGACACTCTAGGCATACTAAGTGAGAGGAGTCAATGCGCACACCTTCTAAATCTCAACGAAGCGTCATGCGGACCTGCGCATCCGAATCCTTTTGGCCAGCGGGTCTGTAACAGTTAAGGAACACATGGCGGGTGTATTGCTGGGGACCCAAGGATGTGCAGTGTGGAAGTTGGTGCAATGTGGTTACTCAATACGTTCTATATTAATAAACTTAAAGGGACTGTTTGTAACTTCTTACACGTATAAATCTACCGGGTCGGGATCCCATGCGTGCTCGCATATGTGCGCTCGTGTGTGGCCGGAGTCTCTGCTCCTCTGCCTGCTTGCCTTCGTTCACACACTGTGCGCGTTCTCGCTGTCTCGCTCCACCTCTACACGTGCATGCGAGCACACTACACACTGCAGAAGACATCGTAGCTCTGAAAATATCTAGTGAATGTACAGCGGACGTTTGTGCAGAAATAACTGCTGCAGCTCCTCCAGACCAACAGAGGTTTCCCGTGTCTTGTGAAGTGACGGGGCTCCGCAGAGAGAAACGTTATCGTCTCTGACTGGGTGCCGGAGTGAGACACCGGGGCTGAAGCAGTGGGGCTGAAGCAGGAAAAGCCAACACTAGGATCAGCATTGATTCATGGAGAGACCTTCGTCTGGTCAGCTAACATTACTGCCAAGCAGGTGAAATATAGAGTGATATTGTGGTTTTAGCTGACGTGTGTCGCCTCACTGTTTTGAGCGATGCTCGTTCATGTCTTTAGAGCAAGCAATCGCGACCCCGACGCTGACTTTCGTTGACTTAACGGCCACAGGTGTCGCTGTTAACAAGACATTTCTGAAAGTTACAAACAGTCCCTTTAAATAGAGTATCCACATTGCACCAACTTCCACACTACACATCCTTGGGTCCCCAGCAAATACACCCGCCAAGTGTGAAGTACAACGGATGAATGCCGCTCTGTGCAGCTCAAAATTCACAAACAGAAACAGCCAAGCAAAACATCTCTGAACGACCCCTGTGCACATCCTCTTCCGTGCAGCCCGGAGAAGCACTGCTACATTCGACTTTGTCTGGAGCTGTCTCTCATGCATACTGCATCTCGTGGTCTTTTTAATTGGATTGAGTTTGCTCAGGGTCAAAAAATAATGCAATAGAGTTGCATGCTTTGGGGCACAATTCTACTTATCCTCCTTATCTTGTCAATTGGTATTGTGGTTTAGCGCACATACTCCCCAACACATTTTCAATTAAGATGTTCAAATATGGTGACACACAATAAAGGCTGCATTTGGCGTCTCAACAAAAAGTTGCCCTGTTACAAAGTTGTGCACTGGCTGGACACACCACCATCTGCAGTATAGTGTTGAACGACCATGCTGGTGCTTTTCCATATTTTGTGCCCATAAACTATAAATGGCCTATTTACTGCCAACCATTCTCCAAACCAAAGCATATGTTTGTAGATTGATTTCCTTCCTTCCAGGCAGCCAGTGAACTGTGCTGAGTTTCAGAGCATCAACAGTGAGCTAAGAGGAAATGTTGGGATCTGGAGGCTCTGCTGGGCACTAAAACAGAATCATTATACTTGATTGTTTTTTGAAATTATTCTCATATTGAGAGAGGCTTCCCACAGCTTCCTTATTGCCACACACATATCCATCTCGTTTTTTTATTGCATGATTTTTGCGATGATGTTTTAATTGTGCAACAATTAAATAAGTGTAATCAAGGAGTTCATTGGATCTTTTGCATTTTGGAAAAAATAAGTATTTCACACTTTTTCCCCCTCTTTTGTTTTCCTCTTTCTCTCTGTGCTGACTTTGACTTTTTCACTGTTCTAGTTAAATGATAATAATTTTAACCTATACTTCCTCATTCTTACCTAACCCTAAAGTCAAATCCTAATGCTGAACTAATTTCATTTTGATCCCCTAAACCTAACTCTAAATCCAAGGCCTAATCTTGAACTAAACCCTTTAAGAAGTGAGGAGTGTTTTCAAACTGGTTCTCACAAGGATGGGAAAACAAGAACACGCCCACATACACAAACTGCCAAGCACAGACGGTTGTTACTGAATAAAACATTTGAAACACGAGTAAACTGACTTTTTTACCAGCTGAAGCCGGGCTGTGGGAGCGGTGTGAGCCTTGATGTGCAGATGTGACGGGGAGTTGAAGGAACAGCGGGAGACCTTTCACACTCAGATACCACGGCCTGTCTCACCACACATGCTACCTGCAAGACAGCAGGTGCATAGACAGACAGCTCAGCCCATGTGCCAGTCCAGTCCAGTCAGACATAAATAAATAATATAATAAATACATACATTTAAAAATAAATATATAAAATAAATACAAATTAAAGTATCAAAGAATTATGTAAAAAAATAAATGTAAAAGTTAAAAAATAAATAGATTTAGAAATTAATAAAAATAAATACAGAAATAAATAAATAAAAGGGAAAATTAAACAGAAGAGTAAATAAAAAGGGAATTAATACAAAGATAAATAAAGAAGCATCCACAATCTTGAATTAGAGTTTTGACTAGGCACAATGACTTTGCCGATATCTCTTAATGAATATCCTGTCTAGGTATTAAATGTTAAAACGTCTTGCCATAGGATGCAGAGGGGGAAAACTGCTGGGGACTGCATTTTGCTATAGCTAAGGAGCTTCCAACCAATGCATCCAAGACTCATTTGGCAGCATTCAAACCTGACAACCACCACGAAGAAGACAACTAGGTAGCTAACTGCTCTGAAATATCTGGGCTACAACAATATCTCGTTTTTACATTTATATTTTCTATACATTTTCAAAACATAAATTACAACATGTAAAGTAAATACCTTTGGAGTTGTTTAAAGCTGTATTTTTTTTTTTTTTTGACAAAGCAAGGCGAGCAGTTTTTCCCCTACTCTAGGCCAGTGTAGGTTAAACTTGTCCTGATATTCATCTTCTCATCTGACTGTGGGCAGTAGCCTGCAGCAAACATGGGGATTTGGGATCAAAATGATCTTCCCAACATATTGAAACTAAAGGTTGAATGATGGCTCTCTCTTTCTCTGTTCCAGCTTCTGTCAGATGAGCATGAATGTGTGTGACTGTGTGTGTGAGTGTGTGTGTGTGTAGAAGCCGGGCCAAACACACACACAATCAGGCGAGGAGAGAAGATAGAGACAGCCTGTAACTAAAACAAATAGCTCAGCTGAAAATCAAAGTCAGCGGTATATGGCAGCGTTTTGCTTTCCCATATAAGCTACTGTATAATGCAGCTTTTTGCTGTCTGAAAATAATGTTTGTGGCGCTGACAAAGCAAGCAGTCCTCCATCCGTGCCAGACGCCTGTACCTTATCCTGCGACAGGCAGCACAACACACATGGCAGCACATAGAGAGAGACAACTCCTCTGTGCGGTGAAGGTGAGGTGACGTCCTCAACCCTTTTGAGTATTTTTCACTCAAAAGGGTTTTCACTCACCGTTGAGTTTACGGTTTAGTGTATATGATACTGAATTCTGAATAATAAAGTTTAAACTGAGCCAAGTAGAATTAATTTTGGTCTCACAAAGTGTGCTGCAAAGAAGCTATATAGTGTGCACGTCCAACCCCAGTTGGACAAAAGCAGCATGCTGTCCAGGGATGAGGAGAGTTAGTCTACACCTTGAATTTTGCAAGATCCCAAAACTATTATGTAGGCTAATGTTCAAGGTCTACATCAGGTAAACACCCATATGAACAAAAAGGAGATAATGTACAGACAAGAAATGACAGCTCCATCTACAATTAGCACATGAAAGAGGCGGGGTTTGTAACTAACGGCCAATCATATGCAACATCAATTTATCCAGAACAGAATATTTGAGATCAGCTGAAACTGTTGATTTCTAAAATGTGCTCGTGGCAAAAAGCAAAGGGTGAAAAAGTGTTAATTTTTATAGATAAAGTAGCCTAGAATGTAAGTAAAGTAATGGATTACTGTGATTTCTGTTTATTTCTTATGAAGACAAAAATATGATGAATTGAACATGACAGCATGTAATCATCAGGTTAGTTGGAAACAGTAATGTTGCTTACAAATTCCAATTTCCAACGCTTTTGTATAATGATATTACAAAACATGTTCTATCTGTGTGCCATGTACTGTCTCTGAGCAGTTTCCCCACTGCAGGAAAAACACACATGATCCAACACTGACACCTTGTGGAATTATACATACATTACATGTAGTCCCATACTGTATCAGGGGCTTTTGTGTGGAGCAAACCATTTTCTCAAGTTTCTTCTGTTATTATTTTGAATGGAATATTGCATGAAACGTGCTCTACATACAGACTGACTGACTCCTCAATATTCATCTTTTCCCTTCTCTCATTTTACTTTTATATCTTTACATATTTTTTTATTTTTTATCTCAACTTATATATAAAATTGTATGTGGATTATCACATTTCCCATCTTCTCCAAATGTGGAGTGGAGCATTTGATGGTATTTTGTCACTTGAAAGAAAAGAGAAAAAAACGACCAACGGTTATAAATAAATTGATTTTCACTTAACATGCTTTCAGATTTATTCTCACATGCTGGAGTTGGTCCTTCAAATAGGAATTAAATAAGTTTAGTTAAGTTTCAATCGGGTGAGGCTTGATATCATTCAAATTACAAGCCACTTACAAGCTGAATCTCTTTTTCCAGTTTCATTAGCTTGACGGCTCAATACGGCACTTCTTTCTCCCTGTTTCTTATTTCCATTTGTAGGGAATCTTCAGGATCCTACAGAATTATGAATTATTATTGGTTATTAATCAGTACATTAAATACAAACAAGCTGTGTGGGTTCCTGCTACAATCACTTTTATATCAATGCAACAAGGACTTACCTCACTGTGAACTGAACGAATGGAAATAGTTTCTTCATGCTCAACCATAGAAGTGTACCCAACCTGAGGTGCTGGCAGCAGCTTCACCACATGTACTACAACTTCAGAAACAATTAAAAATAAAATTAGGCCTGTTAAAACCATGATTAAAACACTGCAAAATGTGAAACAAACTTTATTTACCACTAATGTAACTGTTGCTGCATCCTGGCACCGGCTGTGAGGAAGTTCCTCCTGGTATGCCCTCCTACGCAGGCCGATTGGCTGGTAGATTGACAGTTCCTCTGTGGAGGTGAAGTCAGCGGCAGCTGAACCTCCATCTTTTTTTTGTTGTTGTTCTGGCCTCTTCCTGTTTTACAGAATACACTGTTACAAAATGATCAGTAAGCAAGTAGAAGAAATAGCAGAATACATACCATTCTGCAGATGGATGATCATGGTTTCCTCTCTCTACTTATATGCCCTTTTGGTCAAGACGGGTGCGGAGTACTCAGGGATACATCAGTACAGGTTTGTCTCATCAATTCTGCACTTGTGTTCAAAGAACCGAAATAACCGTATCCAAATGATGAGGATGGACATTGACGAAACACATCACGTTAGCTTGGATTGGATAAGTGACGTGTGAAGAACGGGGCCCAAGTGTCTATAGTTAAATTTGTCATGAGCTTCAATGTGACACTGCCCTACCAGGGCTGGCCTGCTAGGCAGGTGCCCCAACCGACCAGTAGGAGTCACTAGTGTAGAAACAAGGACAGGAACTAACTGGCTACCCACCCATGAACAGCCAACTGCATCTGCTGGATAGTGCAACCACAGTACTTCGCCAGGTGTTTATATTTTTGTCTGTCTGTCTGTGGACAGATTTTGTCACCGTGATAGCATCACGACTGTGTAAGATGCAGTAATGAAACTTTACAGGTGTGTAGTTGAAATTAAAATGAAGGCCGAGTTAGAAGATGGGAATAGGAATGGGACGTCACCGACAGCAAGTCGGCCATTTTTGGAGGATAAAGTTGAGAGTGCCATCCGCTGGCTGTTTCGTGCAAGTGTAAAAAGATAACACAGAACACTATATTAGTATAAGTATAGTATAGTATACAGTCAGACACAAAGGTAGGCTAACGTTATGGGTTTCATTTTGCAAGATACCGGTAGATTAATTATGCAGTATTAGCCTACGTTTTCTTAGTATTCAGTAACATTAGCTAGCTTATCTTCGTCTGGATGATTGTGTAGTTGGCTTTTGGCCTGTAGACCTGAAGGTCCTATTCCCACCCATTTGTAAATCGGACATCGGCCTCCGAAGATTTACATATTTTGAACTGCTGACAGGTGTTCACTACACATCAGTGACTGTAATGGTGCAAACTGTCAAGGTCCTCCTAATTCGTAAGGATCAATATCATAAACTAAGTTCAATTTTGAAATTCATCGCCCCTTTGTCTCTGTCAGCTCCTCTTTATTTGGGTATTTGTCTTTCGCACGTACTTTATACATTTTTGATGAACAGATGACAGTTGAATAGGCCGGTGACAGTGTACCACAGCACCATACCATGGATGTATAAGAGAACGCTCCATATAGCTACCATCCAAAAAATTCCCTATTGAAAAGTAACTTGAACCTGCCAAAGAGCAGTTTTTGTCACTAACAGTTTGTCATGGTGTTTTTTGTGTTATGGCTTATATGGAACACATTTCTATTAGCCAACCCACAAAAGGCTACTTTTCAGTTTTAAACTATAGCTACACTTCAATCTCCAGGACCCACTATAGTCTCATGAAGGCTACATTTGTTACACACCCATTTCCTGTGAGTTGATTTCTACCAACGGCCCGAGCTGACCGTGAAGGCGGCGTGCTGGTGTCAGGTCAGGTGTAATTCGCGGGCCAATCGCGGGCTTCAGGTGCGGCCATGGGCAGAGTAGCGTCACGGTCTGCGCGAACAACAACGGTGGAGAAGATGATGGAGAACAAGCAGAGCCAGGTAACATGTTAAATTTAACTTTGTTTTATTATTTATCTGTTGGTAAAGTGAACGGAAAGCGACCTGTTATAACATGTAAACTTGTTTCAATGAGCGGTAGCAGCAGGGCCGGCGGGACGCGGTCAGCTTTGATGTTAACTATTTGTTTGTGTCAAGCTTCGCGAGCGGTTTTTAAACACGCGCGCATGTTAGGCTACATTGTGTAAAGTGTCCTCGCGGGGCTCGTGCTTTACATGGTAACAATGTTTGTCATGTTTTATTTGGGGGAACTATTGTCTTGTTTTTGTTTCTTTCCTTTTTTTTCTTGCACTGCTGCCTGGTTGAACCCCACCTGCTGCTCATTACATTAATAAAGAAGCATTAGAAGGTCTTGTTGCTTTTGCTAGAATAGACACACATTAAATCACT